>NC_080784.1:182905189-183222462 GCF_028018385.1 Neofelis nebulosa | reverse complement strand
GTCCAAGAAATATTTGACATAATATTAGCATAATGTAAAAGTCAGCGGGAACGTCCGCCTCAACTAGAAGATTTATTGGCAACTTGTAATGTGGTTTGTCTCTGAAATCTCTCGTCTCTTGCCCCTTTCCGACTGGCCCGTTGTATCTTGTGCCTGACAACCTCCAGTAGGCTGATAGATATGCAGAAGCCCTGAAAAGCGAGAGCACTTTAGAAAAAAATGAAGTGAGTGGTGTATATATTAGCTGAGTCGACTCTATAGAGGAACGGGGAAGTGCATTCTGCCTGATATTCCCTGGCAGCCCTTTTTCCCAGCATAGCTCTTCAGAGCTCTCTGCTGTGATTCACTTATCTGGTGTGTGACGCTCATGATAAGCAATGAATTGCCTATGAGTCAGCAATACAGAGTGCTATTTAAAATGTTATAAAACACTCAGCTGTCTTACCAGACATAATGATGTACCAAAGGCACAGTAGTAACAAAAAGTCAAGAAGGCTCCTTGGCCTTATAGCTTCATTATCTTGTTACCTGAGTGTGCTTGACTCAAAGGTCAAAATACTGGTAGAGAAAAGCAGAATTTAGGAGCAGAGCAAGGAAACCAGACTGCTTTGTGGCTCTCAGCATTAAGGGAAGTCAGAACATGTCCTTCGAAGCCCAGCAAGATACAAAGCTGCACCAAAAATTCACAGACACTTGATGGTGACTAATCATTTTGTTAGGCTGTTTTTTATTACAAAAGCATGTCAGGGATTTCACCATTGCAATTCTGTTTCACTTTAAATCTTTGCATTTAACATTTTTTTAATGAGAAAAAGTATACAAAAAGCTACAATAAAATGATAATTAAAAAAAACAAAACAAAACATCCAGTACCATAGTGATTATTGGTGATAATGTGATTATTATCAATTTGTAAGGGAATTTATCTTTTATTTAAAAAAAATATTATCAATTACCTTTGGACTCATGTATCAATTATACTTCAAAATGTAGATGATAAATAATAATATTTATTAGGTAACCACCTAATACTATCACCCCATTGGCTAGAAGCAGAAAGCAAGAGCTACCAAAAATATAATATCACATTAAAATACCTCTTAATGCAACTTCCAAACAATTAAGAAAGATACCAGAGCTAATTAACTTTTTAAAGTAATAAGTTTCTTATCATGATTTGTATATCTGGGCCAACTTTGTGTTAATTTTAATATTACTTGAAAAAGCAGAGGTTTTTAGGGTAAAATAGCACTCATAGGAAACACAGCTCCAACACTGAAAGATTCTTTCTTTCTTTCCATTTATCTACCTATCATCTATCTATCTATCTATCTATCCATCATCTCTCTATCTATCTATGTCTATCAGCTGTCTACCTAGTATCTATTTACCTATCATCTATTATTATGTTTTAATCAGGAGCAAGCCATCTGTGTTTCTCAGCTAGATTTGTTATTGTGTAAAATAATGAAAATTCCTATTTTTCAGGGCTATTGTATTTTTTTTACAAACTTGTGTGCAATAAATCACAGATAAGAAATAATAAATGGAGGGGCGCCTGGGTGGCTCAGTCGGTTAAGCGGCCGACTTCGGCTCAGGTCACAATCTCACTGTCCGTGGGTTCGAGCCCCGCGTCGGGCTCTGTGCTGACGGCTCAGAGCCTGGAGCCTGTTTCAGATTCTGTGTCTCCCTCTCTCTGACCCTCCCCCGTTCACGCTCTGTCTCTCTCTGTCTCAAAAATAAATAAATGTTACAAAAAAAAATTAAAAAAAAAACAGAAATAATAAATGGAAACTACTATAACGTTTAAGAAGGAAATTTCTTCACGAGGATAAGTACATAAGTGGATATATACATATGTCAAAACTCACTAAAATGCTTTTTTTTTAATTAAAAAAATTATTTATTTTTTAATTTACATGCAAGTTAGTTAGCATACAGAGCAACAATGATTTCAGGAGTAGATTCCTTAATGCCCCTTACCCATTTAGCTCATTCCCCCTCCCATAAGCCTTCCAGCAACACTGTGTTCTCCATATTTGAGTCTCTTATGTTGTCCCCCTCCCTGTTTTTACATTATTTTTGTTTCCCTTCCCTTATGTTCATCTGTTTTGTCTCTTAAAGTCCTCACATGAGTGAAGTCATATGATTTCTGTTTTTCTCTGACTGACTAATTTCACTAAGCATAATACCCTCCAGTTCCATCCATGTAGTTGCAAATGGCAAGATTTCATTATTTTTTATTGCCGAGCAATACTCCATTGTATATATATATTATATATATACCACATCTTCTTTATCCATTCATCTGTTGATGGACATTTGGGCTCTTTCCATACTTTGGCTGTTGTCAATAGCTCTGCCATAAACATTGGGGTGCATGTGCCCCTTCAAAGCAGCACACCTGTATCCCTTGGATAACTACCTAGTAGTGCAATTGCTGGGTCATAAGGTAGTTCTATTTTTAATTTTTTGATGAACCTCCATACTGGTTCCAGAGTGGCTACACCAGTTTGCATTCCCACCAACAATGCAAAAGAGATCCTCTTTCTCCGCATCCTCACCAACATCTGTTGTTGACTGAGTTGTTCATGTTAGCTATTCTGACAGGTGTGAGGTGGTATCTAATTGTGGTTTTGATTTGTATTTCCCTGATGATGAGTGATGGTGAGCATTTTTTCCTTTATCTGTTGGCCATCTGGATGTCTTCTTTGCAAATGTGTCTATTCATGTCTTTTGCCCATTTCTTCACTGGATTATTTGTTTTGTGGGTGTTGAGTTTTGTAAGTTCTTCATAGATTTTGGATACTAACCCTTTATCTGCTATGCCATTTGCAAATATCTTCTTCCATTCCATCAGTTGCCTTTTAGTTTTGCCAGTTGTTTCCTTCACTGTGCAGAAGCTTTTTATTTTGATGAGGTCCCAATAATTCCTTTTTGCTTTTGTTTCCCTTGCCTCTAGAGACATGTTGAGTAAGAAGTTGCTGTGGTCAACGTCAAAGAGGTTTTTGCCTGTTTTCTCCTCGAGGATTTTGATGGCTTCCTGTCTTACATTTAGGTCTTTCATCCATTTTGAGTTTATTTTTGTGTATCGTGTAAGAAACTGGTCCAGGTTCATTTTTGTGCATGTTGCTGTCCACTTTTCCCAGCATCACTTGTTGAAGAAACTGTCTTTATTCCATTGGATATTCTTTCCTGCTTCATCAAAGATTAGTTGTCCATATGTTGATGGGTCCCTTTCCAGGTTCTCTATTCTGTTCCATTGATCTGAGTGTCTGTATTTTTTCCAGTACCATACTGTCTACCAAAATATACTTTTTTAATTACAGTTTAAATTGTATTGTATGTTCAGAAGTTTTACTCTAATGAAACTACAAATATATCTATTTGGAAGTGATCATTGCATATTTCTCCCTCTGTTGCCAACAGCACACCATGAGAGAGAGCTGTTTTTCTTTCTTTTTATGTCACATAGATATAAAAGTGGCAATAAAAATATTATGTGTTATTGTTGCTTTTTATTTACAAACACTTTTGGGGAAAAGAAAAACGTTTACTACTCACAGAAACCCCATAAGATAGGAAGGCAGATTTTTTTTTTAATATAAAAATTAAAAATCAGGTAACTTAAACAATTTGTATAGTCAGAAATCTCCTTATAACACATGTAACTCCAGCAAATTTCCAGAAGCTGAATATTGTCAAAATGCATAATGTACTTCCATAGCTTTTTCTGGTAACTTTGACATTGCTAAATGTTCAACCATAAACATTTTTAAATGTACTATGTTGCATGGAAAACATAGAGGAAATACATGAAAATTGCATAATAAAAAGAATAGCAAGGAATGATATGACATTAAATTATGTTTATGGAACACCAAAGACCGAAAATTGCCCTGTCCCTCCTTCCTTCTCTCTCTTTCTATGTTCTTCTTCCTTCCTTCTCTTCCTTTCTATTTTTTTTTCCTAAAAACTAAAGCAATTTTCACTGTCAAATTCCTTTGCGGTTATACATCTTGTTTCCAATAAAGATGTTTTTGACTCTTCTTTAAATTGTATCTTTGAATATCAATTATGGAATCAAGTCCTCTAGTGTATAAGTTTTTAATCTGATTTGGAAAAAAAATGACATCTTTAACCAATAGCATGTGATATAGTTATTTATTCATTTTTTGATCTTTAATACTATTTTTTAATTTTTTTTAACGTTTATTTATTTTTGAGACAGAGAGAGACAGAGCATGAATGGGGGAGGGGGAGAGAGAGAGGGAGACACAAAATCGGAAGCAGGCTCCAGGCTCTGAGCCATCAGCAGAGCCCGACGCCGGGCTCGAACTCACAGACCACGAGATCGTGACCTGAGTCGAAGTAGGACGTTTAACCGACTGAGCCACCCAGGCGCCCCTCTTTAATACTATTTTTAATTCCTCAGTGAACAACTTACATAACTTTTGTAAAACTCTCTCCCTATATACATAGGTATATCCACACACACACATATATATATATACCCACACACATATGTAAGTTTTTGTCAATTTATCTTGATAAATTGACAAATATATTGAACTCAATATATTATATTGATAATATAATATCAATATATTGATAAATATATTGAACTCCTTATATATTCTATACATTCCAGTTGTTTTCTTTTGAAATCATTTGAATATTTCATGTACAGAATTATTTAACCAGAAAAGCCAAAATTATAGCATCTTCTCACTGCTTGTCATGAAAATCGATGTTTCAACTTATCAATTTAGCCAGCTACATTACATACAATTATATGGTCATACAATACTGTATTTACTATTCTCTATTGTTTCATATTGTTGCACATATAGGTGGCTTTGTAATTTTTTAATCTATAAAACACTGAAGAAAGAACCAGAATTAACTACAGCAATGATTATTTCCTTGGAATAAATTTTTAGAGTAGAATCATCTAGTGGAAAGTTTTTAAAAAATATTTTTATATATTTAGACCTATTTCCATCCAAAACTGAATATATTTACATTCACAAGAGGGATGTATGACACTGTCACGTTTCCTATAGACAAGCTATTTCAGGGCTCTGTAGCTTTAAATTCCATTTGTCAGCTGTACAAATAATATAGTTTCTTATTGTAATTAGCATATCTTACTCTAGTATGATATCTTAGCCTAGATCTGTTCTTATTAAGTTGCTCATTCTGATTAGACAGTTCCTATGCTGATTTAATTTTTTAATGTTTTTATTTATTTTTGAGACAGAGAGAGACAGAGAATGAGCAGGGGAGGGGCAGAGAGAGAGGGAGACACAGAATCTGAAACAGGTTCCAGGCTCTGAATTGCCAACACAGAGTCCAGCCTGGGGCTTAAACTCACAGACTGCAAGATCATGACCTGAGCTGAAGTCAGATGCTTAACCGACTGAGCCACCCAGGCACCCTTTTTTTTTTTTTTTTTTTTTTTTTTAAGGTGAGTAGGGGAGAGGCAGAGAGAGAGGGAAAGAGAATGCCCAAGCAGGCTCCATGCTTCCTGCACAGAGACTGACACGGGGCTCGAACTCATGAAGCCATGACATTATGACCGGAGCCAAAACCGAGAGATGGACACTTAACTGACTGAGGCACCCACATGCCCCTCTGACTACTGTTTTTTAAAGTTGAATTCACCTTTCTATAGGTGCATTCATTATCTTGCTGATTTACTTTCAGAAACTTAATTTTCAATGACATTAGCTCATTAAATAGCAGACTATAAACTAGATATTATATATTTGTTTATTTTATTTATTGTTAAAAATAAGCAGAATACCAATTATCATCTCTGGGTGGTAGGCTTTGTTAATGTGTTTGTTTGGCTATATTTTATTAAAGTGAGCATAGTTGCCAGATATTTTCTTGTTGTTTTTTTGTTTTGTTTTGTTTTGTTTTTTAAGCTTGTTTGTCCTTTACTCGTTGAAATATGCCACTCTCAGATTTCATCTTATCTTGGAATTTTTATATGTAGTCTAGTCTTGCCAGAAATATTAGCTAGGTTTTAGTTCTGTTTTCTTCACAATGAAGTCAATAAAGGTTAGAAGATATAGTTAACAAATTTGTCATATACACATATATATTTAAATCCAAGTTAGTTAACATGCACTGTAATAATGATTTCAGGAATAGAATTTAGGGATTCATCACTTACATATCATACCCAGTGCTCATCCCAACAAGTGTCCTCCTTAATGCCCATCACCCGTTTAGCCCATCGTCCCAACCAACACTCTCCAGCAGCCCTCAGTTTGTTCTCTGTATTTAAGAGTCTCTTATGATTTGTCTCCCTCTCCATTTTCATTTTACTTTTGTTTCCCTTCCCCTATGTTCATCTATTTTGTTTCTTAAATTCCACATATGAGTGATATCATATATTTGTCTTTCTCTAACTAATTTTATTAGCATAATACACTCAAGTGCCATCCACACAGTGCAAATGTCAAGATTTCTTTCTTTTTTTTTTTTTTTTTTTTTATCACCAAGTAACAAAGTAACATTCCATTGTATATACATACCACAGCTTTACCCATTCATCACTCGATGGACACTTGGGCTCTTTCCATACTTTGGCTATTGTCGATAGTGCTGTTATAAACATGGGAGGGCCTGTGTCCCTTGGAAACAGCACACTTGTATCCCTCGGATAAATACCTAGTAGTGCAATTGCTGGGTCGTAGGGTAGTTTTATTTCTCATTTTTGAGGAACTTCCAGACTATTTTCCAGAGTGGCTGCACCAGTTTGCATTCCCACCAGCAGTGCAAAAGAGATCCTCTTTCTCTGCATCCTCGCCAACATCTGTCGTTGCCTGAGTTGTTCATGTTAGCCATTCTGACAGGTGTGAGGTGGTATCTCATTGGTTTTGATTTGTATTTCCCTGATGAGTGATGTTGAACATTTTTTCATGTGTCGGTTGGCCATCTGGATGTCTTCTTTGGAAATGTGTCTATTCATGTCTTTTGCCCATTTCTTCACTGGATTATTTGTTTTTTTGGGTGTTGAGTTTGATAAATTCTTTAGATTTTAGATATTAGCTCTTTATCTGATATGCCATTTGCAAATATCTTCTCCTATTTCATCGGTTGTTTTTTAGTTCTGCTGATTGTATCCTTTGTTGTGCAGAACTTTTTTACTTTGATGAGGTCAAAGAAATATATTAAATGGTTATCATGTTATACTTACTACAACAACATAAATAATTTAACACACATTTTTATATCATGCTTAAAATTATGGATTTTTTTTAAAAAGGAGGCTTCATATCCAATGCATAGCCCAAAGTGGGGCTTGAACTCACAACCCTAAGGTCAAGACCTGAGATCAAAAGTTGGACACCACTGACTGAGCCACCCAGGAGCGCCTTAAAATGATGGATTTTAAAGACGTTCTTGAAGGGAGAGTTGATTAAAGAAAAACTCAAAATTTCTAAAATACTTGTATTTCTTACCTATATTTTGAAAAATAATTAACTCTGGTCTGCAGCAAAATTAATGAGATATTCTTTCACACAGCAATAACAAAAAAAGGATCATTCACTTGCAAAATTTAGAAGGAACATTTTTTTCTTCCTTATTCCACATATTAAAGGAGTCTAACATTCAAGGCAGCCAGAAACTGAGCTTACATTCATTCAAGAAAATCAATGGATCACATATCACGTTCCAATAACAAGCATTGTTAGAATAAAAATGGGGACGGTAGCCTGTCCAAAAGGGATGCCAAATACAACCTTCCTCCCACAACCCAAACCCTGTTGCTAACACCTTGCTTTGTGAGAAAGAGAACTGGGCTGTGTAAAAGTATTTGTTTGACACTAAACTTTGAGCTGTCTATATCTTACTGATGTATGTGAATGTGTCACAAGTGTCTTCTCCTATTATTTCAGACATTACTTGCATGTACTTTCTATATACACATCAAATCAAAGTCATACGTTCTTATTGAGTAATTCTACCAATATTTCCTCCATAACTTTTTTGTGTTCAAGCTTCTATTATCTAGTAGATACATGTTATTCCTAGGGAATAATGTCTGTTCTTACATTGCAGACCTAGATGTATTATTGTAAACTAATACATTTCTAGAGTTTTGAAAGCAACACTTAACTACTTTGTGTTGTACCTTACAACAAAAACATATTGATTTGAACTAGAGGGCAAACTATCCCTGCTGCATGATGACTGCCAAGATACTTGATGGATGCATCCGGCATTTATCGATATTCACTCCAATACGATTTTTCTTTCTTTGTAACACTTCCAAAATTTCTCTGCATTCAATTGAATAATAAATGGAACACATTTTTATGTGGACCTTGTTCACTGTAGAATATTCTTGTATTCCAGTTGTTTTATTACATTACTACTTGAGAATTTAAAGTCAGTATCATTTTATAACAAAATGTAACTATATAATCCATCATTCCATAGCTAGATGTAAATGTAAAATAGTGCCAAATTATGTAAAAACAAAAACAAAAAAACATTGTTCAATTGTCTGTCATTAAACTGAGTCAAAGCTCAGTGCTGTTTTTTGGTTTTTTTTGTTTGTTTGTTTGTTTTGTTTTTTTTAGGGGTAAATTATTTCCCTGACCAGTTGTCTATAACTAGTATTTTTTGTATTATAAATTCAATTAAGATGTTTCCGTTCAAAAAACACTGTAGTGTTTAAGTTTTGACCACTATGTTCACTACCGGGAATATGAGAATAAGTAAATCTGGTCATTCCATAAGGTATAGATTGTTTCTAGATACATAGGCAAGAAAGTAATTTTCCGTAAAAGTTTGTAATAAAGACAAATAGCACCCAACATAAAGAGGGAGTTGAGAATATTTAATTTGACCTTTGCTAATTTTCGACAGAATTCATGCCACTTAAAAAATAATGAGGTTTCCGTTTAGTAAAGAGTCAGAAAATGGTGAATTATTTTCTAGTTGCTTATAAATCACAAGTGGCATATTACTAGTGATCATGAAATTGTGTCACATGAAAACAATACAGAAAACACTAGTTTACGTAATTGCTCTTGACAAATTAAAATTATTATGGGTATTGCATGTATATGAAACCATTAAAGTTTTAAACTTTTTTCATTAAAGTTGTTTTTCAGAAGTGGGGACATTTCAGTGCAGACTTAACAGAGGTGACCCTCCATGTTTGAGCTCAGATACTATGATTTGAAATCCAAATCAGTTTTGTCATAAAACTACATATTTTCTTCTCATGTTTACAACATCTACAATTCACAAGCATTTGACTTTGATTTCAACCACGGAAGATGCTTTGTTCACAGATCAATGATAAGGAGTGTCTGTTGACTTCATTTTTCTTTACTCAAATGTGTAAAAGGTCCACATAAAGATAAGCAAATGGAGACGAGTTTGCATGGCCTCCCTGACATAAATATTTTCCTCATGAAATGGCATCATTATTTCTTTCAATACCTAAGATTACTTTGCTGATTTGGAAAGAGTTTTCATGCAAACCATCTGACTGAGACCTAAACAGTAACATCTCAGTTTTATATCCCGAAATGAGACAAATTTACAATGAGCTTAGATATAGTATCTGCAGAATTTCTCTTTGATAAGTATAATATAAAACAAAACAAAACAAAACTTGTAGGAATGCTCAATGTAACATGCTACCAAAGCATTATCTGATGCATCTAGACCACCTTTAAAGTACCTAGAGGAAACTAAGTAAGTACTCAGATGCCTCAAGTATTATTACCATTATCATTTCAGTAAAATAAAACCACAGGAGTAGAGCCCATTTTCTCAAGATTTTACCAGTTTATTCAAAAGAACTGATAAACGGAAATAACCAGCGATTTCTGTATTTTACATGCTGCGTCCAAAGGACGGGGATGTTACGACTGTATTGTTGTCACTATGCCAGTTAGTAAAATATCAGCCCTTTCATACCAATGTATAAATAGTAACAGCTATAGGGCACCTGGATGGCTGCATTGGTTGAGCGTCTGACTTCAGCTCAGGTCATGATCTCACAGTTCGTGGGTTCGAGCCCCCTATCAGGCTCTGTGCTGACCATGTGAAGCCTGCTTCAGATTCCGTCTCCCTCTCTCTCTCTTCTCCTCCTCTGCTCTCTCTAACCCTCTCAAAAATAAACATTAAAACAAGTAAGGAAGTAAATAAATAAATAAACGGTGACCTCTCTGAGCCACACAATGCCCGCTATCACCACTTTGGCCCTTCTCTGGAGCTCCTCATAACTTACTAATTGAGCGACTAATTCCTTACACAGACGAAGTCTTTAATTCCCTCTACCAAAAGGTTAATGTCCATTCTGATTTTTAGCTGCCCATTTTATATCATGAATTGTTACATATCCGGATGTTATTTCTGGATTTATAGTCTACTGCTGTGATGAAGTAGAAAATATATTAGCATTGGAAAGCATGCTTTTGGACTGTTATTCTACTTTTACACGTGGCAGAATTAGAGTCTTGGTTTCCTCACCTATCAGAATGGCCACAATTCCGTATATCCTCCAAATTATGACGATGAAATGAAATTCTTTGTGTAAAACGATCTGGAAAATTGACCCTCAGTAAAAATTGACTACATCTGAGACTTCTTTAAGATTTTTTTCCTCATATCCTTCCTACAGTCTTATAGGAAACACTTTTTAGGCTCCTAGATGGGTCATGTAAAGCTGTTCCCAATAATCTAGTTATTGGCCAAATACAGTTTCCTCTTTCAAAGCACTGATCTAGTGGCAAGGATATATCATATAACAAAACAAAATGACAGCAACAGCAAAGGGTTCCACTATCATGCATGATATAGGGCCGTGGAGAAATAGATCAAAAAAGTAAATAAATTGAATAATCAGAAAACATCGTCAGTGAAAAGAGCTATGAAGATATCAATAAGGCTGAGTCAGCCTCGCAGTATATTACTCTTAATACAGTGCTTATCACACCAGTTCGCAGCTTTTTTCTGTTCCTGCATTTAAATTATCTTCCGCTAATGAAATGTGGCAGTTGAATAGGAAATATTTAATAAATTGTTGTTTCAATAAAAATATAAAGGAGAAGTCAGTGAAGTTTGGATTGATCGAGAGATGAATCTGGGAGAACATTTCACTCCAGAGATGTTCAGGAAGCTGGATGCCCTGAATAGAAGGACGAGTGTAGACCTGAATGGCATAACGAAATCTGCCGCAGATCCTACTCATACAAGTAGGGTCTCTCCACAGTATGCAGAGACCAAAAAACATTTTAGGGATGGATTCATTTCTTGGACTAATTACAGAATAACATTGTGGAGCTTGCTTTATATGATAGTGGATCACAAAGGGTAGAGCTTAAGTCTGCTGTCTTCAAACTTTTGACCTAGGTCTATGCCAGTGAATGTCACTAAATTAGCTTTGACTGTATTCAACTCCCTTTCACTCTAGTTGGCTGCTTTGATTGCTCCTAATTCTGTTTTAATTATATCTCTGTTTGGTCTTTGATCATGTCCTGTTATGATGGTTCAGTAGGTGGCCTTTTGTGCCTAAAAAATTTGACAGATGGAAGCTGTCTTGAAACTCAGTGCCTAATTCAAGGAAAGTTTTTGCTGCTTTTAGATTTGCAAATGATACTGGCTCACAAAAGAAAACAGAAACCTAATCCTTACAGTTCCTCGAAACTATCCTGTATAAACTTTATTAAAGTCTGTGACACTTTTTAGTCACTGAATTAGGGGATATCCGTGTAGATTGTTAAGGATCCATGGGAAACAGATTTGCACTTTGATTGTTTCTCTTCAAGAGATAAAAAATGTCATTGTGATTTATGTTTTTTACATTCAGGGTCATGATGGAATTTCGGGAAATATTCTGCTGTTTTACATATGTATATGTATATCGTAAGTACAGGTATATTTATAAATGTGGATTATTGACACCAATGTAAATTTTGGTCTCTATATGTCTGCTTTTGCAATTTTTATTTTGTATAATATTTATAAGCCTTAAAACATTTCATAAACTATGGAAAGTACCTATGAAATATGAAAAGTATGTACTCTATTTTAGGTAGAAGCAAATATACAAAAATTACAACAGATATCCAATATCCCAAAATATTTCTCCATTGTAGTGACAAATATAATTTTTTTTTATTGCACTAAGGAGTGTTGAAGACCTAAGTATAAGTTTGTTTTTTATCTACTGTCAGTGGAATATCAAAGAAAGTCACAAACAGATTTGCCAACCGACATAATATTATTTCTTGAGCATAACAATATCTAAAAACAATCAGGGAGATCGATTTCAAAAGAAATGCCTTTCAGTCAATAAAAACTCCAGTTGTCATATCCTTCTTCAAAATAATGTTAATGAATGCTAGTTTTCAAAAATCAACATTTATTTTGAAGAAAGAAACATGGTTCTAGAGAATACGCATATTTATAAAATTCTTAAGCCAGCCAAGAGTTTAAGACACACTGAAAGATTAGAAGCATACCTGGGAAGCCTAGAATATATTATATAACAGACATTCACATTGAATAACATTCCTTCCAATGAAAATATCCTGGGAATCTTTGGAGAAAAGTAGTCAAATCATTTAGAAGCAGCTTTTTATTTTTATCTGCAAGTCACAGTATAAACTCTGTTTAACACTGATATTTCATGAACAATTTAAATTTTTATCAATACAGAGTTATTCAGAGTTCATTCTGAAAAAAATTGTAATGAACTCCCATATTTACATTTAAGTTCTTAAAAGTTAGCATTTAACTTTAAATCAGAATTGTTAGAATATCGTCAATAATATGTGTTTTCTATGAAAAAAGGTTCATAACGTAAAAAAAAAAAAAACTGAGAATTTTAAGGCTGGATGGTTGTCAGCAGGTCTGTTGATTTCCCTAAGTGTCCAAATTATGTAAATTTGGGGGGTGAGGTAAGGTCCAGAACTTTCTTTCCTGCAGTTTATTTTTGGCTCTGCGACACTAAAATAGCTTCGTAAATGTTGATCTAGGCTCATGTCCAAATTTATCATTACTAAAATATGTCCCATGGAATACTAGTCTATAGACCTAGTACCATTCTGGCCACCTGCACAATGAGAGACTCTTGTCCAATAAATTTGACACAGTAGGCATACTATACTTTCATCTTGAAGATTTACTTTGTAGCAATTTACAAATTTGTTTTTCATCCTTTTTTTTTTTTTTTCCCCTTGAGTCTCTGGAGACGTGTTTCAGAATACAAATCTGGCTACACAGGTCAGTAGGGAAGCTTTAGAAGTGTCTGTGTAAGGGTACTTGGGATCAGATCTAGAATGTTTGTGTCACAAGATAGTTTCCATTTAATTACATGGGCAATAGGATCCCCTTTAAGGGGAAAGGAATGATTGAAAGTGATGCTTTAAGATGAATCCAGCATCAGTTTGCAGAGCAAACCCCTAGGGAAGAGACTTGCTCTCGGAAAAGCCCAGGAGGTTACTGTCACAATTGACATTCTTTGCTTTATTACTTTGATCACATGCTGACTTGAATATAAATATTTGAAATGGTATCTGCTGGTTGGTGAGGTTTTATGTGGGTCAGTCCATTAGGAGTCATGCAGTCTGTTCTTCTAAAGTTCTGCTGCATTTCACTGACACACACAGGGCTCCTCTGCTCTGCCTTGGTCGCAATTTATCCCACGCTGTGAATGAAATACCTGAATCTCAATTTCATTTCTAGCCCCCAGTTTCCCAATTTCGAGATCATTTTCTCTTCTTATTGACTTTTAGAGTGGACAGAAGAATTTATTAGGATCAATTTTACCTATCGCTTTCAGAATTCGGTAACTTCGATAAGGTCATGAAAGGTTAATGCTCCTTTATTAAAATGAATAAGCCCAATTTCCTCAAACCTTTCTCTCAAATAACATCATTGATTCTGATACACTGTGTGCTCTGCTCCCTCAAGGGTAATTATGGCTTTAAGTGGCTGTATGCCAAACAGTATTTTACAACATGTTCCAGCCATGTCCAGAATCACACAGATTGCTCTGGTTTAGATGTAATGGCTCCTATAAGGCCCCTACTGCCTTTTTAGCCATGCTTAGGCTTTAGGATCATAGGTATTTATAGTAACTATAGAATAATTTTCTTTGTCAAGGTCATTAGCTTAACACCCATTTAAGTGAAATTAGTAGATTTATTTCTCTGATCTGTCTGGATTGTAATTGTCTTTCCCTGAATAGTGTACCAATTTACTTCTTACCTGATACAAATTTTTCATATGCTTTGTTGCTGCACTCTTATTATTCAAGAGCCATTGTGAGTGTGCCGTTATTAAAACCATGAAATTTTTGTAAGTTCAAGGTAGGATATTTTCATTGTAAATAACAGTTTAATGGTAAAACGTGAAACAGCATTAGGTATCATCATTAATTCTACGAAAATGGTTTCAATTTAAAATAACATTGAGAATTTATCACTCTGGACTTTGGTAAATATCTTTAGACATTATCTGAAATCAATTATTTTACAAATTAAAGCAGTAAAAGCTAGTAATAACACAGCACAGGCTCAGGAAGAACTCACTAGGTGTTCACAATCTGTGTCAAACGGCTTTCAGAATCATGCCAGCATTCTTTCTCATGTTACGCCCCCATGTAACTCTGTTTTTAGTAAGGAAGTCGTGTAAGATGAGTGGCTAAAAGATACAATTTGAGAAGTATTTATTTTAGTTACTTCCCATTTTTATTGAGGTCCGTCCACATTTTGTTAAAGCTTCAACTTAAATATAACTGAGGCCATTTTCGAGATGGCCAGAACAATTTGGTTACAGAAATCAGTTTAGATTATGAAACTCCAGTTTCTGGGTATGAAGTAACAAGGAGTCAAAAGTTTTCTGTCCCTTGGCAAATACGCATAGTAGAGAATTTGATAATTTTTTTTAATGTTTTTATTTTATGTTTTTGAGAGAGAGAGCATGAGGAGGGGAGGTGCAGAGAGAGAGAGGGAGACCCAGAATCCAAAGCAGGCTCCAGGCTTTGAGCTGTCAGCACAGAGTCTGACATGGGGCTCGAACTCACAGAGGGTGAGATCATGGCCTGAGCCGAAGTCGGACACTTAAACGACTGAGCCACCCAGGTGCCCCAAAATTCGATAATGTTTTGAGCATGTTCTCTGATAATGTTCTTTAGCAAATATATATACAGTAGAAAAGTTATTCAAGTTCAGATTTCGGATAAGTTTTGAACTTTTTAAATATTTATTTATTTATTTATTTTGAGAGAGAGAGAGAGAGAGAGAGAGCACATATAAGATGGGGAGGGGCACGGAGAGAGTTAAGGAGAGAATCCTGGACAGGCTCCATGCTCAGTGCAGGGCCTGATGTGGGGCTTGATCCCTGAACTTTCTTAATAAAATTTAGCTGTTTCTCGGGGCGCCTGGGTGGCTCAGTCGGTTGAGCATCCGACTTCAGCTCAGGTCATGATCTCACCCTCCTGTGAGTTCAGACCCCACGTCGGGCTCTGTGCTGACAGCTCAGAGCCTGGACCTGTTCCGGATTCTGTGTCTCCCTCTCTCCCAGCTCCTCCCCCACTCGGGCTCTGTCTCTCTCTCTCTCTGCCTCTCAAAAATAAAGAAAACTAATAAAAAAATTTAAAAAACTAATAAATAAAAAAAATTAGCGATTTCTCAAAATAAGCTTTAAGACAGTTGTAGAAATAAGTAACTCAACTTTCCTTCAGGGGACTCAGAGGCTGCTGCATGTGTGAAAACTGTGTGCCTTCAAATATGCTGAAGCTATCAGCACCATAGGAAATAAAATACAGATACAAAATAATATAGTTAATTTGTTATTTTATTTAATAAAATTTTCCCTACTCTGTATACCTTACTTATTGAGTCTAAAGAGAGTAAGAGAAACAGCAAAAATATAGCTATCTGTTTATTGTTTTAGGGCCAAACCAGCCTTGCATTTTATTTTAGTTCACTGCGTTAAATTCAATAAATCAGTGAATTTTTAAAAATTACTGCATTTTAATGTCTTTTAGTTTTAAACCTCTAAAAAATTTCAAGGAAGATCAAAAAGGAGTGAGGAGAAATTAAAAAGGGATTGCAGAACAGTGTGTTAAGGTGAGAATTAAAACCAAAAATATATGAATGATGCACAGACATCACAGGAGTAACATAGGTGACACCTACAGTCAAACTTTAGGGCCATCATAAGCAAACCTCACCCATTTGATTACTATAATTTTGTATTTTTTACTGGAGACAAAGTCTTTCATTTCCCAATTTAATATAAATTTTAAATTAAGAGATACAGTATTTTGATAAAAATATAAACTTGATGTGAATTATTAATGTCAGTTACTTTACTACAAGAAGTATTTTGAAAGAGTAGTTTATGTTTTTTTAAGTGTATTTATTTATTTTGAGAGAGAGAGAGAGCAGAAGAGGGGCAGAGATCAAGGGAGAGAGAGAATCCCAAGCAGACTCCTCACCACCAGTGCGGGGCCTGATACGGGGCTCGAACTCACAAACCGTGAGATCATGACCTGAGCTGAAACCAGGAACCGGGCGCTTAACCGACTGAGCCACCCAGGTCCCCTTGAAACAGTATTTTAAACAGAATAACTGAGGAAAAGGGCTCATAAAAAAAGCATTAGTCAGTAAACTGTTCACAGTGACAGGATATGGAAAGGATGAGATTAACTTCGTGGCGTCACAATTTTTGCTAACACCAGTTCTGAAATGTGAGCCTGATCTTGTATTCCATAACCCTTTATTTCTCTATAACATGAGGACGGGTTTTTTTTAAGTTTATTTATTTGTTTTGAGGAGTGGGGGAGGGGAGGGTTAGAGAGGGAGAGAGAGAGAATCCCAAGCAGACTCTGGTCTGTCAGTGTAGAGCCTGATTTGGGGCTCGAACTCACAAACTGTGAGATCATGACCTGAGCTGGGATCAAGGGTCACATGCTTAACCAACTGAGCCAGCCAGGTGCCCCTCTTTTTTCCTTTTTTAAGCATTGCTGTTAAAATACATTATAGTCATCTCTCAATATGCCTCTTTCCCCTGGGGAACAACCAACTAAACACGAGGTTTGGGTATACCTAGAAGTCAAGAAACATTGAGACTGCATTCAAGTATCTATACAGTTTAACTACAGATATGTATTCCATCTCCTGTAAAGAGTCTGCCTTCTCTGAGATTCACTGGGAAAACAGGAGTGCTCCTATTGGGCGTCTTCAGAACCTTTTCAGTTTAGTGGAATCGACTTGCCTGTGTCACGGACCACCATTCATCTTTTCCTGATCATCACCGAAACTGGAGAGTCCCCTCAAAATAAAAACTTCCTGTTACCGACTCATGAATGTCTTCTACTTCATTGAATGGCTGTGAGGATTAGAGAAATATAGACGTAGATCCCGAATCTAGTAATGAGCACGCAATTGGTGACTATTCTCATTTTACTTCCTTATTTTTCCCTGCTAAGTCCACTTCGCTGGGGAAGAATAAGTCTATTTAGTATTTTGAAAATGTCCGCATATCCTTCAGTAAATATCACCCATTATCAAAACGGATTGGTATTTAAAAAAAAAAATGGTTAACGTTTATTTATTTTTGAGAGAGCGTGAGTGGGGGAGGGGCAGAGAGCGAGGGAGACACAGATTCCGCAGCGGGCTCTTCTGAGCTGTCAGCACAGAGGCCGAGGCGGGACTCGAACTGCTGAATTCGCTGAACTCGTGAATGGTGAGATCTTGACCTGAGCTGGAGTGGGACGCCCAACAGACTGAGCCCCCCCAGGCGCCTCTCAAACAGATTGGTATTGCTCAAATACTTTAACTCCCCGAAGCAAACATTTTCTCATATCTGAGATACTCCTAAAGCAAAGGGGCTCCACCAAGACAGAATTCAATAGTGTTCAGCAGAAGCGTCCAGATGACTAATGTGGAGAGTGGCACAGCACAGGAGGTATGGAGGGCGTAGAAGGGATCTACGCCTTGATCATGGGAGGAAGATGAAGACGTCCAAATCCCAGGCTGGTGTGCACATTCCAATCTAGTTTCCTTCCAGGCTCTGCGTGCAGGGGATTCCTAGTATATATTTTTATTCCAATTGCCTCTTAGGCAGTTCTCAGATTATACGTAAAAATTTAAGCACTGCTTTAGCTGGACCCCACAAAATCTTACATGGTAGGTCTTCATTTTCATTCAGCTCAACATAATTTCTAATTTTCCTTATGATTTCTTCTTTGATTCTTAGTTAGAAGAGTGTGGTTTTACTTCCAAGTATTTGGATGTTTTCCAGAGTTTTTGCTGTTATTAAATCCTAGTCTTAATTCCGTTAGAATTTGAACATATGCTTTGCACAATTTCAAATTTTTTGTATTTGAGGCTTGGTTTATGGCCCACATTATGGTCTATCTTTGTAAATCCTCAACAGTTTTTTTTTTCTTTTTTTTTTTTTATATATATATATATGAATTAGATCTAGTTGGTTCATGATGCTGTTCAACCCTTCTGTATCTTGCTGCCTACGGGTTTTATCAATTATTGTGTTGAAATGTACAATAATCACTGTGCATTGTTTTCAATTTTTTCAGCATTTTATTGACATTTTCCAAAGTTGCTATATTATGTGCTTTATTCAGAATTTTTATATGTTCCTGAAGAATTGAACCTTTTATTGTGGGGGGAGTCTACTATATTGCATGTTCTGAGGTCTGCTAGATATGAACATAGCCATTTTAGCTCACTTTTGATAATTGCTTTCATGGTATATCTTTTTATGTCTTTATACCTTTGTGTATGTCTCCCCATACTTATTCTGGGGTTCCACTGACATTTTTTTTTCCCAACAGTCATTGACATTATGGCTTTTTGCTTCTTCAAATCTTTCTTTTCTGTGATTCATTTTGCTAAGATTTTATTCCTAGACCTTTAAATTCTCTGATCTTTTTTTTCTGCGATGTCTACTCTTCTACACTTTTTGACAAGTGTATTTTTTATTTCAACTATTATGCATTTATCTCTAGAAGTACAATATGGGGATTTTTATAATTTCCATTTTACTCCTCACATGTTCAAATTTCTTTTCCATGCTCCCTTGAGCCTATGGTGTATATTACATTAGCTATTTCAAAATCCTTGTCTGCTAATCCCTTCAAGTCTGTCATTCTTTGCTCTCCTTCTATTGTCTGGTATTTCTACTTGGTATAGATCTCAAAAGATTTTTCTGTGCCTTCATTGTAGCTTAACATTGGGCTGTATTTCTTTGAAGAGTTTATTTCTAGCATTTATTTAAGTTGCTTTCAAATTATTTGTACCCTTTTAAGAGTTGTCAGTTGTTTTTAAAGTATATCTAAAATAACCTTACATAAAAATCATTTTTGTTCATTTTTTTAAATTTTCATTTTAATTAATTTTTTTAAGGAAGTTCCACATCCTATGTGGGGCTTGAACTCACAACCCAGAGATCAAGACTCAGATGTTCTACCGACTGAGCCACCCAGGCACCCTCAAAATATTTTTTCAAATACTACATCTTTAACAATAATCTCCTTTCCTTTGAGTTCCAAATGCCTGTCACATTCAGATGGTTTAAAAGCTAAATAAATTATATTGGTAATTGTAGGCAGATAATAAAAGAAACTGAAAACGATGAGTGGAAGTGGTGAACATGGAATCAAAGTTATTCTATCCAGTTCCCAGTTAACATTATGTCTATTTAATTGATGAGTTTCTTTGGATTCTTTTGATCCTACCATCAATCTTAGTTAGTTACCTGTTGTTCTTAATACTTCCTTTTCTGGTGGCACCTGGGTGGCTCAGTCAGTTGAGAATCTGACTCTTGATTTCAGCTGAGGTCCTGGGATCGAGCCCTGCCTTGGGCTCTGTGCTGTTAGCATGAAGTCTGTTTGGGATCCTCTCTGCCCCTCCTTCACTCACATGCACACTCTCCTCTCTCTGAGAATGAGTAAATAAACTAAAAAAGAAAAAAAAAAAAACAAGCAGCTTCGTTTTCTTTATATGTCACCTCCCTCAACATATATGTACAGTGATTTGTAAGGGTGTGGAAGTAAAAGATAATAACATTTTTAAAAATTTTATCATCTATACCATCAAAAGCAGACACTCACTTCCTGATGTCATTAAATGGGGGAGTTCTAACAATTACGGTTTAGATAAAAAGTTATTGTCAAAACTGTATGAGTTTTATCCACATTTCCTTATTGAAATGAAAAATATATAATTATCATATACATATGTGCTTGTACACACACGTGCACATACCTTTTCATTAAAAGCAAAAACTAGATCCTAGCTTTCAGCTGTAATATATTTAAAATACTTTCTTACAATGGTAAATTATATCTGTTTTATGACTCTAATTCATCAATATCCTTGACTTTGTATCTTGCATATGAAGGATCTGATTTTCAAAATTTATTTGCCATTCAGTTTTATTTTTCGCACCGATTTTTTTTTATCGCTTGATATTTTCAATTAAATTCCTGAAGTGAGGAATGCAAGATGAAAATTAGAGCAATCAACCAGTCTCTCAAGATCACAAGAGCCCTTGGCGGTAAAGTGCATATTGCTTCTTTCAGGATTATATTCAATGAGTCATGGAATGCTTCACTCTTTAGGGAGCTAGCTTTGTCTCTGATTTAAGTGGTTATTAGAGTATCAGGTGAGCATCACTTCACATCTATAGTTCTGTTTTCATTTTATTCCACAGACAACTTGGTCCATTCTGACCCACGAGTACTTAACTGAACCCCAACCTGAGCTTCACCAGCATGGCTTAATCTTACCACTTGATTCTATAAAGAAATGTCTGCCTCAAATGGGAACGAGTCAGCATCTGGAAAAAATAGTCTATCATTGCCTTTCACTCTCCTATTGAAGATGCTGACTCATGTCCCCCATTATCTTACCTTGTCTTATTTTCATCTTGTTATAGGCAGCAAATGGGCTGTTGTCTTTTCTTAGGAAACAAACCTGCAATTGTTTATGTATTGTGTGTGACTAAATTCTTTGGCCACAGTTTGTTGGACTGGAGTAGACTAAGCCAGGGACAGCCGCCTCCTTATCAGGATTAAGTTGGCCATAAGGGGGCGCCTGGGTGGCTCAGTCGGTTAAGCATCTGACATCCCTCAGGTCATGATCTCAAGGCTCCTGAGTTCAAGACCCCACATGGACTTCTGTGCTGACAGTTCAGAGGTTGGAGCCTGCTTCAGATTCTGTGTCTCCCTCTCTCTCTGCCCCTCCCCTGATCACACTCTGTCTGTCTCTCTCTTTCTCTTTCTCTCTCTGTCACTCTCTCTCAAAACTAAATAAAAGTTAAAAAAAAAAAAAAGAACCTGCAAAATTGGTATTTAAAAACGAATGGGCCATAGGATATTCTAGATTATGAAATTTAGGAAAATAGAATAAGATAAAGGAGATTAGGAGCACTTACTGTGACGAGCACTGAGTAATGTGTAAGATTGTTGAATATTATATTGTAACCTAAAATTAATATAACCTTATAGGTTAATTATAATTCAATTAAAGAAAGCGAGACTTTGGGAAAGTTTGTCTGCTAGCAGAAACCTCAAAATGAATTAAAAAAAAACAATTTACTTGTTTTAATCATCTTTATGGCCTTAAAAGATCAATAATTACATATGTATGTCAAAATTAAATATACATATGTCATATATAAACTATGCTGACACTAGAGGAGAGAACGCAGAAAGAAAGAAACTTATGCAAATGGTAAGGCTGTGTGAGAAGAAAGAGACATGTCCTAAGCAGGATCTGGCTCCTGGTGAGTGAGGAAAATTCTTACCGGCTCTAGCTGGGGAAAAAAAAAAGAAAAAGTTTTTCTACTCTATTAATGTAGTGGAATATAGTGGGAGCAAAATCAAAGAGCAGAAATTTGGTATTAGTTCACATAACTGAATTTTAAGCAGAAAGGACTTGGTACTTTGAAAAGTACCACTGGACTAAGAGTTAGAAGATGAATCCCTCCAGAAAAAAAGGATGAAACCCAACAGTAAAAATTCCTTTTAATTGACACTTGAGACGGGAGAACGTTATCAAATTAGTTTTCCTAAGTAAACAAATGAAAAATTCCCAACGTTATTTATCTTGTTAAAAAATCATTTTCTGTGTGTGTGCCTCGTTAAAAAATCTCAAGTATTCCCCATGCCTACAGGACAGAGTAATAAACCTGTTGAGGTAACACAGCCCCTGCCTACCTTTCCAACCTTGCTTCACTATCTGGAAATGTGCATTCCCATCAGACTGGTGTCCTTATTTGTTCCAGGGAGGAACAAACCATGCTGATTTCAGCATACCAGAGTAGGTAACACATAGTAGTTGCTGAGTAAATGCTGACTTAGCAAAAACATATATATTTTCTTTTTAAATTATTTATTATTATTATTATTATTATTATTATTATTATTATTATTTGACAGTGCTCAAGGGAGAGGGAGAGAGAGAATCCTGAGCAAGCTCCACCCCCAGCGTGTGGAACCCAGTGTGGGGTTTGATCCCAAGACAGTGAGATCACGACCCAAGCTGAAATCAAGAGTCCGAAGCTTAACCGGCTGACCCACCCAGGCGCCCCCAAACATGAATGCTTTTAGGCCTGTAGTCCTCACCTCGCTCCTGGAACGCCCTTTCCCTTCCGTATGGTGAAAACCCAGCCACTCTCCAAAGTCTCGCTCAGTGTAGTCCGTCTGTCTTCTTCATTAGCAAGAAGCACAGTCCTTACCCTTCTCCTCTCCCTCTCCCCGTTCCCACCGAATTCAGTCACTTGAGACCTTTGCTGTTCTCTAAATCTTTCCTGTTTATATGTTTGTCTGTGCCACTAAACTGGGAGCTTCTGGAGGAAGGCTGGATACTTTGGAGCAATGAGAAGCAATAAAAAGGTTGTCGCTCGGTGGGCAGGCAGATCTGTTTCCGTGACTTAGGGAAAACATTTAATAAGGCCCTTCCCACAGTACCTGGAACATAGCTTGCACTTCATAAATAGTAGCTGTTGTCACGAACCATCTCTCAGAACCTCAGTTCTCTCACTTATACGATGGGAATAATAATAAGCCTTGTGTCAGGTGAGTCTTCATGAAGATTATAAATAATTTCTCAAAAGTCTCTAGGGCCTTCCTTAATACTCAGTAGCCACGTAATAGTCATATGGCTGCTATTATGACAAGGCCTCAAACTGGGTGCACGAAGCTGCTCCATAAAGGTTTACAGAACGAGGGGCGCTTGGGCGGCTCAGTCGGTTAAGCGACCCACTGCGGCTCAGGTCATGATCTTGCGGTTTGTGAGTTCAAGCCCCACCTCGGGCTCCGTGCTGACAGCTCAGAGCCTGGAGCCTGCTTTGGATTCTGTCTCCCTCTCTCTCTGCCCCTCTCCTGCTCACACTCTGTCTCTCCCTCTCAAAAATAAATAAATATTTTTAAAAATTTACGGAACAGGGTGAAAGAACTGAGAGGGACATAGTCTAATCTAATAGCAACTCGGGTATCGACGGCAACTTTTTCGGTCATTCATTCCACAAACCTTTATTAAGAGTTTATCATTATGTACCAGTCTTTCTTTTAGGTGCTGGGCTGCAACCAGTAAAAACAGTCCTTGCCCTGTGAAGTTTGCATTCTAAAGGAGGAGGCAAATAAGAAACAGAGGGTGTGACAGAGAAATAAAAGCTTATAAGGTGTTAAGTGTAACCAGGAAAAAACAAAAACAGCAAGCTGAGGGCAAACTAAAAGGCTTGGGAAGGGGCTGTCCGCAGAGGTGACATTTAGGGAGAGATCTGAATACTTGGAAAAGCTGGCTTCTGTCGGATGTCTTCACAGAGCAGATTCTGTAGCTTTCCCCGGGTCAGTCTCTAGTGCCCGGAGACCAGCACCCCCAAAAAGGCGGCAGTCTGGTTCCCAGGGCCAAGCCCCCAAAGCTGCTGAACCAGGGATTCCAAACTTATTTTTATGAAACTGTTTGAGTTGGCCCCATGTGGAAGTAAATGGATTATAACCATACTGCTATCAGTATATTCTCTAGAAAGTTCGGATTGCTGTGTTGACTAAACAGGTAAACACCAGGGTGAGTGGAGTCAAACTTGTCTCCCACCTAATGGTTGGGAAAATAGCTTCCTAGAGAGGGAGAAACCGAAAAATCAAACAGAAACCAAATGACACTAAATAAAAAAGCCATTTGAAAAAAAAAATATATATATATATATATTAACCCTTCAAACAAAAAAATCAGAGCAATTTCTAACCCCAGGAGAGGATTCTTCCTTTGCTTTGGAACAATGGCCCAAAGGAAGAAAATGCATAGCAGTGAAAGCCCAAAACACCAAACATAAAATAGATCCCTGTTTTACTTTTAACATTCTTTTTTTTTTCTGTTTTGTTTTTTAAGTTTATTCATTTATTTTGAAAGGTGCCTGGGTGGCTCAGTGACAGACTTCGGCTCAGGTCATGGTCTCACGGTTTATGAGTTCACAGTTTGTGAGTTTGAGCCCCACCTTGGACTCTCTGCTGTTAGCACGGAGCCCGTTTCAGATCCTCTGTCTCCGTCTCCCTCTGCCCGTCCCCCACTTGAGCTCTATCTCTCTTAGAATTTTGGGGGGAGAGAGAGAGAGAGAGAGGGAGAGAGAGAGAGAGATGGAGAGAGAGAGGGAGACAGGGAGGGGCCGAGAGAATCGCAAGCAGGCTGTATGCTCTCAGTGTAGAGCCTGACGCCTGACACAGGGCTCGAACTCACAAACTGTTAGGTCATGACCTGAGTAGAAACCAAGAGTCAGACCTTAACCGACTGAGCCACCCAGGAAATCCTACTTTTAGCATTATTAAGTGAAACTTTATCTTTATCATGATCTGCCTATAATACCATTAGCCAAAAGACCAGAAAGCCCCACAATGCATATTAGTGCATACACACACACACTATATACATATATATATATACATATATATATATATATATATGTATATATATATACACACACACTGTGTTTTTCCCTTAAACTTGAAGTGCTTGTTCTCTGTCTTTAGATATTCAGGAATCTTAACTACAGGTCTCAAAATGTACACACACACATATACTTCTTTGCCTAGATTTTCATAAGCTAGCTCTTATAGCTGAGACAGAGAATAAGAGAGGGAGGGAGAAAGAGAGGAAGAGGGAAAGAGGGAGCCCATGCCATATTAATGTAAATTTGATGGGTCATCTTCTGTTCAATGTGTAGTCTGAGAATTCAAGAAAAAAATGTCTGAGAGAGAAGGATAACTCAGGTCATCATGGAGAAATCACTGGGTTTTTTATTTATTTATTTATTTTTATTCTCTTTCTGGTTCCTGAAAATTTCCTGTATTCCTCTTTTCCTATGATTAAAAATGAGGTATTCCTAAATGTTTTTAAAAATCATATTATTTAATGTTATTAAATGTTTTTAATAATCAAATGCTAATATACATGTGAAAATTTTTATTTTTTGGTTATTGTTTTGGTTATTATTTTTTGGTTATTTCAAGTTATTTCTTTTTCATGCCATACCATAAGGCTCACAGAACTAGATGCATCTGACCCAGCCATTACTCCATGCTTGTTCATGATAGATGTGTTTGGAAATTAAACCACTTTATTGTTATAGCGACTTGTTCTTTTCCAAGCAGTTTTGCATCTAGCCTTAAGGTAGAGTGTATAGTAATGTGTTGATTATATTTGCTGATGCTGGAATCAGACTTCTTGGTATAGGTAGTTTCTGCCATTCAATACAAGTGTGTGCCCTTGGAAAGTGACTTCATCTCTGTATGCCCGAGAATAAAAGGGGAAAACAGCCATACCTACATCCTCTGGGTTTTAAGATTAAGCGAAGAGTAAACAGCTAATACGCGTAAAACAACTAAAAGTGTTCACCACTGTGGTTTTTATCGGATTGTATCCAAGAGAACGTCTTAAGCCCTAGATAAGAAACATCGCTTCAAGTCCTTCTTTCTGAGGAGGAAATAGCTACCAGTTATAATAAGGATGTCTTGTTAATAGCGTTCAAAGGGCTAGTTTCTAATACTCTTAAATTTCGTGTTGGTTATAAATCGGCTATCAACGCACTTACGGTCTGGCTCTTACAAGTCTACGTTGTGGCCATCACAAAAATGTTCTTAATGTTGGTGACTTTAGATGCTTCAGATGTTCTTGAGGCCCGGACTCTTCCAGTCTAATGGTCAGTAGCGGTGATAATAAGTCATCGGTCCTGGAATGTGGACGCGTTTCAACTGAAAGCAGCTCCACGTGGTGGTGAGTGAAAAAAGCTGAACTTCCCGGAGAAGCTACTAAGAAAACCTCTTTACTGACGGTGCAATTACCCATGTACAGAACTGAGATCAAAAGTGTGTTACCTCTATGTCACTGCTGGCACCTCCCAAGGCTCACGTCTTCACCTCGTAGGCTGCAACACAGCACTGTTGATAAACACTTTCCTTATTTCTGAAGGCTTTATATTGGGATGGCGTGTCAGGCTCAGTCCTTTCAGCAAGTTAATATTTTGTTTGAGTTGGGCTTCTCCAAGCCCACGGAGTGTCACTTTTCTCTCTAGCATGTCCTGTCACCCCTCTTCAACTCATCATCAGCTGGCTGGATGTTTAGTTCCCTGCTGTCATTTCCTCACATTGCCCTGTTAAACAAAACTGTGTTCCTTTTCCTTCTTTTTTTTATTTTTTTTTTTTTTAATGATATCTTCAATGTGAATGACCTCAGTGGTGAGAAGCTTGTCTTGTCATTTTATATTACATCCTGAAAGAACTAAGAACTGTTGAAAATTTCTACAAATATCCACTCAGGTATCTGTAACATGTTAAAGAAATGTGCAGTAGGTCACCTTTTTTTTTTTTTTTTAATTTTTAGACTACTCTTATCATTGATGTTATATTTCAAATTTGGAACATTGTTTACATATACTTCACACTCGGTAATGATTCTATACGTTTTGGGTGTTTAATTGGCTAATTTGCTTTAAAGAAAGAGGAAGGAAGGAAGGAAGGAAGGAAGGAAGGAAGGAAGGAAGGGTCCCACACAACAGAGTGACCAAATCAGAAGTGACCAAAATATATGTTGTTCTCAGCTATGTCTTTTCTTGCCTTCTTTAGCTGAACACTTTTCCTTCACTATTAGTCCTGATACTATGACCATCAGTTGTTGTTTGTTTATTTGTTTGCTCGTTTACTAGTATTATGTTGGAAGAAGCATTTTTCTAATTGCCAAAGGGACATTCATAGGGAAAACACTTTTCAGTTTTCCCATGTTCCGAATCTGATCTTGCCCCACTGTGCAGAACCAGTGAGAGAAATTTATAGAGTGTGAATCAGCCTCAAGTTACTCTGACTACTGATGAATGGATTGCTGCCTCGTTCTTAAACTATTTTTCTTTGTGGCTCACCTGTTATTATAGCTGGTGTTTGGCTACGTCCCTGTAGTGTATATCCATTCAGATAATCTCTCCAGTCCCATGGACCACTCCATGACTGAGGCCCTTTCTGAATTATGCCAATCTCCCCCTCAAAGGCAATCTCCCCTTCACCCCCAAGCATGTTTTGATTTCTTCAGTATACATTGTGAGACAGCAAGTAGTTGGATATTTTTCTCCCCTGCCCACAATTGCATGATTGACCACCCCCTCGCATTTTCTATTCTGCTGGAGCCAATGAACCAATGCAAAGTGGAGCTTCAGCTAAGACAAACAGCTAAAATTCTTTTCTTGCAAAGCTGATTCCGTCAAATAAAAAGTTAAATTAGTAGACACATAATATTAAAAAAAAAGAAAAAGAATTCAGCAAGAATTCCAAAAGCGATATGGAAAAAAACAGGAAGGAAAGAGACAAAAGACATGAAAATATTTAACCATTAGAAGGCTTCAAAAGAGACAGAACCATTTGCATTGAAAGCTGTCACTTAGATAGATTGGGTTAGAAGAAGAAAATTCAGGGGGCGCCTGGGTGGCTCAGTTGGTTAAGTGTCCAACTTCAGCTCGGGTCATGATCTCGTGGTTCATGGGTTTGAGCTGTGCATTGGGCTCTGTGCTGACAGCTCAAAGCCTGGAGACCTCTTCGGATTCTGTGTCTCCCTCTCTCTCTTCCCCTTCCCCACTTATACTCTGTCTCTCTCAAAAATAAATAAACATTAAAAAAATTTTAACATGGGGGTGCCTGGGTGGCGCAGTCGGTTAAGCGTCCGACTTCAGCCAGGTCACGATCTCGCGGTCCGTGAGTTCGAGCCCCGCGTCAGGCTCTGGGCTGATGGCTCGGAGCCTGGAGCCTGTTTCCGATTCTGTGTCTCCCTCTCTCTCTGCCCCTCCCCCGTTCATGCTCTGTCTCTCTCTGTCCCAAAAATAAATAAAAAACGTTGAAAAAAAAATTTTAACATGTTTCATACAATAGCCAGTGCTCATTCCAACAGGTGCCCTCCTCAATACCCATCACCCATGTTCCTCTCTCCCCCACTCCCCCATCAATCCTCAGGTTGTTCTCAGTATTTAAGAGTCTCCTATGGTTTGCCTCCTTCCCTCTCTATATTTTTTTCCCTTCCTCTTCCCCCATAGTCTTCTGTTAAGTTTCTCAAGATCCAGATATGAGTGAAAACATATGGTATCTGTCTTTCTCTGACTTATTTCACTTCCAGTTCCACCCACATTGCTGCAAATGGCCAGATTTCATTCTTTCTCATTGCCAAGTAGTATTCCATTGTATATATAAACCACATATTCTTTATCCATTTGTCAGTTGATGGACATTTAGGCTCTTTCCATAAGGTACATTGAGGTAATTGTGCCCCTATGCATCAGCACTCCTGTATCCCTTGGGTCAATTTCTAGTAGTGCTGTTACTGGGACATAGGGTAGTTCTATTTTTAATTTTTTGAGGAACCTCCGCACTGCTTTCCAGAGCGAATGCAACAGTTTCATCCCCACTAACAGTTTAAGAGGGTTCCCGTTTCTCCACGTCCTCTCCAGCATCTACAGTCTCCTGATTCATTCATTTTAAACAGTCTGGCAGTTGTCAAATTGTATCTCAGTGTGGTTTTGATTTGTATTTTCCTGATGAGGAGTGAATGATGTTGAGCATTTTTTCATGTGTCTGATGGCCATCTGGATGTCTTCTTTGGAAAAGTGTCTATTCATGTCTTTTGCCCATTTCTTCACTGGATTATTTGTTTTTTGGGTGTTGAGTTTGGTAAGTTCTTTACAGATTTTGGATACTAGCCTTTTATCCAATATGTCATTTGCAAATACCTTTTCCCATTTCGTTGGTTGTCTTTTAGTTTTGTTGATTGTTTCCTTCGCAGTGCAAAAGATTTTTTTATCTTGATGAGGTCCCAATAGTTCATTTTTGCTTTTAATTCCTCTGCCTTTGGAGATGTGTCAAGTAAGAAATTGCTGAGGCTGAGGTCAAAGAAGTTGTTTCCTGGTTTCTCCTCCAGGATTTTGATGGTTTCCTGTCTCACATTCAGGTCCTTCTTCCATTTTGAGTTTATTTTTGTGAATGGTGTAAGAAAGTGTTCTAGTTTCATTCTTCTGCATGTTTCTGTCCAGCTCTCCCAGCACCATTTGTTAAAGACACTGTCTTTGTTTGCATTGGATACTCTTCCCTGCTTTGTCAAAGATTAGTTGGCCGTACGTTTGTGGGTCCAATTCTCGGTTCTCTATTCTATTCCATTGGTCTATGTGTCTGTTTTTATAACAATACCATACTGTCTTGATCATTACAGCTTTGTAGTAGGGGCTAAAGTCTGGGATTGTGATGCCTCCCACTTTGGTTTTCTTCTTCAATATTACTTTGGCTATTCAGGATCTTTTGTGGTTCCATACAAATTTTAGGATTGTTTGTTCTAGCTTTGAGAGGAATTCTGCTGCCATTTTGATTGGAATTGCATTGAATGTGTAGATTGCTTTGGGTAGTACTGACATTTTAACACTATTTATTCTTCCAATCCATGAGTATGGAATGTTTTTCCATTTCTTTGTGTCTTCTTCAGTTTCCTTCATAAGCTTTCTACAGTTTTCAGCATACAGATCTTTTACATCTTTGGTTAGGTTTATTCCTAGGTATTGTATGATTCTTGGTGCAATTGTGAATGGGATCAGTTTCTCTATTTCTCTTCCTGTTGCTGCATTATTGGAGTATAAAAATGTAACCAATTTCTGTACACTGATGTTGTACCTTGTGACTTTGCTGAATTCCTGTATCAGTTCTAGCAGCCTTTTGCACTTCAGCTCAGGTCATGATCTCGTGGTTCATGGGTTCAAGCCCTGCATTAGGCTCTGTGCTGACAGCCCAGAGCCTGGAGCCCGTTTCAGATTCTTTGCCTCCCTCTCTCTCTGCCCCTCCCCCACTCATGCTCTGTCTCTCTCAAAAATAAACACTATTTCTAAAAGAAAAGAAGAAAATTCAGGATATAAGGAGCAATATTTACGAAAACATCGATAAAGTGTATTTTGTGGTAACAGTTACAGTGGTTTTGTCTGAATGTCATGCAGTGTATGGAGACAGCTGTTTAAATTAAAAGTTGAAATAGAAGTTGGGGGACAATTTGAGGGTCATTTTGCATAGGCCATTTTTAATTTGAAGATTAAAATTAAATTTGCAGGCTAGTTGCTTTCTTCTTTTTCTCATTCATAATTGAAATGGAACACAGGAGACTTTTAAAAATATAGATAAAAATAAGCTACTGGTTGAGGCAGGAGTATGAGTTGACATGCATCCACTCATGCCCTGTGAGATCCATAATGGTGTTACAGAGAAGTGGTTGAGAACCATAGCTTTAGTGGGAGGTCGTCAAGTGAATCTGAATAGAACAGATCTGTGGGCAATACCTTTTTTCTCTTTCTTTTTTTTTTCCTTTTCTTTTATTTTGTAATGTTCCCAGCATAAATGTGAGGAATCAAAGAGGACTGTGGCTTCATGAAAGATCAAAGCCGGTCCTGACTCTCGAGTGTAGACCAATATTCCTTTTGTACATCTGCCTTTATAACCAAGGCAACGAAGTTTCGATACAATTTTCAGAAATGTATAACAATTACAATCACCGCCTTTCAAGAAGGGTGTTTACTGGAGATCTTAAAACATATTTCAATACTTGAGTCCAGGCTCTTCATAACATAAAACTGTACCTATTATTCAATGTTGCCACACTCAATTGAAAGTGGGTGAAATAGAATGCCAGCACATCCGATGTAACTGATTGATGCATTAAGTAACAGCTTTATAATCACTATAAGCTTCTCTGCAAGATTGTTATTCCGTTTGTTCTACCTGAATAAAAATTTGCGATTTCATCAGTATTCTTGGGTGAAAAATAAGGTACCCTCACATAAACATAGGTTAAATACATATTCAAATCAAATACCTAAATGGATAGGGCAATAAATATAAGCTTTGTCCTTAAAAATTGTGAGGAAAATTTGAGGAGAGCAGGTGTATCGAAAAGTTTCAGAAGGAAGAGTTGAGGTCACTTAGTTGAAACTGCAGGAAAGAGGAAAATACCGGAGGCTTCATAAAATTATATAACACGGCTGGCAGTGAGCGGTTCTGTGTTTGTCTTATTCACAAAGGGAAAGGCAGAAACTTTCCAGTAGTTATCACAGGAACCAGACAAGATGGAAGAGTCTTTTATACCAGCTCTGTATAAATATGTAAATAAATAAAGATACATATGTAGAGAGAGAGAGAGACAGAGACAGAGACAGAGAAAGGGATTGATTCTGCCTTGAGACCAAAATCTGACACTCATCACTTAGTAACCACATTGTTTGTTTTCCTTCTAGCAGTATTCATTAGTTACATTTTATGTTTTTAGCTAACGTCCATTGTCACAAAGCATTAGTTTAATTCTCAGGTGTGCCTTTTATTTCTCTCTAGCCCTAATTGTGAAACACATACACGCACACACACAAACACAAAAAAAACTAAACACTTGTTTTTGTTTTTTTGTTTTGTTTTGTTTTGTTTTTGTACTTTAGGAATCACCTTAATTTTCTTAATTTTCTTTATCTTGGAAATTGTAGAGCAGTAGACCCTTTAATCTTAGGTCTGACATTTTATTTTGTGGTCCTGGATCCAGTTGCTGTGGGAGCTTGAAGTTGTCATTTAGATCAGTGATTGATGATTTAATCTGACTCACTGTCTTTTCTGCTGTTGTTCTACATAAATACGATGAAATCTGTGGAAAAGAATTTAAGAATTTCTCTGTTTTTTTTTTATTTAAGAGTCTGATGATCTCGTCAAATGAATGACTGACTTATAAGCCCCCCCCCCTTTTTTTTTTTTTGCTGTTGTTAGGAACCACACTCCAATTCCTAGCAGAAACAAATAAATCTATATAAAAATGAAATGCATATTTTATTATCATTTTACTGTATGCATATACATTTAGTACTGTAGATAGATAGATACTGTATTCATAATCCTCCAAGGTTTGCTGTGTTCAGCTATGTAATTTCTGTTAATTTGTTGTTACTTAATTGTATATAACTTTAATCTGCTGGGAAATATCATCCAGTAATACTTAAGTATTATCATATCACTAGTTCTTGATATAGCGACTTGGTGTGCGCAAATTTGCTCTATAGAAACTGAAACCATAAAATCAGATAGGATATATAACACAATATAGATTCCATTTTTTGATTTCTTGAATCATATTGACCAAATACTATACTAGCATTTTTGATGCCAATTAAATTCCTTTGATAACTGTGAACTTTGCATGTACATAAACTTTTACTTTCTCTAGCATTTTCTGAGACCACTTCCTATTTTTCTTAAATTCATGCCATCTTGAGTTCCCTAATCTCTGTCAGACTCAAGCTTTTCTTTTTATGATAAAATGAGGAAAATAAGAGTTATACTCATTGTAGGTAATCATAGTAAAAATATGCTGTGGACACTTTATATTCATTTCTTTTATTTTTAATACAACAACTCAGTTCCATCTTATCCATGGCTTGGGACCCTGAGTCTATCAGAATCTAAGTAAGCAGCTGACCATGATACGTGTTATTTATTCAGGAACTGTATGGCCTAAGGCAATTTATGTACTCTCTATGACCTCAATTTCCTAATCTATAAAATGAGAATAAAAATACAATCGTTGGGAATCACTCAATAGTTGGGAAGATTAAATAAGACAATGCACAAAAAGCATTTAGTGCCAGGGACACAACAGGTCTTTAATAAGCATTAACTTGTTGATCTATTTAGAGTTAAATTGCAATATGGGCTCATAGAATATATTTTGAAATATTCTGATCACAATATAAAATTAAGGCATGTCATGCAAAACAAAGTAATGTTGCAAAACAGCTGTTTCGGAGATCTAATTGAATCCTTAGGTGAATATTTGCTTTTTCCGCTTTAGTTCTTTCCTACATAGAAGAATCTGACCCTGTGGAAAACATGTAGGAAATAAACATTTTTTTTTTAAACAAGCAAAACATCACACGATTTCAACCATGCAGTGGTAACATAACACAAAACAAATGATTATCCTGTCTCCTACAGTTTATTTTTTATTTTTTTTTAAAGTTTATTTATTATTGAGAGAGAGAGAAAGAGCATGAGCAGGGTAGGGGCCAAGAGACCGGGAGACACAAAATCTGAAGCAGGCTCCAGGTTCTGAGCTGTCAGCACAGAGCCCAACGCGGGGCTCGAACTCACAAACCACGAGATCATGACCTGAGCTGAAGTCCGACACCTGACTGAGTCACCTAGGCGCCCTGTCTCCTGCACTTTTATATTTGCAGCTGTCTCCTTTCTTTCTTCGGGGCCCTTTCAGGAAGGAAAGATGGAAACATTCCTAAATGTTGGGGCTTCTGGAGACATCAGGAGAGAGGTAAAGGCCTTCCGTTCCAACATTCATTTTATAATCTAGATATTTTACCTAGGAGATCATCCCAAGAGATTTATGGTCTTCAACGTTGGAAGCCTGTCAAAATAATTAAGATGACTTTCCATAGCACAGTACATGAGGCCTGGAGACTTGGAAAAAGGAGAGAAATAGATCAACCCTGAAGAACGGAATTTTCTCAAACTGGAAGGAGTGAACAGGGCATAGATTGAGTGTGTATTGATACTTTAATACTAAATGCAGGGATTTAGAAACATAAACAAAAACCATTTAGGGAGGAGAGTTACCAAAAAACACCAATTTATTATAGTACAAGTCTGGGTCTCTTTGGACTAAAACCAAGGTGGTAACAAGAAGAAACTTTCTTCTAGAAGTTTCTAGGGGAGAATATCTTCCTTTGCACTGTCCAGATTCCAGAGGCTGCCTGCATTACTCAGTTTATGGCCCTTTTCTCAATCTTCAAAGCCAGCAACACTTCTCTTCCTTCCCCCCACATCTGTCTCCCTATCTGCCTGTCTGTCTGTCTGTCTATCTCCCCACCCCCATCTCTGATTCTGACCAACTTTTCTGGCTCCTTATTCCACCATTAAAGGACTCTTATGATTACATTGGACCAATCTGTAGAATCCAGGATAATCTATTGTAAGAGTAGTTGGCTATAAACTTTCAAACTCAATTCTTTCTTGAAACACAACAGAATGTTATCACAGGGCGCAGGGACATGTACATCTTGGGAGAGGACCATTTTTCAATCTACCACAATGGGCAATCTGGGATTGGACAAGATTCTATAACAACAATAAAGATAGTATATCAGGGAACTTTCCATTTTATCCTGGGTCACTGAATCTTTGTGCTTGGATAAAGAAAAAAGAAAGAGAAGAATGCCTTAAAAATTGATGGAAACTTTAGTGTATTGGCTTCAATCCAGCTGTTATTTGTTCTTGAAAAACATAAAAACATGATATCTCTTGCTTTAAATATAGTAGAACAACTCATGCCTGCTTATAAAAATTAAATTTTGTGACCTCAGTTTTACCTTCAAACACTTTTTTATTTACAGGAGAGGTCCTAAATTCATTTCATTCATTTTATGGAATATCAAATTTTACAAGAATTAAGAATTTGTTGTTGTTGCTACTGCAGTTTGGGGAATGAAGCACATTGGGATCTTGTATCAAAAGCAGAATCCTTGAGACCATAATGCAATGGAAAATCTAGCCACATCTCTGTTTTGCAAAAGAAATTGAGATTAAGAAAGATGAATGTCCCTACCACACTGTCTCGATCAGTATAGCTTTGTGTAGTGTATCTCGAAATTTGTAATTGCAGTATCTTCAGCTTTGTTCTTCTTTCTCAGGATTGCTTTGGCTACTCAGGGTCTTCTGTGGTTCCATACAGATTCTACTATTATTTGTTCTAGTTTTGCCAAAATGTGGTTGTTATTTTGAAAGGGATTTCATTGAGTCTGTAGATTGCTTTGGGTAACATGGGCATGTTAACAATTTTAATTTTTCCAATCCATGAGAATGGAATATCTTTCCATTTGTTTGTGTCATCTTCAATTTCTTTCATCAATGTTTCTAGTTTTCAGAGTTCATGTCTTTCACCTCTTTGGTTAAATTTGTTCCTAGCTATGTTATTCTTTTTGGTGCAATTGTAAATTGGATGTTTTTTTTTTTTTTTTTAATTTCTTTTTCTGGGACTTCATTTTAGTGTACAGAAATCCTACTGATTTCTGGATACAAGTTTTGCATATATATTCTGCCACTTTACTAAATTTGTGTATTCTAGTATTTTTGGGTGGAATCTTTAATATTTTTTTTTATGTATAGTATCATGTGATCTGTGAATAGTGACACTTTAAACTCTTCTCTACCAATATGGAATAGTTATACCAGAAAGAAACCCACACATACATGGTAAAGTAATCTATGAGAAAGGAGGGGGAAAAATAGTCTTTTCAATAAATGGTCCAGGGAAAACTGGACACCTACATGTACAATAATGAAACTGAACTACTTTCTACATCATCATACACAAAAATAAACTCAAAGTGGATTAAAGACTTGGACTCAGGGGCTGAAATCATAAAAATCTTAGAGAAGAACATAAGCGGTAATTTCTCTGACATTAACCATAACAATATTTTTCTAGATATGTCTCCTAAAGCAAGGGAAACAGAAGCAAAAATAAACTATTGGGACTACACCACAATAAAAACTTTTGCATAGCAAAGGACAAATCAACAAAACAAAAAAGACAACATAATGAATGGGAGAAGATATTTGCAAATGATATATCTGATAAGGGGCTAATACCCAAAATACAAAAAGAATTCGTACAATTCGACATAAAAAAAAAAAAAACAAATTTAAAAGTGGGCATGTTATAAAAAGAGACATGCAGACATTTTTCCAAAGAAGATATGCAGACGGCCAACAGACACGTGAAAAGATGCTCAAAATCACTAATATCAGGGAAATGCAAATCAAAACCACAGTGAAATATCACCTCATGCCTCTCTAAATGGCTAAAATCAAGAAGACAAGATGGCAAGTGTCGGTGAATATGTGGAACAAAAGGAACCCTCATACACTGTTGTGGGGAAGATAAATTGGTGCAACCACTATGGAAAATACTATGGAGGTTCCTCAACAAATTAAAAATAAAAATGCCAAATGATCCAAAAATTTGAATAGTAAGTATTTACCCAGGGGAAATGAAAATACTAATTTGAAAAGATATATGCACCCCTGTGTTTACTGCAGCATTATCTGCAATAGCCCAGACATGAAAACAACCTGAGTGTTCATCAATAGATGAAGGTATAAAGTGTTCATCAATAGATGAAGGGATAAAGGAATCCCATATATACATAATGGGATATTACACAGCCGTAAAAAAAGGATGAGATTCTGTCATTTGGGACATCATGGATGGACGGGAAGGGTATTATGCTAAATGAAATAAGTCAGACTAGGAAACATAAATATCATATGATTCACTCATGAGTGAAATAAAAAAAAAAATGAATAAACAAAAACCAGAATCAGAACTATAAATACAGAGGACAAACTGATGGTTGACAGAAAGGAGGGGAGTGGGGGTTGGGCCAAATGGGTGAAGGGGAGACAGAGATACAGGCCTCCAGTAAGTTATGGAACCAGTTATGGAACCAGTAAGTTATGGAACCAGTAAGTCACAGGAATAAAAAGTAGAACGTAAGGAATAGAGTCAATGATACTGTAATGGTGATGTAATGGGACAGATGGTAGCTATACTTTTGGTGACCATAGCATAATGTATAAACTTATCAAATCACTAAGTTGTACACCTGAAACTAATGTAAAGTTTTGTGCCAACTATATTAAAATTGAAAAAAAATATGAAATCCTTTCTTGAGATTAGTAAATAGTAAATTCCAGAAATAGTATTCATCACAGTCTGTTTCTGGCCAAAGTCATATATTTAAATATTATACTGGTATTTTCCTTCATTTTCTATGTGAAAGACACATACTGGTATGTCACCTATTATAAGTAACATAACAACTTCATTTATAAAAACAAACAAGCAAACACAGGCTCCATCCCTTAAAGAGAGGCCTCAGGTTGGGATCTAGAAATCTGTATTTTAACAATCATTTCTGGTATGTATTATGCACAGGCAGCTTAACATATTTTGTATCATGCGGTACAGTCTCCCTGATTCCTGAAAAATGCAGTTCTACCCAAATATGTCTCTGTGTAATTGCATTTAGAAAGGGAGCTTTTATAGAACTGAGAGATCTGAAACCTCTAGCCTGTCTCCACCATTTCTAATCTTTTTTATCCCCCCCCCCCATTTCAAATGGAAACCCTTATGAATTAAAGAAATTGGCTCACTCCTCAAAGAGAGTTTGGCACTTTATAAAGATGGCTATTCCAACTATGGGACCAAGGTGTTATTTCTAAAACACATTAAGCTTTAGATACACGGGATCTCCCAATAGCCACAGCAAAGTTGCATGAAGCCCATTTGTTAGTCTCTCTGAGAGCCCTATTCCTGAGAGGTTGCCAGCAGGGTGTCATTTTTACTATTTCCCCAATGTCATAAGCAATGTTGCATTGCCCACTAAGGAAAACAATCCCCAAACTACTAAAATTAATGTTCTCTTTACACTGCTGTCACAAATGAATGGATTTTCAAATAGAAATTATACAAGGAAAATTGCTTTCAGAACAAGACCACATTCTGCAAGAAAAATGTCATGGCACTGTTTATTTGTCTGACCAATGCATAGGCTTCTAGAAAATAGAGTTTATTATAGGGAAGCATGATGGGTCTTTGACAGACACTATGGCAAGAACACTGTTAGAAAAATGTTGCTTGATCAACACAAAGCGATTACTTGTCAGAAAGACTAGTGTGGATGGAATGACCTTCCTCTGTTAGCCTTGATTTTATGACTAAATTTTGAGGTATTTAGTCTTTATTACCAAGTAAAATACACGTGAGGTTGTTAAAGTACACTAATTATGCATATAAGAATCCACGGGTATACACTAACACACATACCTGAAAAATGTCAACAGCACATTTGTTTCCTGATGTAAAAATGTTTTCTTGGATAGCAACAGGAGAATACATTTCATTGTCTGACAATGTTTGTGTATTCTCATTTTAGGGAAAATTTTCTATCTTACACATCTTCCCTCCCCCTCTTACAAACCACCTAGACATGTTTTGGGCTGATCCTCAAATCTCAGATTGACAGGTTTTGTAAAATCTTAATCAGATATGGAAAGCAGAGGTCAAAGGGAAAGGGAGGGACAGAGATTTGGAAACCTTCATGCTTCAACTTTTGAAGGGGTAGATATTTAACTCTTTATATTTGATTGTTGGTCCATTTGTCTAAGTTAAAATCCTCAGGATCATCTGATTATTTGCCCTCTCACATATCCCACACATATAATCTTATTCTCACACTTATCAAACATTGACTATGTACCACCCACTGTGCTAAATTCATTAAATATTTTATTTTACTTTATCTGCATAAGGCACTGACGGGGTAATACCTTAGACTGAATGTTTTTGTCCCTCCAAAACTTAGATGTTTAAACCTAATCCCTAGTGTGTTTGTATTTGGAAGTGAGGCATTGGGGAATGGTTAGGTCACAATGGCTGAACCCTCATGACTGAGATTACTGACCTTATAAAAGAGACCCCAGAGAGCTCTCTGCTCTTTCTACCATGTGAAGACACTGTGAAAAGATGGCCGTGCATGAGGCATGAGAGGAAGTGGGCTCTCATCAGGCACCAAATCTGCCTCTGCCTCGATCTTGGATTCCAGCCTTCAGAATTGTGAGAAATATATTTCTGTTTTTTATAAGCCTACCTGACAGTCTTTTCTTACGGAAGTTTAAACTGTCTCAGACAAGCAAATCCTTGTGATCGATTTTACCTACAAAGAAAGTGAGATTTTGATTAGTCAAATAACTTGTTTAAGGTCTCACAATTTATAAATGGCAAGGAAGCCCTCACTAAAATCATCTGTTCTGTGCCTCTTATCAGTGATCAATTCTGGTAAAATCAACTCCCTTTGTGTTTCTTGATTTCATTTCTCTACACCGAAAAAGCTACTTTAGTTTGCCATCGTCCTTCATCCAAATATTAACAAGAAACTCTCATGTGCTATCCCTGAATCCAGTCTTGTTTTTTTTCCCCATTCATTTACCCAATCATTACATTATAACTAGGTCACCTTTTCTGACAAGGAATTTTTTGTTTCTTTTAAAAAGAGAGAAAGAAAAATTGAACTATTGCTCCTAAGCCGACCTTTTTAGACACTTGAATGAATTCCCACCATCCTTGAGATGACCTCCATACTAATGGATTTCTCAGTTTACTCTCCCTGTATATATTTGGGTGAGGCATGGCTTATGAGTTACTATTACGATTCAGCCTCTGTAGGACCACAAACTCCCCCACCAATCCTACCTTCAAATCAGTCATGCACTTAATTCCTGAAAATGTGTTCTTCAAATGCAAAGTCTGAAATGAAGATTCCTGAGCCTTAATGTGCCAGTGACTTGCTAAAATTGCTTTCAGTAGATGCCATTAGAAGGTGGCAAAAGTAAAATATGGAAGAAGAAGAAGAAGTCAGGCAAGAGTGCAAATTCAAATTCAGGGCAATTCTCCAGTATATTATGTCGTGGAGCTGTTGCAGCCTGAGGCAAGATGACTATACTTTGGGCCTCTTGCATCTCAATCATGGGCTAAAAACATTTGGAGAGTGGGACATAAACTCTCAGAAATATCTCCTAAGTAGACCCAGTGGCTCTGGGAAGCTCTCCAAGCAGAGCTGAAGGAATGCACACTTCAAGGAGACAACACTTACAGAAATGAGGGGGGACATATGAATATTTAAAGTGACACAGAGAACCTGGGAAATACACCCACAGTGGCTAGGTCAGCTAGTTCCCATTAAAGAATTATACACAACTCCTTAACAAAGGTGAAACATTTGTATGAGAAACCTACATTTCTTTAATGTTGATGCTACTTCCAGTGAATTATTTGCACCTTATTCTATTTCTGAAGATCCTTTCATTTTCCATTACTGTATTTAATTTTAATTGATTTTGAAGGAATGGGTATGTACAGATAATTTACTGGGTCAGCCTTTTATAACCTCTCTTCTTAAAATTAGTTTTTACTTTTTAAAATATCCATTGTAAGAAACTTTGAAAATGAACAATTTTTTTTTTTAAACCACAAGGAGAAAAGTGACAGAAAAGCCCTGCTACTTAACATAGAGATAATCACTGTTAACTATTTTGAGTTTTACATGTATATGTGTATATATATGCACATAAACACAAAACAGAAGCAGTAACCTTTATACTATTTCCATGTGATTTTATAGCTGTTAATTTATAACATACAACACCTTATGTAAATTAATACATTGCTATAATAGTTGATTCAATGATTGTAATATCCACCGCTTAGGTATATCATAATGAATTTTTAAATTTTTTTTTTAACGTTTATTTATTTTTGAGACAGAGAGAGACAGAGCATGAACGGGGGAGGGTCAGAGAGAGAGGGAGACACAGAATCTGAAACAGGCTCCAGGCTCTGAGCGGTCAACACAGAGCCTGACGCGGGGCTCGAACTCGGACCGTGAGATCATGACCTGAGCCGAAGTCGGACACTTAACCGACTGAGCCACCCAGGCGACCCTCTTATAATGAATTTAACCAACACCTTAGGAGAGTATGGTAGCTTCGTAGTTAGGATTATTGATTTTGAAGAAGACAGAAATTAAATCTAACAGCAGTTTGGTGAAACCACTCAATCATTCAGTTCTCCGTTGTTAAAAATCACTGTTTCACCTGGACATTTTGTACATAGGTGCATCCCCTCTAGTAAAGCTGTATTCAGTGTGACTCGGGCTTAGGGATGCCTCAGTGAAGAGAGAAATATATTAAAGGAAAGTTATTTGCAATGTAATTGAAAAATAAACTATTCTCAGTAACTCTTGGCCATGTGTATGATGAGGTAGATGTTGAGGTAGTAATCAGGAGTGAACTGCAACAAATGCCAATCTAGAAAAATTTTGACACCCTTTCATGGATATTTCCCTATGATGATTACTTATACAATGAATTTCTAAGTATAAGATATACTCAGTCTTGGGGTGCTTGGGTGGCTCAGTCGGTTAAGCACATAACATAGGCTCAGGTCATGATCTCCCGGTTCATGGGTTTGAGCCCCATGTCAGGCTCTGCATTGACAGCTCAGAGCCTGGAGCGTGCTTCAGATTCTGTGCCTGCCTCTCTCTCTGCCCTTACCCAGCTTGCACTCTGTCTGTCTTCTAAAAATAAATAAACGTAAAAAAATTTATGCTCAGTCTTAAAGCCTTTGATGGACATTGCAAATTTGGGGGGAGGCAGTCTGAGCTAATTTATTATACTCTCATCAGTCACACCAAAGGGAACTTATTCACTCCTTCCACATTGAAAATATTGGGTGTTTTCTTTTTTAAAAACATGCAATTTGAAAGGAGTAAGGTATGTCAATCTTATTTCATTTTGAGTTTTTTGTTTTCTATGAATTTGTTTGCCATTTAAAATGATTTGTGAGAGGCTGGAGATACAACATGGTGGAGAAGTAAGGGGACCCGAAATTCCCTTGTCCCTCAAACACAGCAGTGTTGAGTCCAAAGGACTTTGAATTCCAAGAGTCGGGGCTGCAAAGTGACAGAGACATCTCCAGGGACCCACGGGGACAACCTGGAGGGCCATAGGTGTACGATTGCAAACTGAAAGAGATAAAATGCCCTGGGTAGGCACGGAGGGTAGGGATCCCCTTCTGCAGGGAGACAAAGGATAGAGAAAGAGAGACTGTGAAAGTGTAAGAGGGGATGGTATTTGGACAAGAGAAAAACCATGGACCTGGAGGGAGAAAGATCCAATCTCTAACTGCTGGGCTTTCTCCAGACTGGGGCTGGCTGCCCTGTTGCACACCTGGGGTGGAGGCGAGCCAGCCCCGGGCTCGGTAACTAGTTCAGAGGCAAAGTCTGCAGTGGGAGAAAGCAATCCCCTCCCTGGAGTGCTGTGGGAAGAAGCTTTTTCCTTTCCTTTTCTTTCCTTTCCTTCCTTTTCTTTTTCCTTTCCGCTCAAAGGAAAAAGAAAGCCTGTGCCCTCCAGCCAGAGGTCATATATGGGCTGCACAGAGAGGCACTTTCCCAGAACCAAGCTGCAGGGAGCAGGACCCTTTAAGACACCAGGGTTTAAATCCCAGCCGAGCACAGGGGAGGCACAGGGTCAGTAGAGGGGGACAAACTGCCTTTTTCACACCTGTAGCAGTGTGAGGATGTGGAACAGAATGGTTTAGGACACCTGGTCCATGGAGGAGAGACTGGGGTGTCACCATTTTTCTCACTAGCACCACCAAGGTGAGGCCTCAGGCCCAACAGGGGGCCCACAGGGGAGGCAGGCCTTGCCCACACAAACCACGCCCCTCCCTGCCAGGCAACTGCATATGTATGGGAGCAGGATTGACACTGATGAATCAGACAGCCTCTCTTCCAGACCAGCACTGCCACCAGTTCCAAGGCACCCAGTGGTTTTGTATTTTCTGTTTTAATTCTTGTATAATTCTTATTATATATATAATATATATTATTATATATATATAAATTATATATATATATAACTATATATATAATATATATATATAATATATTATGTATACATATATATAATATATATGTATATATATATATATGTATATTTTCTTCCTTTTCTCCACCTTATTTCTTCTCTCCAGTCTGGTTAGTCTGGATGTTGGCTTATTTAAGCAGACATATTTAATGTATTCTCTTTATACCTATTCTATATCCTCTTCTTTAATTTCTTCTCTCTCTCTCTCTCTTTTTCTCTCTGCCACTGGATTAAGCCATTTAGTTTCTCTGCCTGGTGAATTTTCTCTTCTTTTCTTTTTCCCCGCCCAGTTGTTTTGTTGTAGCTGGTGTTTTTGTGTTCTTTTTTGTTTGTTTTTGTTTTTACTTGTTGTTTGTTTTCTTCTCCAGGGTTACTTCAATGAACAAATCAAAGCACACCAGGTGGAAGGTCCAAAACATCAACATGAGTAGGGAGATAAAGCATCCAAGTCACAACAACAGAGAGCAAGTAACACACTCCAAAAAACACCTCCTGAAGGATCAGGCCCTGACAGTGTATGACCCCTTTTTAATATAGTAGTACTCTCAGGTGCAGGGCACATAACAAGCTTTTAAAACATGTAAGGGACAGGAAACTAGGCAAAATGACAAAACAGAAGAAATGCCCTCAAAAGAAATTCCGGGAAGAAATGACAGCTAAAGAATTGATCAACACAGACATGTACAATATAACTGAACAAGAATTTAGAATAAGAGTCATAAAATTAATCGCTGGGCTTGAAAAAAGTATAGAAGACAGCTGAGAATCGATTGCTGCAGAGATCAAGGAACTAAAAAATAGTCACAAAAAATTTAAAAATGCTGTAAATGAGGTGTGAAATAAATTAGTGGCAGTGACAGCAAAGACTGAAGATGGAAGAGGTGAGAATAAGTGAAAGAGGACATAAACTTACAGGAAGAGATGAAGTTGAGAAAAAGAGATAAAAAAATTCTAGACCATGAAGGGAGAATTAGAGAACTAAGTGATTCAATGAAATGGAATAATATCTGTACCATAGGAGTTTCAGAAGAAGGGGGGCGGGGCAAAAGGTGTACTTGAACAAATCATAGCTGAGAACTTCCCCAATCTGGGGAAGGAAACAGACATTGAAATCCAGGAGGCACAGAGAACTCCCTTCAGACATAACTTGAATCAATCTTCTGCATGACACATCATCGTGAAACTAGAAAAATACAAAGATAGAAAATTCTGAAAGTAACTGGCAACAAATGGTCCTTAACCTACACGGGTAGACACACAAGGGTGGTAGCAGACCTATCTACTGAAACTTGGCAGGCCAGAAGGGAGTGGCAGGAAATACTCAATGTGCTGAAGAGGAAAAATATGCCAAGAATCCTTTATCCAGCAAGCCTGTCATTCAGAATAAGATAGATAAAGGTTTTCCCAGACAAACAAAAACTGAAGGAGTTCTTCACCACTAAACCACCCCTACAAGAAATCCTAAGGGGGAATCTGTGAATGGAATGTTGCAAAGACCACAAAGGATTAGAGACATCACTACACGCATGAAAGGTACACATAACACAATGACTCTAAATCTATATATTTCAATAATAACACTGAATGTAAGTGGACTAAATGCTCCAATCAAAAGATGTAGGGTATCAGAATGGATTAAAAACAAACAAACAAACAAACAAACAAACAAACAAAAATCTATTTGTTGTCTACAAGAGACCCATTTTAGACCTGAGGACACCTTCAGATTGAAATTGAGGGGATGGAGAACCACCTATCATGCTACTGGAAGTCCAAAGAAAGCTGGAATCACCATACTTATATCAGACAGAATAAATTTTAAACTGAGGGCTGTAACCTGAAATGAAGAAGGGCATTATGGGGTCAGTCCACCTAGAAGAGCTAACGATTATAAATGTTTATGCACCCAATTTGAAAGCATCCAATTATATAAAACAAGTAATCACAAACATAAGCACTCGCATTGGTAATAATGTGGTAATTGCAGGAGACTTTAATACTCCACTTACAACAATGAACAGATCATCTAGGCAGAAAATCAATAAAGAAACAATGGCCCTGAATGATACACTGGATCAGATGGGCTTGCCATATATATATTCAGAGCATGTCATCCTAAAGCAGCAGAATATGCATTCTTCTCTAGTGAACATGGAACATTCTCCAAGACAGATCACATACTGGGTCACAAAACAGACCTCAATAAATATAAAAGGATTGAGATCATACCATGCACACTTTCAGATCACAATGCCATGAAACTTTAAATCAACCACAGGAAAAAGTTTGGAAACCTCCAAATGCATGGAGGTTAAACAACATCCTACTAATGAATGAATGGATCAAGCAGGCAATGAAAGGAGAAATTAAAAATATATGGAAACAAATGAAAATGAAAACACAACAGTACAAACCCTTTGGGATGCAGCAAAGGCAGTCCTAAGAGGAAAATACTTTGCAATTCTGGCCTATCCTAAAAAACAAGAAAAATCCCAACTACAAAATCTAACAGCACACCTAAAGGAACTAGAACCAGAACAGCAAAGAAGCGCAAAGGCTAGCAGAAGAAGAGAAACAATAAAGATCAGAGCAAAGATATATAATATAGAATCAGAAAAAAAAAGTGAACAGGTCAATGAAACTAAGAGCTGGTTTTTTGAAAAAAATAAACAAAATTGATAACCCCTAGGCAGACTTCTCAAAAAAAAAAAAAAAAAAAAAAGAGAGAGAGAGAGAGAGAGACAGGTCCCAGATGGATAAAATCACAAATGAAAATGGATTTATCACAACCAATCCCTCAGAAATACAAGCAATTATCAGAGAATGCTATGAAAAATTATATGCCAGCAAAGTGGACAACCTGGAATAAATGGACAAATTCCTAGACACCCACACACTACCAAAACTCAAATAAGAATAAATAGAAAATTTGATCAGACCCATAACTAGTGAAGAAATTGAATCAGTTATCAAAAATCTCCCAACAAATAAAAGTCCTGGGCCAGATGGCTTCCCAGGGGACTTCTACTAGACATTTAAAGCAGAGGTAATATCTGTACTTCTCAAGCTGTTCCAAAAAACAGAAATGGAAGGAAAGCTCCTGGACTCATTCTATGAAGCCAACATTACCTTGATTCCCAAACTAGACAGAGACCCTACAAAAAATGAGAATTACAGGCCAATATCCCTGATGAACATGGATGCAAAAATTCTCAACAAGATACTAGCAAATCGAATTCAACAGCATATTAAAAGAATTAACCACCACAATTAAGTGGATTCATTCCTGAGCTTCAGGGCTGGTTCAATATTCACAAATCAATCAATGTGATACATCACATTAATAAAAGCAAGGATAAGAACCATATAATCGTGTCAATAGATGCAGAAAAAGCATTTGACAAAATACAGCATCCTTTATTAGTAAAACACTCAAGAAAGTTGGGATAGAAGGAACATACCTAAATGTCATAAAAGCCATATACTAAAGGCCCACAGGTAAAACCATCCTCAATGGGGAAAACTGAGAACTATCCTTCTGAGATCAGGAACACAAGAGGGCTTTCCACTCTCACCACTGTTGTTTAACATAGTGTTGGAAGTCCTAGCATCAGGAATCAGACAACAACACAAAATAGAAGACAACAAAACTGGCAAAGAAGAAGTCAACCTTTCACTTTTAGCAGATGACATGATACTCTATGTGGAAAACATGAAAGACTCCTCCACCAAAAGGCTGCTAGAACTGATACAGGAATTCAGCAAAGTTGCAAGGTACAACATCAATGTACAGAAATTGGTTGCATTTTTATACCCCAATAATGCAGCAACAGGAAGAGAAATAGAGAAACTGATCCCATTCACAATTGCACCAAGAACCATACAATACCTAGGAATAAACCTAACCAAAGATGTAAAAGATCTGTATGCTGAAAACTGTAGAAAGCTTATGAAGGAAACTGAAGAAGACACAAAGAAATGGAAAAGCATTCCATACTCATGGATTGGAAGAATAAATATTGTTAAAATGTCAGTACTACCCAAAGCAATCTACACATTCAATGCAATTCCAATCAAAATGGCAGCAGAATTCTTCTCAAAGCTAGAACAAACAATCCTAAAATTTGTATGGAACCACAAAAGATCCTGAATAGCCAAAGTAATATTGAAGAAGAAAACCAAAGTGGGAGGCATCACAATCCCAGACTTTAGCCCCTACTACAAAGCTGTAATGATCAAGACAGTACGGTATTGTTATAAAAACAGACACATAGACCAATGGAATAGAATGGAGAACCGAGAATTGGACCCACAAATGTACGGCCAACTAATCTTTGACAAAGCAGGGAAGAGTATCCAATGCAAACAAAGACAGTGTCTTTAACAAATGGTGCTGGGAGAGCTGGACAGAAACATGCAGAAGAATGAAACTAGACCACTTTCTTACACCATTCACAAAAATAAACTTAAAATGGATAAAGGACCTGAATGTGAGACAGGAAACCATCAAAACCCTGGAGGAGAAAGCAGGAAACAACTTCTTTGACCTCAGCCTCAGCAATTTCTTACTTGACACATCTCCAAAGGCAGAGGAATTAAAAGCAAAAATGAACTATTGGGACCTCATCAAGATAAAAAGCTTCTGTACTGCAAAGGAAACAATCAACAAAACTTTAAGGCAACTGATGGAATGGGAGAAGATGTTTGCATATGACATATCAGATAAAGGGCTAGTATCCAAAATCTGTAAAGAACTTACCAAACTCAACACTCAAAAAATAAATAATCCGGTGAAGAAATGGGAAGAAGACATGAATAGACACTTTTCCAAAGAAGACATCAGATGGCCAATAGACACATGAAAAAATGCTCAACATCTTTCCTCATCAGGGCAATAAAAATCAAAACCACACTGTGATACCACCTCACGCCAGTCAGAGTGGCTAAAATGAACAAATTAGAAGACTATAGATGCTGGCAAGGATGTGGAGAAACGGGAACCCTCTTGCACTGTTGGTGGGAATGCAAACTGGTGCAGCCGCTCTGGAAAACAGTGTTCCTCAGAAAATTAAAAATAGAACTACCCTACAACTCAGCAATAGCACTACTAGGAATTTATCCAAATAATACAGAAGTGCTGATTCATAGGGGCACATCTACTCCAATATTTATAGCATCACTTTCAACAATGGCCAAATTATGGAAAGAACCTAAATGCCCATCAACTGATGAATGGATAAAGAAGATGTGGTTTATATATACAATGGAATACTACTTGGCAATGAGAAAGAACAAAATCATGCCATTTACAACAATGTGGATGGAAGTGAAACATACCATGCTGAGTGAAATAAATCAGTCATAGAAAGACAACTATCATGTTTTCACTCATATGTGGAACTTGAGAAACTTCACAGAAGACCAGGGGGGAAGGGAAGGGGAAAAAAAAAGTTATAAACAGAAAGGGAGGGAGGCAAACCTTAAGAGACTCTTACATACAGAGAACAAACTGAGGGTTGATGGGGCGACAGGAGGAGAGAGGAACATGGGTGATGTGTATTGAGGAGGGCAATTTTTGGGATGAGCACCGGGTGTCGGATGTAAGCAATGAACCACAGGAATCTACCCCCAAAACCAAGAGCACACTGTACACACTGTTATGTTAGCCAATTTGATAATAAATTATGTTAAAAAATAAAATGATTTTTAAATTCTAGCATATATTATTATTTTTTAGCATATATTATTTTTATGATTATATTTTCTCAAAATTTTCTAATAGTGTTTTATATTGGAATTGCATACTTTTTTTCCCTGTCATAAATTTGCATATCCTTTTTGTAATTCCTTTATTTGCCCTTTTCTTTTATAGCTTTCAGTTTATAGCTATTATTCGTGTTTGGAAAACCTAAATATCAATCTTTAATTTGATACTTTCTTCTTTTACTCTGCTATTTAGAAATGTTTGTGTACAGGGGCGCCTGGGTGGCGCAGTCGGTTAAGCGTCCGACTTCAGCCAGGTCGCGATCTCGCGGTCCGTGAGTTCGAGCCCCGCGTCGGGCTCTGGGCTGATGGCTCGGAGCCTGGAGCCTGTTTCCGATTCTGTCTCTCCCTCTCTCTCTGCCCCTCCCCCGTTCATGCTCTGTCTCTCTCTGTCCCAAAAATAAATAAAAAAAAAAAAAAAAAAAAAAAAAAAAAAAAAAAAAGAAATGTTTGTGTACATATGACAGCAGCAATTCTCTTACATTGTTTTCTTATATTTTAATCTAAAAACATACCTGGTACTAACCTATTTCTGACATATACAGTTTATTGAGTGCATAAATATATATGGAAATATCATGGGGGTCATTGAAGGTTTGCTTTAAAATACAGGTCTCACCATTTACTTAAAAAAATTATTTATTGTACTTCTTTGTCAACTGGTTCTGGTTTGAATGGCCATCTGGAGCCACTAGTAAGATGTAATCTCTTATAGTTTCTCTCTTATTTTCTCTGATTCTATGCCTCTTAAATAAAAAGAAAATTTGTCATGTCTGTAAGATTGGAAGGGCATTATTCTCTGTGTTCCAGTGCTAATGAATTTTTTCATTGTTTATATTTTTATTCTTTTGGTTACTGTTATTAATTTTGGGATGCCATCCTCAACAGAAACCCTCCAATAACATTTCTGCTTAAGAGAGAGAGAGAGGACGGGAACTGACCCCATAGCTTTTACAGACAGAAACTTACTTCTTTTCAGTCTACATTCCTAACAGTTATAGTTTACCTCTACTCAAGAATATTTAAGGCAACATGATGGTCACGTTGATGCAAGAGAAGCCAGCGTATATATTAAACTAATGATCTGTGAGTGAAGTTCACATTTCCTATTTTCTTTTAATGTTTATTTATTTTTGAGAGATAGAGACAGAGCACAAGCAAGGGAGAGTCAGAGAGAGAGGGAGACACAGAATCTGAAGCCGGCTCCGGGCTCTGAGCTGTCAGCGCAGAGCCTGATGTGGGGCTCAAACTCACTAACAACGAGATCATGACCTGAGCCAAAGTCAGATGCTTAACCTACTGAGCCACCCAGGCACCTCTCACATTTCCTATTCTCTATCTTAATTTAGTAAATGATATATATGTTTTCCTATTGAAAAATACAACCATCCATTTAATCATCTCTTAATTTTTCTCACAAACTTATTAAAAGTGAAGGCTAGGCAGGCATAAAAATAAATAAATAAATAAATAAACAAACAAACAAATAAATAAATAATTCTGAGAAACACCAATGTTTACACACTAAATTATGTGCCAAGGGGTAAATGACAGTTGCAGCATTTTCTGAAGTAGATCATGTGACTTTTTACTTCAACAAAAACAGTAGAGAAAAACAATTCAAGAAGGCTGTTTCTACACAAAAACATGAAGTGGTCAGGTCAGGCAGGGCTCACAGAGGGTGACAAACACAACTCAATATACATTATTTAGTATACCTTATTTCTCTTTTCCTCCTCATATGCTTAGAAGTGAATTCAGAGAGCTCAGATTTTGATTTACTTTTATGTATACACCACATGTTAACCATAAAAAAGGGTAGGTATTGTATATAGCAGCTGATTGTTTCTAAAAAATCCCTGAATTTTTCAGCAAAATATATGGGTGACTAATTAATTTAGCTATTTATCTCCTAGGATGGCCAGCCCATATCATATGACAGTGTTTCTTAGGAGCTCAGAATCCCATAGGGAAGACAGCACAGTAAGTAAGCCGTAAAAACAAAACAAACAAACAAACAAACAAAAAAAAAACAATTCACGGCTCTCAAAAAAACTCAGATAAGAATAATGGTAGATAGGCAAAATATTTAATGTTTTAATAATTTGTAGGAAGGCCACCTAGCATAGCCAGTATCTGTGAAATTAGAGATGATTTTGCAAAGTTGTTGACATATGAATTAATAAAAGTGAGTGTACAGGTTTGCATGGGATAGGGAGAAGTTCACATTCAAGGAAAAGTAAATGTCATGTGCATTCCTAGAAGAGGAATGAATAGTTAATTATAAATGGAACCTAGAATCTGAGAGTAAAAATAATATAGCTCCAAAGCTGGGGCATTAGTTCTGATGTTCTCATGAAATACTTCATAAAACATCCTAATTGATATGGAAGATTTCACATAGGTGAATGATATGTAAACCTTTCCATTTTGGAACAATCTCACTAAAATATATATATATATATATATATATGTAGACAAGAGTTACATGCCAACAAATTGAATAACCCTGATGAAATGGATACATTCCTACAACCTACCAAGACTGAATCACAAAGAAGTAGAAAACTTGAGAACACATCAATAACAAATAAGGAGACGGATGTGGCACCTGGCTAACGTGCTCAGTTGGTTAAGAGTCCAACTCGTAATTTGAGCTCAGGTCATGATCTCACAGTTCATGAGTTCGATCCTACATCAGGCTCTGAGCGACAGTGGGGAACTTGCTTGATTTTCTCTCTCTCTTTCCCTCTTGGCCTCTTGCCCCCCCCCCCAATATATAAATAAACATTAAAAAATGAGGCAATTGCATCAACAATCAAAAAAGCTTCCTGCAAAAATATAAACCTAGGACCAGATGGCTTTATTACTGATTCCATTAAATATTTAAAGAATTAACACCAATCCTCAAACTCCTCCAAAAAATTGAAGAGCAGGAAATATTTCCAAACTCATTTTACATTTTGGTATCATTACTTTTTACATTTTGCATTTTGGTATCATTACTTTGATACCAAAACCAAACAAGGGCATTGCGAGAACAGAAATTTATAGACTAATATCTCTGATGAAAACATGCAAAATTCCTCAACAAAATACCAGCCAACCAAACTCAACATCGCATTAAAAGGATAATACACCATGATCAAAAGAGATTTATTCTAAGAACGCAAAGATTGTTCAACATCTGCAAATCATTAAATTTGACACACCACATTAACACCATGAAGGATAAAAATTATATGATCATCTCAATTGAGGAAGAAAAGACATCTGATGAAATTCAATACACTTTAATGATAAAAATGCTTAACAAATTGGGTTTAGAGGGAATGTACCTTAATGTAATCAGGCCCATCTATGTCAAGCCCACAGCTTACATACTCAACAGTAAAACCCTGAAATCTTTCCCTCTAAGATCAGAAACAAGATAAGGATGCCCACTCTAACCACTTTTATTTAACATAGTACTGGAAGTCTTATCCAGAGCCTTTGTTCAATAAATGAATAAAAGGCACAAGAATTGAAAACGCAGAAGTAAAATTGTCATAGGTCTGGAGAGGATGGTTCAAGCTCAAGTAATAGTAAAGCTTCAGAATTGTTCTCACTTTATTGAGGATTGGAGGAATAAAAGGAAAGACAAAGGTGAAATCCTGGACTTTGCTTAGGAAATTATGTAGATAGAGAGCAATCCCATCTGGTAAAGAACACAAGAGGAGGAGAATGTTTTGGAGAAAGATATACATAACAAATAAAAAATTTGTATACGACAGATTTTTTCTGCTTATGGAGAAATCAAGGTCAGATGTCTAATGTGTTTAAGAAATAAAACAAACACTGGAATGTATTAATAAGGACAAATATACAAAAAATAGTTGAATTCTTTTTTTTTTTTAAATCCAGAAGGAACCCTAGAAATAAAACTTACAACAGTTAAAATAATTTTACAAATGTCAGAGGGTAGATTAATTAGCAGATGCATCTAGAAAGACTAATACTAAGCAAGATAATCAAACACACAATAAATCAACAGAGCTATGCATTTCTTAGGGAACCCACCGCACACCCCGATGTGGGCTTGAGCTTACCAGCAGTGAGATCATGACCTGAGCCTAAACTAAGAGGCGGTTGCTGACCTGACTGAGCCACCCAGGGTGCCCCAAATCCATTGTTTTTATTGTGGGTAAACCAGAAAGTTCTTCAGCAGTCCGTGGGTATTTGTGTCTATACGATTTTTTTCATTTTAATTTAAACCACCACTATTTAATAAACACAGCACGCTCTGTAGACCCTGCTTGTGACCACTCTATTCTGTCCAGCAACCTGGTTAATATTATCTCTGAAATGCAAAGCTTGGAACTGCATTTCTCAATTCTTGGAAATCAGCTGGTTTCTATCAACAGGATCTCCACACTACACCTGGCCAGCTCTCCCTCCTACCGGCTTGCCCCTATAGTCCCTGCTTGTCCCACATGACCAACCCAAGTCCTGCATCCAGTTTAAGACCTTCAACATGCATTCCGCATGCAAAAGACATCTTTGAAAGTTAAAGACAGGAAAGTCGCCTTTGGAAAAAGATGCAATAAGCAAATATCCAAAGAGAGATCATGTATCTACAATAATCAGACAAAATAGACCTTGAAGCCGAAAGCATTTCTAGAAATAGCCAGGTTTACTCCATCCTAATAACAACTTTAATTCACCAGAAACTATAAAAATTTACACTTGTATGCACCTATTTAGCCTCAAGATAGCTGAGGTAAAAAAGAAAGCTTCAAAGGGAAACTGACAAAGCACCATTATTGTGGGAGATTTTTAGCACATTTTCAAGATAATTAATTGAACAAGCAGATCAAAATCAATAAGGACACACATGAATTGAACCGTGCATATAACAGGTTTGAACAAATGAACACTTACAGCACATTGCACCCAATAATCGGAGAATATACATGAAATATATATGAAAAGAAAGTATATGCCAGGAAAAGCAAATGTTAAGGCTGGTATTGAACTGACAGTATGTTTTACTGCAATGCAACTCATTTGAAAATAAGATGAAAACAGTTATAAATTACCATATAACTAGAAATTTACCAACACAACAACAACAGCAACAACAACAAACAAGCTAAAGCCAAAACCAAAACCAAAACCAAAACCAAAACCAAAACCAAAATCAAAATCAAAACCAACTTCCAAAGAGCCAAATTGGTGTTTACACAAGGAATAAAATGTTGGTTTTTACATCAGAAAATAGATCATTGCAGTTTGACAAGTTAATTTACTAGAGGATAAATATCAAATGATTTCAATACATGCCATGTATTGAAAACAAATTATAAGCTTATTTTTTTTAAATTAAAAATGTTTATTTAATTTTTGAGGTAGAGGTGGGGAAAGGCAGAGAGAAAGGGGACAAAGGATCTAAAGCAGGCTCCACACTGACAGCAGCAAGCCCAACGCAGGGCTCCAACTCAGGAACTGTGAGATCATGACTCGTGCTGAAGTCCGATGCTCAACCAACTGAGCCACCCAGATGCTCCTGAAAAAAATAAATAAATGTATATCCATTCAAGATTAAAAAATTAAAAGAAAAAAAACTCTTATTATTCCATACAAAAATAAGTATGCCCTTGATCTAAAAGAGAGAATGCTAAAACTGAAATGCTGGAAATCAGCTTTTTACTATGAGGAGCAAAGGATAGCTGCTTACCCTCTCTACCTCTATTTCACTCACTGCCTATCATAATGAGGCCAGAAAAGAAATAAAAGTATCAGACAGAAGGAAAGAAAAACAGAAAATTTTCACTATTTCCAGGTGATTCAGTGGCATGCATACTCAAATTAATTTTAATTGATAAGAAAATTTAACAACATTGCTAGATAAAAAGATAAGTGCATAAATTTCATTTATTTCTATAGACTATCAATAATCCATTAGAAAATGTATCTTTTCAAAAATTGCACTGATGATCACAACAAAATAAAGTATCAGGAACAATCTAAATATACATAATTGTTTTATGTTAAAATAATAAAGTTATTGAAACAGATTAAAATACCTATATAAATAGATAGACTCACTCCTTCAGTCTTGAATGTTTATATAAACATTACATACACCTTTTTGTGAGAATGCCATATTACAGTAAAAGAAAAAAAGTAATTTAGTAAAGAAAGCCAGAAATAGAAACTTGCAACATTATGAGGAAAAAATAAATAAAATAAATGTTTGCAATTTATGTCAATGAATTAAATAGTATTCTCCTTCCTTCATGCCAATATACCAATTTTTGAAAATATCCTTATTCATCAGCTGGTAAACAATCTTAGCAAAATAGAGCTCCTTGACCTGAAAAATAATTCTACTTCTTCATCTCCAGTTAGTCATGTCCTTCCTTCATAATACATAACATCTATAACTCCCTTCCAAGCGCCTAAAATCAGATGCATCTACTCATTAATCTGATTCATCTAAGGTGATAAGGAGCAGTATTGCAGTTTGGAGCCATTACAATTAAAACTGGATTCTGCCCGGTGCGCCTGGGTGGCTCAGTCGGTTGAACGTCCGACTTCGGCTCAGGTCACAATCTCGCGGTCCGTGAGTTCGAGCCCCGCGTCGGGCTCTGTGCTGACTGCTCAGAGCCTGGAGCCTGTTTCACATTCTGTGTCTCCCTCTCTCTCTGCCCCTCCCCCGTTCATGCTCTGTCTCTCTCTGTCTCAAAAATAAATAAACGTTAAAAAAAATTTAAAAAAAAACTGGATTCTGCCTAAGGTCACCCTTCTCATCTCTCAGTGCTTGACCTTGTATTTCAATGAGAATTAAAACATGAGAACATGAAGAATAAGTCACATGGGCAACTTACACTAATACATAGAAAATGAAATTCAATATGGTATAACAAAATAAATAAATCCTCCCTGTATTTCAAAGACAATGCATCCACCTGTTGTTCTCAATTTCCCCCATATTAGACTTCCAAGGTAAGGGCCTTAGTCCGTTATTATGTCCCAATTCTACATTTTTTGCTTCTTCCTCTCTCCCTTTTAAATTAAGTTAAATTTCTTCTAATTTAAGGGAAGAAACCTACCTCTTGAGAAAACTGTACCTTCCTAACTGTGGCCCAAGATCTCCTTGTCTGGTTTGTTTGCTATTATAGCCTCAGATACTGAAACAGTCACTGGCACTGGAATATTATTCCCTGAATGTGTGCTATTCATTCTTTCTTTTTTTTCTTTTTCCATTTATCCCTACTCAGTAATCTCACTTGCTTTTCTAATTAAAACATTTTCCTCCTCCTTTGTCATTTTCTCATTTTGTCTAGAATAAATTTCTACTGTTTGCACCAAGAGAATACCTAAACCTATGTCCAGGCTCTGGTGAGGCTCTAGAAAACTTCTCCTTGCATTGTATACCCTCATTCCTACCCATCATCATCCTAATCTGGTCAGAAGTGACCCTGCTGTAATTTCTCATCTCCGTCTCCATGAAAGCAGGCAGATAAAGATATATGGAATGAATAGTTGAATGGACATAATTGTTTATTGTAAAAAAACATCTGAAAGAATGTGGAAGTTGAAAATGGACATGTAAAAAGTTCATTTTGTCTAAAGTCAAGACTACATTAAAAGGAATAATTGGAATGGTAAAATAAAACAATGTTGCAGAATGACCAAGAAAACTTAAGATTTTTGTGAACATAATGCTGTAATAAGGTGTGTAGACTCTAATTCATTGAGATTCTAGGTGGAGAAATAAAGAAAAAAATGGAAAATGTTCTGGAAGCTTCAGTGAGGGAGAAAGTCACCTCCATACCTAATGTCTGAAGCAGTATGAAAGAACAAAACATTACCATTTGAGAGATTTGTTGGAAGAATGGTATCTTCAGGAGACTGTTTCTGAGGAAGAGCCAGAAATGAAATTTGAGTATATAAAGTATTTTTCTGGTGATGCACCATAAGTTCCAGGAGATATATGGAAATATTTCATTGATTGGGTGTAGGGTAGAATATGGTGACAAGAAAAGGTTGGCAGACATAAAAATCTGTATGAATATGATGTTCCTTTTGGTGACTGTCATAGATAGAGATAAAGGGCATACTATTATGAGTCCTACTTGTCTCAACGTAAGAGAGATGGTAAGACTGTGAATTGTGGGTAAAAGGAGTAATTAGTTTTCCATCCAGGAGCACACAAAACTCAAATGCCTTCTTTCTAACACTGACAGCATAGACCTAACTGTGGATACAGAAAACCTCTGATCTCTTTCTGCCTTTGCATGACCCTAAATATGCCATGGAACCCATGTAACCTTAAGTTTCTCAACCTTTAAATGACTCGACTAGATAATTACTTGGTTATAATTTTGGAAAAAAAATTTTTTCTAAAAATATTTTTGAAAATTCTGATTTACAATTTCCCTAAATACACCAAACGTCTTACTAGTGAATACAAAAATTAAAAAAAAAATACTTACATGTATTGGACACTTAGTAATGGGCCAGGAAGTATCCTTAGTACTTTGCATTGATTACCATCCAAATACTTCTATGAAATAATAAGTACGGTGATAATCTCTATTTTAGAGGTGGAAAAACTAAAAAAGACACAAAAATTTGCTCAGTTTCACTCAGCTATCACATTTTTGAGGCAGAATTCAACCCAGAGAGTTAACACTATATCATGGTTTTTATAACACTGTGATTTACTACATTTTTTAAAGCTTATTTATTTTTAAAGAGAAAGAGAGAAAGTCGTGGAGGGGCAGAGAGAGAGGAAGAGACAGAATCCCAAGCAAGCCCTGTGCTGTCAGTGCAGAGAGCCTGATACGGGGCTCGAAGTCACAAACAGTGAGATGATGACCCGAGCTGAAATCGAGTTGGACGCTTCATTGACTGAGCCACCCAGGCACCTCTGTGACTTACTGCTATGATAGAAACAAATATATATATCCAAAACAGTGTAATTAACTAAAATGAAAATTCATGGATTTCACTTTTGCTTTGTTGTAATTTACATATTCAGATCAAATCTTGGTCATATTACATCCATCCCATTCACTTAATTCACCAAATAAATGCCTACTATTCTGATTAAGTTACTCTAAAAATGAACCTTAGTGTTAATGTGGATATTTTTTTTGTCTCAATACATTATACAAATTGCTATAGAAACACAGTGATATATGGTGGAATGTATCCAGTACAGTTATTTGAGACAATTGAAACTATGATACACAGTTTTATCTTGCCTACATTCACCATTTTATGGTCTAATTAAGGACTATTATCCTAATTCACATTTTTAAATATTTTCAAAAGAAATATTAATGACTCCAGAAGTCTGCCAAGAGTGATATCCGGAAAGGTGATCCCTACAGCAATTTATAACAGCTTAGCTTCCCTTTCTTCTATTAATATTCTTAAATCTTTTTAGTTCTCAAGTACCTTCAAGGGTCATTATCCTTCACCTTAGGGAATAGATGCATCTCAGAAAAACTGACTGTGAAGCAAATCTCTTCCTTCCAAAAGTCCTTCTTTTCCATTGGTTTCTTAAAATGAGAAAGTGACTTTTTTTTTTTTTTCAACGTTTTTTATTTATTTTTGGGACAGAGAGAGACAGAGCATGAACGGGGGAGGGGCAGAGAGAGAGGGAGACACAGAATCGGAAACAGGCTCCAGGCTCCGAGCCATCAGCCCAGAGCCTGACGCGGGGCTCGAACTCACGGACCGCGAGATCGTGACCTGGCTGAAGTCGGACGCTTAACCGACTGCGCCACCCAGGCGCCCCGAGAAAGTGACTTCTAAAAGAAAATGGTATGTATTTTCAATAAAAGTTTTAAAATGGTTCTCAAACTTTTTGAGTTTATAAAAGACTAAACTTTCAAAAATAATTTAAAGGAGCCTATATAGAATAGTATTATTTTAATTTTTAATTTTTTTAACTTTTTAAAGGGCACAGGTATAGAATAACTTATCTAATGTACAAGAAACAAAGACAGCTAATATACTCATATTAAAATTCAAAAAAGAAGAAATATTTAACACTGCCACATTAAAAAAAAAGATAATATCAAAATAAACAAGTTTCCTACTCAACACAGGTGACCAAATCAGTTTTTCATATTTTCTCTAGATTATTGGTCCTTTGTCATGTAGCAGCATTGTCCTGTGACTGATGTTTGGTAAACATTTTTAGTGATATAAATATACCCACTATGTAAAATATTTTTCCAATAAATATGGTGTTTCTGCCATGTTCCTAATCCTTATTTTCCATCCCATGCCTAAGCATCTATAGAAGTACAAATTTGTCCAAGATACACACTCATAAATCCTAGAATTTTTTCTGGTGTTTGAGCTTTTACACTAATTACACTAATACAGCTAAGATATATAATTTCACTTAGCCAAACTTTTCCTTACCTGATCTATGAACTCATTTAAATGAATCTTTAGATTGATGCTTCTGAATTGTCATAACAAAATAGTATAGTAGTTTATTAAATAAAACAAATTAAGTGACACAGAATAAACATTTAGTATTAAGGATACTATTTTCTTCTCATAAAGCAGTGGTTAAATATGTGATCTAGAGGAATTATATGAATTGGAAATGTATCTGTATATGATTTTCAAATGCTTGATTTTTCCAGGTGAGGACTTCTGTTATAAAGTTTGTTGTCAAGTATGGTGGAAATGTCTCCATTTTGGACTACATAATTTAAATTTTAATGCCAGATGGGTCACAGTATTAAACAGTTAACTTTGTGACATTAATTTATGCTTTCTCCTGAGCTTTTGGGAGGGTGATTTTAATTAATATGATAAAATGGCTAACTTGTCTTACTTATTCAATATACATTTACGTATCAGAAAATAATTTGAAAACTGCAGAATATTTTGTAATATACTCGTGTGGCTCTTAAAATGTAGCCTTCTATCTGTAGCACATGGTATTTATTTTCATACACACTTGAGAAAACGTCGTTACAATTCACTTGCTGAAATTTATAAACAAGAATGATTGATTCCTAGTACCCTGAGAAAAAAGAATATGTTGCTAACGTTTTCCATTAAGAAGAAAACCAGAGACAGATTCGTGAGCAGCTGAAATGGAAAGGCACAATTTCATGAGGAATAAAAAGGCCTCCCAAATCAATACCAGGATTCAAGCACTTAGAGAAATATTGGATAACATGAACTACAGATGGAAGTATTGCATAATTAGTAAATTTGCGTTCTAGGAATTGAAGAAGATCTGGAAATAAACAGAGTCCCCCTTGAATTAAAACCCAAGTGGCCCTGGGAGTTAAAGTGTATGGAGTTTCCTCTCTGTTCTTGTATGTATGTTTTCTTAATTCTGCCTGGTTTGTGTGTGAAATCCTCTAAAACTGGGTCTCAATCAGGGAAAGTTACACCCTTCAGGGGGCACATAGCAATGTCTGAAGAAATTTTTGGTTGTCATAACTATGGGTGGGAGTGCTACTGGCATCACATGGGTAGAGGTGGGGAATAGAGCTAAACATCCTACATGGTGCAGGACAGCACCCCACAACAGGGAATTATCAATGCCAATAACTCCAAGGTTGAAGTCATGACCTAAAACGTTTTACTTACTAATATTGCTAAATAGATAATGTCCCAGAATAACTCATTTTTGTGCACAAAAGAAAAGACAGTTACTCCACTCTGCTGATTTCTACTTTTTTCAGAAATCTTTAAAAAAAAAATTTGTGGGCCATCTGGGTGGCTCAGTTTATTAAGCATCCAATTCTTGTTTTCAAGTCAGGTCATGATTTCATGGCTCATGAATTTGAGCCCCTCATCAGGCTCTGCGCTGACAGCATGGAGCCTGCTTGGAATTCTCTTTCTCCCCCTCTCTCTGCCTCTCCCCGCCTCATTCTCTCTCTCTCTCTCTCTCTCTCTCTCTCTCTCTCTCTCTCTCTCTCCCTCTCCTCTTTTTCTCTCATTCTCAAGATAAACATTTAAGCAAACAAAAATCTTTAACACCCTCTATTTTCTTGTACATATATACTTACATTTATAAGAAACTTAATCATCAATTTAGAATAGATGTTTTATAAGTCCTTGCTAGAACCCAGCTCTGAGTATTTTTGTATGAAAGAAAAATGGTAATTTAGTCTAGTGGACTGCATAAGTAGTTTTCAGAGCCATTGCACTTAATAATGTCATGAAATGTGATCTTTCCTGTCTGCCTCTGTTCACTCAACATGCTAGTGAGCTGCATTGATGTTTTTGTGGGTATAAATAGTATCTTCCATTTTATGGTGAGTATTAGCTCCTTGTATAAGTATTCTACAATTTGTCTTTTAATTCTCTTTGATATAAATTTAGGTTATTTTTGATTTTTGGCTGAAAGTTAAAGATGCCATGAACATATATATGTATATATGTATACATATATATATATATATATATATATATATATATATATATATGTGTGTGTGTGTGTGTGTGTGACACATCTTTTATTTTCTTATGGGAGATACCTAGAAATGGAATTGCTAGGTTTATAATAAGTGTATGTTTAACTTGATAAGCAAAACAAAACAAAATAAAACAAAGCAAAAAAGTGGTCAAATTGTTTTCCAAAGTGGCCGTGACAGTTCTGGTTGCTTTGTATCCTTTCCAGGGTCAGTATGAGTCATACTAATGAATGTGTACTGATATTGCATTGTGGTTTTAATTTGCTTTTCTCTAATGATTAATGATTTGAACATCTTTTCCAGCACTTATAAGCCAATCATACTTTTTCCATAAAAATATATGTTCAACTTCTAGTACATTTTAAAAATTTTTATTAGTCTTATTATTAAACACTTAATACATTTTATATGGCCTTAATACAAGTTCTTTCTCAGATATATATGAGGAAAATATATTTTTCCAGTCTGTAACTTGTCTTTTCTTTTCCTTATTGATGTCTTTTTTTTAGAGCAGAAGATTTTAATATTAATGGCATTCAATTTATCTCCTTTTTTTTCTTTCAGTTAGTGTTTTGGATGTCTTAATAAATTTTTGCCTACCCCAGGTCATCAACTTGTTCCATGTTTACTTTTAGAAGTTGTATCATTTCAAATTTAACGTTATGGCCATGACCTACTTCAAGTTAATTTCTGTATATGATTTGAGATAGTAGCCAAAATTATTTTTTCTTAATACAGATCTCAAGTTGTTCCAAAAATAGTGTTTAACGTTCTTCATCAAGTATTTGTTGGACATAGATCAGATTCTCTTATTGAATTTTCTCTTTTGATTCGTTTACCTATATGTCTATCCTTATAATAGCCATCCTAACAGGTGCAAGGGGATACCTCATTGTGTCTCTGATTTGCAGTTCTCTGATGACTAGCGATGTTGAGTGCCTTATATACCTATTTACCATTTGAATGTGTTCTTTGGATAAATGTCTATTCAATTCCTTTGCCCTTTTTATATTGTATATGTGGCATTTTTGTTTGTTTGTTTATTTTGTTTTGTTTGTTTTTGCTTTTGAGTCGTAAGAGTCCCTCGTATATATTTTGGATGTTAACATTTGGTTAGTAATACAGTTTGTAAATATTGTCTTCTAATCTGTACATTCACTTTTTATTTTGTTGTTGTCTTTGCTTTGCAGTAGCTTTTAAATTTGATGTCGTCTCACTGGCCTGATTTTGAATTTGTTGCCTGTGCCTTTGGTGTCATATGAAAGAAGTCACTGCCAAGACCAATGTCAAGATTTTCCTCTATGTTTTGTTCTAGGAGTTTTATGGTGTCAAATCTTATGTTTATGTCCTTAAGCCCATTTTGTATGTGGTGTAAGGTAATAATTACTGTTTTGCATATAGATATCCAGTTTTCCCAACACCGTTTGTTGAAGATGCTCTCCTTTCCCCATTGTGTATTCCTGGTACTCTTTTTGAAGGTCAGGTGACCCTGTTAGCATGGCTTTAATTTTAGGCTCTTTATTCTGTTCCAATTTCTCTATAGGTCTGTTTTTATGCCAATACCATATTATTTGATTCCTGCAATTATACGTTTGTATATTATAATACACAAATATGTTTGATATCAAGAAGTGGGTAATGTATTGAGCCACCAAGACCCCATTTTCCATCTTCATATTGAAAGGTATTTTTTTGTTTAAGTTGCGACCTCAGGGGGAGGAGCCAAGATAGCAGAACAGCATGGAAGTTTTTTTGTGTGTCTCAAGTCAATGAAGTTTCAGTCCACTGGCCGCAGATTGCTTATTGTTGGTTTCCCTTTGTTTTTGAGGTTTACTTTCATCAAATATAGAATGCTACATTCACATTGATTTCTTTCAACACTTTCAAAATTCCATTGCATTATCTTGGGACTATGTCTGCATTCTTAAGTACTACAGCCTTTTTTCGTTGTTTATATCTACTGTTTTTTTTTTCTTCTATTATCACTGATTTTAAATAACTTGATTATAATAAGCCTTGATGTAGTTATCATTATATTTATCATACACATTCATTATTTGAGCTTCTTGGGTCTCTTAGTTTATTTTTTATTAAAATTGAGCTAATTTTAGTTATTATGCATTCAAATTTTTTCCTATCCCACCTTTTTCCTTGGGTAAAATTATACGTACAATAGACTATCTTTTTATTTTCTCAAAGGTCACTCGAGCTTTGTTAAATTTCATTCATTTTTTTTTCTGTGCTTCACTTCAAATGTTTTCTTTTACATTAACTTCCACTGAACCTTTCTTAGTTTTATCGGATCCAATCTATTAAACACAAATAGTAGATTTTTCAGATATTTTATTTTTCAGGTCTAAAATTCCAAATTGTTTCTTTACTTTCTATTTCTCTCTTCATTGTATGCATGTTATTATGATTCTTAAATGTATTCATAATGATTGTTTTAAAGTCCTTGCATGTTAATTTGATCATATTTGCCACTTTTGAGTCTATTTTAAGTCATTTTTTTCTCTCATTTTTGGTCCAAATTTCCTACCTGGAAAGTCTAGTGATTTTTTAAGTGGGTAATGTATATTGTGAATACTATATTATTGAACACATAGATTTTCTTGTCTTTCTTTAAAAATGTTGAGTCTTGCTTACCTAGAGAATTCATTTGCTGTGGATCATCTTTATCTTTTTGAGACTTGTTTTTGAATATTTTTAATTCAAAACTCAGATGAGGTTTTACTTTAGACCTTTTATAAGCCTACTACCAAAAATTGCTTTCTCTAATTCCTGTTGAATGCATTAACTGTTCAATGAGATCTTTCTATCCTAAGTGGTCAAAATCTGAACATCCCTCAGTCATGTGTGAGCCCTGGTAGATCTCCAACTTACAGCTATCTTGTAGTTCCTAAATTTCTAGTTTCTCTCTTGCCATCTTATTGGATTCTTTCCCTAGGCATGGACAGTATAGCCACATATCCAACCAAAGATTCAAAGGGATGTTTTAAGTATATTTCTGGAGCTCTTTCTCTGAAACTATATGTAAAGCTCTGTTCATATTATCACATGTGGTGCAAATTCCAGCCACTTGATCATCTCCTGACACAAATATGATCTGTTCCTTTTGTCTAAACCAGGTTCCAGAGTCTGCTTGGCTCCTTCTTGACTGTACTGTGTTCTTGAAATCTCCCACTGACAGAAGGCCAAGTTGATGTTGTGGTTGCATGTTTTTCTCCTCTGAACACCATAGCTCTGCTGTGCTTTTTATTTTTTATTTTTTTTCAGTTTCTAAAAGAGTTCTATACATTTTGACCAGTTTTCTAGTTTTATACTCTTGTTGGGTTTTTTTAACGTTTGTTTATTTTTGAGAGAGAGACAGACAGACAGAGTGTGAGCAGGGGAGGGGCAGAGAGAGAGGGAGACACAGAATCCGAAGCAGGCTCCAGGCTCTGAGCTGTCAGCACAGAGCCGGAGGCGAGGCTCAAACTCACAAACTGTGAGATCATGACCTGAGCCGAAGTTGGACGCTTACCCGCCTGAATCACCCAGACGCCTCTGTTTGTTTGTTTTTAATGACAGTTGGTTTCAGTTACTCCATCCTGGCTAAACTCTAAAATATATCATTTTAAATAGGAAGAAGAACCTAGGGTTATATTATGTAGGAACTGTGCCAAGTTATCTAAAATATTATTATCATTTTGCTGGAAAAATACCCTAAGAGTTTCTATCACTCATCTTTCTTCAGTGAAGCAGAAGAAAAAGAGAAGAGTGATAACTAGATGGTGAAGGGTTTCATGAAGAGTTTATTCAGGATTAGATCAGTGGGAGGGGAAAGAAAAAGGAAGAGCCTGAACAAGGGTGTAGAAGAACATGACTTCGTGGCCTTCGTAAGATCCATTTTGTTTTCCCAAATGAGGAATTCACAAACAAGAGTGCTGTAAGGTAAATCCTGGCAGATATATGATACTTCGACTACTGAAATCACTGAATATCAGCTTAAGGAGTATATATTTCATTTGGGAAGCCAAGATCAACTATTAAAGGCTCTTTCTGCTGTTCCTCGGAATGGCTTTACCACCTCAAATTGAAAGCAACTTTCACATGCATTCTTTCTGCAGTGGGGCAGCCCAATGTACATGCCCACCTCTGGCTTTCACACCCATTGAGTGGATATGCTATTGATTGATTGATTCACAAAGAATTCTGACACTCATAGTCGGGGAAGAAAGCAAATTAGAAGTTTTACATATCTAGTCTATAAAGCCTCTGGCACTGCTCTTTAGCATCAGAGAAAAATTGGAAATATGGCAAGCAGGCGATACTTTCGAAATAAAATGCATCAATCAGAGTGGCTAAAGTCTCTGTTTTGCATTCACACATTATCATATAGGAGAAAAACAAGTATTTTAACTATCAAAGGATGGGGAGAAATTAAATGTCTTCATGGTGTCAGCTTGTCAAGGACAGAAATATATCACCTCCAGCCGTGTGGCAAATGTAGATGCCAATTGAGCACAGCAGTCACAAGAGAACTTGTTTTATTGTGGAACCGAATGTTGTCCAGAACACTGGGTAAAAATCTCAAATCTGCTAACCCCCAAGGTGTTTAGCATGAAATGAGAATTTCATTACCAATTCAGATAAGCATAAAAGATAGAGAATTTATTAGCTCTCTAGAGGTGTTTGTATTCCAAAAAGATTCCATTAAAAGCAATGATAATGGCTGAGAAGTGACAAAAACACTTATGGTTATTTTTTGCTTTAAATAAATGTGCAGTTTTACCATTCTATTTTGGGGTAATAGATCACTTAGCTTGTGAAAGCACCCAAGGTGTGGTGTTACCAACGTTTAATTTTTCTCATTAAGTCTCTCATTTGTTATTGTTTATGTGTTAAAATACCCCTTCTTACAAGTCTCATAACGTATAACATATTTTACATCTTTAAAATCATCCACTGCCACTCAATTCTCAGAAAAGACATGTGAGTTTTAATAGAAGACAAGTAAGACAATAAGCCCTTTATCTACTAAAAAGCAAACAATCCTGAAATCGTTGTGTTACTTTTGTTTTTCCTGAATGGTCAATATGATTTCAGTGGGAAATAATTTATTTGGCTGCATAGAGGAGGCACACGAAATCGATTAGCTGTTTTGCAATGGTCTTTGTACTTTGAACATTGTCAATAAGTGACCATTTTAGACATTGGCATGAGAAACCACAAGGCGCTTTCATTTGTTTGTCTGTCTTGTTGCTGCTTGAACAGCTGGAGTGTCTTTCAAGCGATTCTCTTTTTCATGTGATAGCAGAGCAGAGCAATTCAAATAATCATACTTTAATTTCACAAAGACTAATAATTTGGCTACATAGATTAGAGAACTACTGGTGCCCTAGCAGTGCATTTACAGATCAAGCCATCATAGCCCCAAATTTTCTAGATGTCTGCAAGCTAATATTGCTGCATGATATTATTAACTTCTTTGTCATTTGAGTCTATCATGATTTTCTGCTTTCTTAAAAATGAAGTGATTTGGAATTAGGAATTTTAAGCAGGAAGGTAGCAAATTAAAGTTTCCTGCATGAAAAATATATTTATGTTTTTACCTTGTTAAGTTCTGTCAAAAATGAAGTCAATGATTTTAATCAGGTCTTGTGTTTAGCATAATGAGCTCCGAATAAGGCCCCGTGGTCAGATGACATCATTTCAAGTGGATGAGATGTGACTTTCATTTTTATCTCCACTAGAACTTGCTTGGTGACCTTGAACAAGCTACTTAACCTCTCATTGACTTATTTTTATTACCTGCAAATTGGATATAATAGGTTCAGCCTCCCTCGTGGTGGTACTGAAGGATAGTTAACATAATGTTTTAAAAATGCCCCAGGCCCCTGAGGAACCATGCTCTAAAACAGCAGTTGTATTGGAAATCAGACCCCAGCCCACCTTTGCAACCTATAAATTGCATCATTTATGCACATTGTCATGTCTAGCCTTTGCTCCCTAGATTGATCTTAGTCCATTTTAACCTTAAAAGCATCTCTTAAATATTCTTGGTCCATTTAAAATTACCTCTCAGTGAAACACGTAGTTTATGATAAGTGATTTTCAAACCCTAGAGATATTAAAGATTTTTATAAAGAGTGGAAAGTCTAGAGACTTTGAAGAAAATATTTTAAGCATTGAATTAAACCTAGATGAAGCAAATTGATTAAATTATTTGAATTTCAGAGAATATGTGGTAGATAATAAAAAACTTTTTCTTCCAAGGTGTACTGTTGAAAGCTTTCACCTTCAAATGTTTCAGTTAGTAGTTGAACGTATTCTTTTTTTCTTCCTTGAAAGTAACCTCTGCCCATTTTACCCATAGCATACCTTTAACTGTGACATAAATGCCTCGAATTTACCTCACATGTGTATAATTTATTTTCTTATTTCGACCATTGTCACAGTTATTACTAATCAAATGTGCTAAGAAGGATCTACCACTATGAGTTCTTTGCAAATCATAGTTATATCTATTTACTTTCTGTTGTCTGAAGTTATATTTCTCTATCCCTCTACCATGAAGTTCAATGAAAACAGTGACAGGATCAACCAGAACTCTTTATTCTTCTACTTTCTTTGTTTCCTTTCTCTACATTTAGAATCCAAAACCAGTATATTTGTTTATTTTTTATGTTGTTTGTTTGGTCATGGGAAAAAGCGGTGGAAACCAGCAACCATTTCCAGCCAAGTGGATAACATGATTTTTTTAATCCCAGTGAAGGTATTCAGCTGAAATGGTTTATGGTAATGACCTGAAAACAGTAGCAATGACCTATTTTATGAACTTGTTTCATCTAATTATTTTTTTAAATCAGTTAAAATAATCAATACACTTTGCCCAGATTAATTTTTGCTCACTTCCCCCGAATAAAATGCATCCCACCAATTATCATGCTTCAGCAGATTTCAGAAAATACCTGAAAAGTGCTGAAAACAATTTTTTTTTTTTTTTTTTAAATTTTTTTTTTTTCAACGTTTTTTTTAATTTATTTTTGGGACAGAGAGAGACAGAGCATGAACGGGGGAGGGGCAGAGAGAGAGGGAGACACAGAATCGGAAACAGGCTCCAGGCTCCGAGCCATCAGCCCAGAGCCTGACGCGGGGCTCGAACTCACGGACCGCGAGATCGTGACCTGGCTGAAGTCGGACGCTTAACTGACTGCGCCACCCAGGCGCCCCTGAAAACAATTTTTAAAGAAGGGTTTGTAAATCCTTTTTGAATATCTATGAGGAATCCCTCAATATGGACACTTAAGTTAAAATTACAAGATCTCAAGGGATTTCAGCCAGAGATATTTGAATGGGAAAAACCAGGATTGAGGGATTTAATATATTTCTTCTGATGCCATTTAATCTGGAAACTTTTCTTTTACTATTTGTATAAAAGTCCAGGTATCAGTCATCTCTGCACATCATAAAGAAGTCTGTCACAAGTATTAGGTATACGTAGAAGGTACTTTATGTGGCAGAATTGGAGGAAAATGTTCCTCAATTTACAGCATCACACACTTCTATGAAGTAATAAGTCTGGATGAGATTATTTAGAGCTATAGAAGTGGTTGATAAAACCAGTATACATAAAGCAGAGAGAGAATATTCTGTAGATAGTATAAACAGTTTTCATTTACAGAAGTGATAAGCTCACCAAATGAGTGTCAAATGTGTGCTGAATAGAACAGGGCAGTAAAGAATCATTGAATAATACAGAACTGCCCAGAACAAGATGTTATTGGTTCAAAGAGATTATACATGGAGTACTATTTATAATCTTGTGTGTAAATTTACCCTACTACTGATAACCCTTGCCATTTATGTGTTTTCATCCCAGTCTTTCCAATTTTACCACAGTTAAGATAAAATAAACAAAGGACAGTAAAATTAACATCCTGTTCACCATTTGGGGGTTCCATGATTCAGGTAAAAGAGGGAATATTATGAAATATGATGAAAACTTTTGAATATAATTCATATTTAGATGAGAAGACCTCTTATCTGAAAGGAGAAAGCTGAGGAGTTTAGGCAAGGTCACTGAGTATTCACAAGAGATTTAACACATTTTTTGTTCACCTGAGGTTCATAGGATCTTGATAAGCCATTCACAAGTTATTCTGTTTTTAATTCTATGTATGAGAAAACCAGTTTCACACAGCTTGCTAAGAAAGTAACGTATTATAGGTCATAGCAGGAAAACAGGGGAAGGTGGTTCTAGAGTTAGTTCTTCAGATTAAAGATGACATTGTGAACCTGAGTTTTAAGTCATTTATTTATTCAATAAATATTTATTAAACACCTAATATATTTCAGGCCCTGTTCTAAGCCCTGAGAATTGCAGTGTACTATGCTAAAAATGGCTGCAAATCCTTTGACATTCCTCCCAAAGTGAGATGGAGTCTAATTCTCCTACGCTTGATTCTTGCCTGTCTCTACTGACTTGCTCTGCCACATGAACATAGCAGGAATGATGTTTGGGGACTACAAAGAAAATGTAAGAGTCCGTGAGGCTTCCCCCCAGTGTCCTCGGAACGCTCCTTCTCAGCACAGTCATCTTGGAACCCAGCCTCCTTCTCCACAAGCTATGAGAAGCCCAAGTCATGGAGAGGCTACATGAAGGTATTGCAGTTAATAGTTCATGCTAGGCCTGCAGAGAACTTCCGGCAACATGAGTTTCTAGCTGATTCCAAACCCAGCTGTCTTTCACTATAACCATATGAGAACCCAATTGAAAATCAACCAGTTAAACCCAGACAGCACATAAAACCGAGAGATAACTATACATGTGCACGCGCGCGTGCCCCCCCACCCCCACACACACCACATGTTTTCTTAGAAAGTTTTGCTGTTCTATATCATGCTGGCATAACCAAATAACATGGAGTGAATAACACAGGTAAACAAAAAAAAAATCTCTACATTCTTGGAGTTTATATTCTCATTGAGGAAGCAGAAAACATACAAAGTGTATCAATATCAGATATTTTAAAATACTAGATAATATGGTAGTAAAGCAGAGAGGTGTAATAGAGGCAGATAGAGTCATTGCCCTGATACTCTTAACAGTGTAGCACAGCCTAACAAACCAATACATTGCACCTTTCTTGTGTTCTATTCCTTAAAAAACATAAAACGAATTAATATTTTTTTTCTTAGGGGGGCACTTGGGTGGCTCAGTCTGTTGAGCGTCTGACTTCGGCTCAGGTCATGATCTCACCGCCCATGGGTTCAAGCCCCGCGTCGGGCTCTGTGCTGACAGCTCGGAGCCTGGAGCCTGCTTCAGATTCTGTGTCTCCCTCTCTCTCCGCCCCTCCCCAGCTCATGCTCTGTCTCTCTCTGTCTCAAAAATAAATAAACACATTAAAAAAATTAAAAAAATATTTTTTCTTTGAAAATGCCTCGAATATTTCCCTTCATATCTTCTTGTATGACACAAGCAAACTCAACACTAGTAATGACTGATCAAACCAATAGGGAAAAACAAATTCTAGAAGTAGGGCTTAATATTTATTTGTACGTGTCGTTATCATGTTAAAAGCCACATCCAGTTAGGGTCAGAAAATGCTTTAGAGGAAGGCTGATTCTATGCTTTGTTTTAAGGAACTTGAACTGGAATCCCTTGAGCTTCTGCACCCAATTTAAATCAAATATATTTAATAAGTTTCGGGTATCCAGGGAGGAGATAATTATTGTCAAATATTAACATTGCATACAATGGATAAAATCACTGCTTATTATTTACTTGTTATTATTTCCTTCCATACATACATACAAAGAAAGTTTAACTACTTTTACAGACTTAAAAAGAAAGCAAATATGCAAATAATCTCATTTGACACCCAATTAATGCTTAAAAAGTTGAAAAGATCTGTTAATAAATTAAATATATGATTTTCAAGGGAAGATTTGTTTGAAGGACTTTTTTAAAATTAAAAATATACCAATTAAAAAAGGAGGAGAGGCAAAAATAAAGAAAGACAGAGCTTATTTTTATTTTAAAATACATACTTACACTCAAGGCGTCAAAATAATAAAATTAGTACAACTCCTGGAAGAAAAATTCGACAATGTCTCTAATTTGGAATTGTCTGTTAGTGCTATATGAATTGCAAAATAGACATGTAATAACATGCAAATAGTAAATTTCAGATTCTGAATTAAATGGACAATGGATATTTTAAGAATACTATGCCTGAATCTTTTGTTTGGGGAATACAGTAGAGTTACATGAATATTAGAATAAATATGGTGAAGGTTTAATTATAACTGTAAGTTGAGGAAGGCATTTTAGGGAAAAAAATAAGTTCATAAATGTGAAAATTAAAACAGAAAGAAAACTTTCCAAACCTATTGAATGTAATATGAAAACATCACAAAACTAAATTTTGGTTTAGACTGGAGTAGATTTATCTTTCTCTAAAAAAATTATTTAGATTTCATTCTACTTTAAAAACATGTATGCTGTAGAAATGTTAATTTCTATTGTCCTTAAAATCATTGAAATTACAAATGTTATAAAAATGCTTTGGAAATAATGCCTACTATGTATACCAATAACCATATATTCTAGATAATTTTTCAACAAGCCCTCACTTTATATAATTTATGTCTAATAACCAATTAAATATTTAATATAAAGTATTTGATTGTCATACTCTGCACAACTAATTATTTTGTGTAGGAAGGCTCAGTTAAAATAGAATGAGGTAATCTTCTTAGATTGGCTTTCTTGCAAATGTAAGCTGTGTTAGAAAAGTGCCTTGATTTCTCAAATATAGATGTGATGTTACCATATGCTTACCATCATGACTTAGCAAGGAACTTAAGCTTCCCAATCATGGTTTTCATAAAAGCTTAATTAAAATACTGAAAACAATGGCAAATTCTGGAATGACTGAGAATGCTTAATTATTCTACATCATCAGTTGAGAAAAAAAATGAAAATATGATATTTTAGCATTTTTTAAAATTAGATTTATAGCCTGTATTGCAATCATAGTTTGAAATTAATGATTGCTTTTGAAAAATATTATTGGTTAATTTAATGGCATTAATTCGGCTTGGAAAACTTGATAATTGCTGAGTAATTATACTGCAATACACATTGTATCACACTTCTATTTCCAAATTTTCAATGAATCTGTCATTTAAAAAACTATTTTTCAGTCATAAGAAAGTTACCCCAAATGGTGCACAGGCATCAAATAACAAGAGTCCAGGGGCGCCTGGGTGGCGCAGTCGGTTGAGCGTCCGACTTCAGCCAGGTCACGATCTCGCGGTCCGTGAGTTCGAGCCCCGCGTCAGGCTCTGGGCTGATGGCTCGGAGCCTGGAGCCTGTTTCCGATTCTGTGTCTCCCTCTCTCTCTGTCCCTCCCCCGTTCATGCTCTGTCTCTCTCTGTCCCAAAAATAAATAAAAAACGTTGAAAAAAAAATTTAAAAAATAACAAGAGTCCTAAATGACATGAATTCTATCTTATTTTCCATCTATGTCCACAGGCTTGCAATTCATAGTATGGCAATTTTCCTTCGAGAATTCTGTTGCGGAGATTCATGCTTACCTTGGCTAAAATGTGATTTTTATCATTTATTCTCTTTGTCATTTATAAACATTTTAATTATGAATATTTGAGGTATATATATGTTTATGTATATATATTTATGTATACATGTATGTATATGTATATATTTACATATGCATGTTTATGTATATATCTGTGTGTGTGTGTGTGTGTATATATATATATATATATATATTTGTGAATATATATACTTATAAATTAAGGATATAGAAACTATTAAGAAGTTAATTTCCCAAGAAAGTTGATATATATGTACATATGTATCACATATAAACATATGTATGTACATATAAACATATATATACATGTATATAGTATATGTGTGTGTGTGTGTGTGTGTGTGTGTGTGTGTGTATATATATATATATATATATATATATATATATACATACATACATACATATCACTTTCTTGGATATTCAACTTCTCAATAGTTTCCATATCCCTAATTTATACAACCAAAAGGTGGCAGTGCTTCATCAAGTATTCTTTCACTATATGCTTTAGTCTTTATTTTCATCATAGCCAAAACCTATTGGGTGCAATTTTTATATTTAAGAGTAAAACTATATTCAGTATTAACAGCTCTCCACTAAATATTTTAATTTTGATCAGCAAATTATTTCTTTTTTTTTTTTTTTTTTTTTTTAATTTTTTTTTTAACATTTATTTATTTTTGAGATAGAGAGAGACAGAGCATGAACGGGGGAGGGTCAGAGAGAGAGGGAGACACAGAATCTGAAACGGGCTCCAGGCTCTGAGCAGTCAGCACAGAGCCCGATGCGGGGCTCGAACTCACATACCGTGAGATCGTGACCTGAGCCGAAGTCGGACGCTTAACCAACTGAGCCACCCAGGCGCCCCCAAATTATTTCTTTTAAAAATAATTTAAGAAAATAAACGGCCCAGAATAATGTCGAATAGAGCAGACTCAGAGTGCATTTTTTAAACACTCTTCTCCAACACTCTCCTGGCTTTATTTGATTAGTTGCCTATGAATCTCACTACAGACAGATCTTTGAAGACCTGTGGAGGTACCTTTCTATTAATACAATGATCTTGATTCATTTCAAAGAACTTGAAGCCTGTATTTGTGCTTTCTATATGTGCCAAAGCGAGGCTGAATCTTAGAAATTGTCCATTAGCTCAAGAGTTTTGACTCCAGCTCTAACAAAGGCAGCACCCAAGTATTTCTAATTAATACACCATCAGTATAAGGGAGATTGTCATGTTTAAATATAGCAGTACTAAAACTCCACTGAATTTTTGAGTGTAGAATGATAATTAACTTTTTTATTTTCTGCACTGTCTGTTGTATGAAAAGCTAGTTTTCGACAATCTTTATCCCCTTACCCACTTCTTGCTCACAATAACCAAATCCCACAATAATCCATTTTGATGTATTTTAATGTAATACCTTTTTAGCAACATATAATAAATGACAAATAGTTTAAACTCTACATAACTATATCCAGATTTATTGTTAAATTTCTAATTAGTCCTCTTGCAAGAACATTGTCAATACTTATTACTATGTCATTGATTATTGAAGGTGAAACTCCAAATATTATATGTGTATTTTCCAAACTGCTTACTGACCACGACAGCCTTAATGTTTCTCTCAACTTGACTAAATTTTATACAGGTGCTTTCTTGATCCTAGGGCCTCCCTTTTCTTAGGGCATTTCTTCTAAAAACCTTGTGCAACTCTAAATTCTTTCTCTGCTCCGTTGAGATGTAAATCTTCTCCCACCCTATTGTCAGCTTCGTTTTTCTCTCGGAACTCCAAATCATCTCTTTGAAATGTAATCATCAAAAAACATAAGGTCGCAACTGCCCAGTCTCTGTGGGAGGGTAAGAGTCTAACCTAGTCTATTTAGCAAACAGGGTCTAATCACGTTGACCAACCCTACCCTTGCTGCCCTCTGTTACTTTTTTACTTGCTCACTACAGGGCTTAAAAGTTTCCTGCTTTTCACTTTAACAGAATTGAATTCAATCTCTTTCTCTACTGCAACACTCTTGGCCTCTATTGCAACACTCTTCAGTAAAGTCTTCTTTGCTTGTTTAACTCCATTCGGTGCAATTTTTCTTTGGCATTATTTTGTATCGTTGAAATTGCTGAAAGAAAACATGTCACAAAAAGATCCCAATGACCCTCTTTATCCAGAATGTGTTTGAGCTAGAAGAAACTGGAGTATACCTTTTCTTTTTGTTGTTTTTCTTTATTAAAAAAAAAAAAAAACAGAGAAAAAAACAAAGGCCCTGTTGCTTAATTAAATATGTACAATTTCAGAAGAATTTGAGGGCTGGATCTTGGGGCTCTTGACAGAAGTACCCATTTCTATTTTACCTCATTTCCCAGCTTCGTCTGTAACTTCATGGAATTACCTTTCATCAAGAAGTCACGGTCAAGATTAGAAAAATGTGTTACATAAGCAAAATCTATCCCAAACTTAGGTAAGAGCCAGTCAGAGGAAGGGTGTTGAAGTAATAGGCCAAACCCAAACCGGGACAGATTCAGGCTTTGTAGAGTTTGAACCTCATACAATCTGAGAAGTTTGTGCTTGAACTACAGAAAATAATACTTTTTTTTTTTTTTTTTTGAGAAAGAGAGAGAGAGAGAGAGGGAGAGAGAGAGAGAGAGAGAGAATGAGAAAATGAGCCAGAGAAAGGGGGAGACAGAGAGACAGAGAGAGTCTTAAATCTGAAGCACCACCAATGGTGGGCCCAATCCCATGACCCTGGGATCATGACCTGAGCTGAAATCAAGAGTTGGATGCTCAACCAACTGAGCCACTCAGGCTCCCCAACAACAACTCAGAATTCACAAAGTCCATGCATGGGGTGTGAAGTAGATTTAGAGCTCAGAACCCAGAGCATATCTCAAAGGACAGCAGAAAACAATATGAGATTAAAAAAAACAATGTTAAAGATTCATGTTAAATAGTTAATGTTTTCTCTTTTCTGCCCATCCTTTTTGAGTATTATCCTAACCTTATAGCTGAGGTCAGTCCAGGAAACAGGAGTGAGCTGATTAAAAATGTAACTAGAAATAACCTAACAGGATAAAAGTATGGATAAGTATATAATATGGATTTACATATATGTACATGCATGCACACACATATTACTTATTATTTATATGTAATTACTGTTTATCTGCAACAGATAACCCTTACCTCCTAGGTGTCTCCATTCCACACTCTTTCAACTTTTACTATAAATAAAAGAAATAAGGGACTCTAAATTCACATGTATTTTAGAAATAATTTCATTTGGGGCATGGGATTGTATGTGTTACTATAATTGTCCATATTTGTTATCATAGTTGTTTTTAGTACCCTTTCTCCCCGTCCACCTAGAAATGGCCTTCAGACAACATCAGACATTCCTAATCAGATTATAGACAGAGAAGAATGCCAGGGACCAGGGTCATTGTCAAAATAAGGTGAGTTGCCTGGGCCACTTACCCACTCTAAGTAGCTGCCAAAGAAAATTGTACTTGAAAAGAGGCCAGGGTTACAGAATTTCTACAGACTCCTTGGAGTAATATAATTTTAATTTTAATGTTCTTCAGAAAAGAGGATAACGGAGCAGTGCCCCATACCGCTTCCAGAGTTCCAATGCTAACAAACCCTTGCCAAAATACACTGGGTTTGAAGCGAACTGTGCTTAGAAGTCTTAGAAATGATGGCAAGGCAGGTTTTTTTTTTTAGAAACAAAGATGCAATCATGTCACTTCCCTTTAACAAAATCTTGTCCCAGAATTTTGTTTTCTCTTGGATAAAATACAAGGGCTTTACTTAGCAATCACAGAGTCATGGCCTTGAATGGACATCTTCCTGCCTAGCATTGCAGTGAGCTCTGTTCACCAACCTTCCTCACGTTCATCAATGGACTCTTGAAATTCCCTCTGGTTTTGTCATTTTCTCTCATGTGCCAGGGCCTTCAAACAACAGCGTGCTGAGCCTGAAACATTCTCAAGTGACGGTCTGAATCCTATTCTCCCTTCAGGTCTTTTTCTTCAGTGTGGTTTCTTCAGGAAACCTTCTCTTAATCTGGATTTATGTGTGTTTTGTTTTAGGATTTTAAAGTCTTTTTTATGAGAAGGAGTGAAAACGAGGGTGAGAAATTGGTAGCGAATATTCACTCACCTCCCACCACATGTCAGGCTCCCAGGAGCTCTTTCAGCCATGACAGCAAGTCCATGAGGGAGATACTCCCGCATTATTATCCTCATTTCAAACTAAGTATTAGGTACCGGTTGTAGTTACTTGTCCAAGGTGACAAGGCTAGTAAGTGGCAGATGATTACTTCTTCAGCGTGCCTCTCACTGACGACTTTACTTCCATGAGAGCAGTCACAGCCATCTGTTTTGCTCATCTTTGAGCACAGTCGATATTTACTAAATACTGAATGGATGATTAAATTATACAGATAACGTGATGGTGAGACAGCTTTAGACGTATGTTATGTATGTCATAGATTATGAGAAACCTTTCTGGGTAAGAATGGAAAAAGATGTCTTTGGCTCCAAGACTACTCAACAAAAGAAAGGTTTTCACTTACTAGTGAGAGCTGTGCATGTGGCTCAGTCTCGGAGAGTAGTAAGTGAGGGTGTGATTTTAAAATAAGTGAGCGCAACATAGGTACTTATTGTCAACTATCTGATTAACTGACTGGAATTATAGGCATTACTCGTTATTGCTGTAAAGTTTTTTTTTTTTTTCTCTTATTGCTGTAAAGTTTTGAAAAACATTTTTAAAAATTCCAAAAACAAAATTGTTCTCTATATCAATTACATAGGTAACCATGCTGGATTATCTAACTTGCTTTAATTGAGTACCTCTGTTGCCTAATAAATCAGAGAAAGAAAAACTATTATAATGATCACAGGTATTATAGAGAAAGCAGAAAATACAGACAAGCTGAAAAAAAGAGAGTGATGGATAAGTCCAAGGCAAACATATAACCCCTGTTGAAATTGGGCTATATCTATTTACCTATTATCTCATATACATACTGAATTATCACAATAATCGTTTTAAGCAAACTTTTTAATTAGGGGACTTAAAAAATCTGAAATCTTTTCAAAATTATGCTCCTGGGAATTTCTCAGCCTATTTTTATTTAAAAAAAATGTTAAGAATCATTTTTTTTGGTCAATGCTAATATCAACACGACAGATTTGTAGGCTTGTTTTGTACTTGGTTAATGTTCAAAAGAGAAAGTAGGACAAGAAGTCTTTTCTTTATGCACAGTTTTCTAAACAATCTGATTTTCATAAATTTTGAAAATTTTTATATTTTAATTTTGTTGCCTGGATTAGATGCTAATAGTCTGATATAGTCTCATCCTTCTGTTTTGAAATTAATGGACCACTAATGTCGTTTCTTCCATTACTACTGTTATAAATCTATTGACACTATGTAGATTATAGATTATATTTATATTTATATATTATATTCTTTTAACCTATATGTTAGGTTACATATTATAAAATGTGTTGTATTTTCAGTTGATTCATTTTAATGCTTGCAAGAATCTGTTGTGTCATGATACTGTGGTAGTTTGATAGTGAAGTATTTGTAGTCAGTTAATTTATTTCTTCCAGCGTTTTAACATTTTAAAGCTTGAACAATTGATTTTCTTAAAATGCTGAATTTCATTAAGTCTGAATCACTCTTCTCCCATTTTGCAGGAGTGCCAATAAAGTCTAGACTTACCTAAGCATGTCGATTTGCAATCAGAATTAACTTCTAACATACAGCCACAAAAGCTCTCCTTTAAGAGATTTACGAAGGCCCATGGAGTCTGCTGACAAGAGTTTCTTTGTTAAACACATATTCCCGTGGTAAGTGAATGATAAATCAGTGCATCTAGACAAGTACTCAGCATTTTTATGTGGAGTCTCCAATTTTTTTTTTCTGCGGACCCAAAGAACATGGCCATAATGTCCATTATGTCCAATGTCCAAGAATGTGGCCAATATGGTCATAATGTCTAAAATATTCATTATCTGGTTTATATGATCTCTAGAAGATATTAAGTATCTGCTTTGAATCTCACAGTTTCTGATAAACATCAAATCAAAGACTAAATAGTAGGATATGTATATTAGAATATATTGAAACAAATTAAAGTTGATATAGTGACCTTTGCCAAATTTCTTCTGAAAATATAAAGCTGCATTGATAGGACTTTTAATTATTTTTAATAGATGATTAAAAACTTGAATCATCTCCAAAAAATCCTTTTAAATGATAGGAAAGTAATTTCATTCACTGAATATAAAATATGTACATTGTATCAGGCCTGAAGAAATGGACCATTAATGATTTGTCTCTTTTTTTCCCCCTTTGGAGAAACTTACGTTAGAGAGAAAGAGGAGCTATACATTTAAATAAGGAAAATGCAAAAAAAAAAAACAATATAAATATGAACAAAGACATTGTTTCAAGGGTTAATATGTTTAAGCCATGACCTCTACTTTAAGAGGAAAGAAGCGTCAGCACAATGTAGGTAGGGTGCTTTATGCACAGGTAAATGTATGTGGAATATATTGTATGTGGAATGTATTGTCAGAATCATTACCTACAATGGAAATAAGACAAAAAAACGGGTATCAATTCTTGTTAATGGCATGGTGGTGACTACCCGGAAATTGTCTAGAAGAATAAACATAGATCACTTACTATTGATTAAATATTCCAGACTTGGTGGGGTTACCTGTGAACTTATAAATTTCTGTTCAGTAGGCATGCAAATCATTATGCTGTAGATAACACTAGAGGAAAATTTCTCTGTAAAGATATCATTTTTGTACCTAATGCAACAACCTAGTCCTAATATTTTATTTAATTGCTCCCAAGCGATGTCTTCTCCAATAATCTCTGAACTGCTCATAGCATTGTCCTGGTTATTATACTTTATTAATTAATGAGTTAAATATCATCCTTTATATTTGTGTGAGAATTATATTCATTAGCCTTCTGAAAATTGTTACATATGTATATGTAGATACCCACATATACAACACACACACACACACACACACACACACCGTCTCTCCAGGAAAAGGGAATGATGGGATAGGATGGAATGTGGGAATCAAATGGTAAATAGTTGAATAATGCTAGTTGAACAAAACATTGTTAAAATTATTTCTGGAATAGTTGAAGAAAGATTACATGATAATGAAAATGAAATTGAAAAAAGAAGGGTCTAGAATAAATCAAGGAGGTCTTTACAGTTACGTAAATGTTTGTTTTTATATTTTGAATTTTATATTTTATTTATTTATTTATTTATATTTTATTTATTTATTTTTTTATTTATTTTTATTTTTTATTTATTTTATTTTTATTTTATTTATTTTTATTTATTGTTTTCCTTTAATATTACAAGTTTAGAAAAACATACAGAATAACAGACACTTGGCACCCATAGTGTTTTAAGTTAAAGAAACAGGATATTGCATATTTGAAGTCCCCTTTTCTTTCCCTTCTCTATAGAGGCAACAAATACAAAACCTGAAATTCCAATTTTGACACTATTCCTAGGTAAGTATTATCTATAGCAATATATATTGTTGCTTTGTACATATTTTACCTAAGAGTTATAATTATAATTCTGTAACTTAATTTCACTTTCAATATTTTAACCTTTTGCTTTTTAATATTGCTTCTAATATATCTAGTTTTTAAATTTCAACTCCTACATAGTATTGCATACCATAAATAGATAATATTTTATTGATATTGATGATATTATTATTAATTAATAATTAATATAATAAATATATTGATATTATTATTATTATTATTTTTGCTCTTGCTGGTTATTAAGCCCAATTTTTCGTTTCCAAATAACAGGACACGGTCATTTTGTCTTGGCCTTCTCTGTGCACATGTACAGGTGTTTCTCTGCGGTGTATATCTTGAAGCCTAATTGCTAATTCATAAATTATAATCATGTCTCACGTTTAGTAGATGTTGGCAAAATGGTTCCAAAATTGTACAAATTTTTACCTTAACGAGCACTGTAAAAGCATTCTTGCCTCTGGACATCCCCAAAAGCAACACTTCGTATTGTCAAGTTGTGGGTGTGCCTGTGTGTTAATTCTACATTTAATGAGAAACTCTTAATGGTGAGCTTTAACTTATTAAATTTAAATGCAGGAAAATGTATCAATCACCAATGTCATTTTTAAAATTTGTGCCATATATCTGGAATTGTTTCCTGCCCACAGTTATAAAATGTATTCTCCAATACAGTCTCCTAGTAGTCCTGTAGGTGAATATGCGTATGCATATGGTTTGTGTGTGTTCTTGTGCATGTGCGTGTGTGTGTGTGTGTGTGTGTGTGTGTGAGAGAGAGAGAGAGAGAGAGAGAGAGAGAGAGAGAAAGAGAGAGAAAAAGAGAGATTATCCCCTTTTATACTATCGAATTTGGTATCTTTTTGTAATGATTTCTGATATCTTGTATATTAATCTTCCCTTCTTGTTTTCCTATTTTACAAATTTATTGGATATTAATGGACATGTATACTTCCAGTTTATGTAGTTCTACAAAAAAATATTCAGATGAAAGTTTGATTGGAATAGCACTGCATTTATGGAAGAACTGATTTAATAAGTGCCCAAAGCAATATAGGGAGATTCACAGCAACAGCTTCTGAGTCCAGAAGAGGGAAAGGGCAGCTATAAGCCTAGGAGAGCAGAAGTGACGTGAGCACAATAGCAGACAGCTTAGAAAGTGGAAGAACTACCAGAAGTTGAGGGAAAAAAGGCATAAGCTTTTAAGATCTTATGGACCTCCTCCACTGGCCAAGAGTTTTGGCTTTTAGAGGAGTAATTTTCTATGACTCAGGGAGGAGTCAGAGCTCTGTCTCATTTGTTGTGAAAAAAAGAAAGAAAAAAATAAAAAAAATAAAGACTGGAGAAAATGTTAGATATGCTCTTTACTTGTAGGATAGTGCAGAATATTTTGAGAACTTCCAAAAGAACTATTAAGTATATAGTATTTAATAGAACGTTTCTTGCTGAGAATCTCACGGGTAGATTATTCTAAGAGCACATTTGTGAAACTCTGAACACCAGAGTTTATTGCAAAAATTTATTTCAATAGCCACAGATTTGCTCTCTCTTCAGACTGACTTCCTCTGAAAAATTCTAGTAAGTTTTCAGTCTATTTTGTATTTGTGATTGTTTACTTACTGTACTTAAACCACTCAAATGGCTCTTTATAGATTTTAGAATATATAAAAACTTCTATGGGATCTTCATCTATGTACCTAGTTTAATTCCCATGACTCTTTCTTTTTAATTTTTTTTTTTTCTTCAACATTTTTTATTTATTTTTGGGACAGAGAGAGACAGAGCATGAACGGGGGAGGGGCAGAGAGAGAGGGACACACAGAATCGGAAACAGGCTCCAGGCTCCGAGCCATCAGCCCAGAGCCCGATGCGGGGCTCGAACTCAGGACCGCGAGATCGTGACCTGGCTGAAGTCGGACGCCCAACCGACTGCGCCACCCAGGCGCCCCCATGACTCTTTCTTAAACATGGTGACCTTCAGTCATATTGAATTCATTGAAATTCTTGAAATAACTCTGCTTTTCTTATGTCTCCATAACTTTATGTCCTTTTTTTACTTTTTCTGAAATGACTTTCTTCCTCCTTTGCTATTGACTAAGTTCTGTTCATTGCTTTACATGTATGTAGCCCTTCTTGGGAATATGTTCTATCTTCCTCCTCCCCTCTCCATATGTTCACGCTCTCCTGTCTTAGTCTCCTAACTCCCAAACACCCATTGTACCCATGCCATTATACCTATGTCAAAACTTTCCTACTCTGTGGTTTTCCTCCTTGAGATTAATTTCCTAAAACAGAACCTGATATATATGTGGCATACAATAAGTACTATGTTCTTAATTTTGTGTTCAGCTAAAAAGTTTAGGTGAAAATTTCCTGTTATGACTTTAGTTACTATTCTGTTTTCACGAGTGATTGTCTGTTAACATTTTCTTAGCCACATTCTATTCCAGTATTTTTGTTTGTTTGTTTTGTTTTGGTAAAATTAGACTTGGAATCATGTATAGTTGGAATGTATTTAGAAGTTTGCTCTCATTTTTACTTAGCAGGTGCTTTGCCCTAAATAGTTTTTGTTAATATTGTTGTAGGGTGTTACTTTGTTTCCTTTTTTCTTTTATGCATTATTATTAATCTTAGGAACCAGCTGTGACTGTGATGATCCAGTATTTAATTCCATTAAAACTTGACATGTTTTCTTTTTAACATGATTATATTATATATAATTATACATGTCACACTTTTCTTGTAGATGATAAATGTTCAGAAAGTTGATCTAGCAAGATGATTAGCTGATTGTATTTTAAGTATTAAAAATGAAAACATTTCATAAGATATGCTTATCTTTTTATTTTATAATGCAAATACAATAAAAATATGGATGTGACGAAGACATCTGAATAAAGTACATATTGGGGATAACATGGCCAACAAGGTTAAAAATTAGATTTCTAAATTTCCATCCATACGCATTTCTCTAAAGTAACTCTAATTCTGCAGGCAGCAGTCCTATATTATTGTATAACTTGTCTAATCTAATTTGAGAGATGGATAGATTAATTTAAAAAACAACTTGGTTGAGTATGTTACTGGCTATCTGCCATTTTTAAATGGCCCCCAATAATGGTTTTGTGGAAATTCTGTTAACTAGTGTGCATTAAATTGAATGCACTTAAGTCGCAAAGACTTCCAGCTAGTTTAACAGTGCAGATTAAAATACTATAATACTACATGTATAATAAAAATAAATCTTCAATAATTATGTCTTGTGCTTTTAGCAAACTGGATGAAATTTCTTTCTCTACTAAAGAAAGAAAATAGACAACAAAGTTTATGATTTAAAATCTATGAACTTAATGGGCAAGAATGATGGTGATACCTCTATCTATCTATCTATCTATCTAGATCTAGTATCTAGTAATGTAATGGTTTTATATATGTATATCTGTAGTAATATATATTTTTACATGGATATATATAATATATCTTTTATATAGAGAGAGAGAGAAGAGAAGAGAGAGAGAGAGAGAGAGACAGATATATATATATACATATATATATATATATATATATATATGAAGTATATATACACACACATACATATAATCCTGTCTTAAGAAGTAAAGTATTTACCATTTCTGTATATTTTGACATTATTTTAATGTACTGAAATAACTTCAAAAATATCTTTAAAAAATTGTTAAATTGGGGGTGCCTGGTGGCTCAGTCAGTTAAGTGTCCAACTTCGGCTCAGGTCATGATCTCATGGTTTGTGGGTCTGAACCCCTGGAGTCTGCTTCCGTATCTGTGTCTCCATCTTTCTCTGTACCTCCCCCACTCACCTTCAGTCTCTCTCTCAAAAATAAACATTTAAACAATTTAAAAATTAGTAAACTAAATTCGATTATTAAATGTTTAAATAAATTTAAAATATAAAATAAATCCCACTTTATATGTTTTATGTTCTAAGTATTTTCACCTTCTTTTTTTATATATAGAGATAACTTGGCATTGGGAGCTGAAATGTAGTACTTGAAACAATTTAAATGTGGATTTTTTGATCACACTATTTGTCTTAATATGGTTTATTCGATTCATTAAGGCAAGATGGTTCTTGATGAATGGGTAGACAAAAAGTAGTGCAATCATGTATATAATACTTAGCAATACACAGAGCTACTAACACATGCAACCATATGGAACCATATGGAAGAATCTCAAAGGTATCATTATAAATGAAGGATGACAATCCCAAAAAGCTACAGATTAATTAATTCACTTATGTGATATTTTGTAAAAGGAAAGAAGGTAGGTGCAAAAAAGCAGATGAATGACTTCTAGGCGTTTTCGGAAAGAGAGGTACGGACTACAAAAGGGCATCATGAGGGAATTTGAGGATAGAACTGTTCTTTGTTTTGATCATGGTGATATTTATTATATTTCCTGCATGTGACTGAACTCAAAAAATTTCATCAAAGATATTAAGTTGTCCTGTATATAAATAAAAAGCAGTTAAAAATTGTACTGTCTCTACAAATAATTTAGTTTACTTTCTTCTACATTGTTACTAACCATAATCTTCAAATTGTCTTTAGGTTACAATTTCTGGAACAATTAAAAAAAAATTAAGTTTATTCATTTTTGAGAGACAGAGACAGGGCATGAGTAGGGGAGGAGCAGAGAGACAGGGAGACACAGAATCCAAAGCAGGCTCCAGGCTCTGAGCTGTCAACCAAGAGCCCTATGTGGGCCTTCATTGTACTGACTACGAGATCATGACCTGAGTTGAAGCCAATTAACTGACTGAGCCACCCAAGCACCCCTGGAACAATTTTGATAGGTGGTTTAAAGACAGATTCATTTCGGGGCGCCTGAGTCGCTCAGTTGGTTGAGTGTCTGACTTTGGCTCAGGTCATGATCTCAGCATTTGTGGGTTCGAGCCCTGCGTCGGGCTCTGTGCTGACAGCTCAGAGCCTGGAGCCTGCTTCAGACTCTGTGTCTCCTCTTTTTTCTGCCCCTCCCGTGCTCATGCTTTGTCTGTATCTGTCTCTCAATAATAAATAAATGTTAAGAAAAAAAAAATTAAGATAGATTCATTTCAGGGCGCTGGGTGGCTCAGTCGGTTGAGCATCCAGCTTCAGCTCAGGTTATGATCTCACAGCTCATGAGTTCGAGCCCTGCGTCAGGCTCTGTGCTGACAGATCGGAGCCTGGATGGAGCCTGCTTCGGATTCTGTGCCTCCTTCTCTCTCTGCCCCAACCCACTCACTTTCTGTCTCTGTCTCTCTCAAATATAAATAAACATTAAAAAAATGTTTAAAAAAGATAGATTCATTTCAATGATGAATGTATTGATTTTTTTCATATTTTAATTTTCCTCGAATTATTCCATACCTTTCTGTCTTGGGTCAAGACTAGAATCTCTCTCTTAAGAGGAGGGATAAACTTACACATTTATTATTTACACCTCTGATTCTTCTATCATATATGTTCCCCATATGTCTTATATACTTAAAAAATGTAATCCCTGTTAAAAAATCTGTCTCTATTTACATGCATGTTTTGCTGAAAAAACAGTGTGCATATTATAGGTCAAATTGCTTAATTCTGATTTTAGAAATAGTTATTTTAGGGGTGCCTGAGTGGCTTAGTCGGTTAAGCATCCAACTTCAGCTTAGGTCATGATGTCTCAGACTATGGGTTCAAGTCCTGCATTGGCCTCTGTGCTGACAGCTCAGAGTCTGGAGCCTGCTTCGGATTCTGTGTCTCTCTCTGTCTCTGCCCCTGCCCTGCTCACATTCTCTCTCTCTCTCTCCCTCTCTCTCTCTCTCTGTCTCTCTCTCTCTTTCAAAAATAAATAAATATTAAAAAAGAAATAGTTATTTTATTTTACTTATTACCTATAGGAAACATGTTAGTCATTCTAAAATATGATGATTACTCCATTTATTTATTCACTATTTTTTTATTTATTCATTATTTTTAACATACATTTATTAAGAACCTACTTCACATCAGGCACAATTCGACATCATGGAAATAAATCATTAATAAGACTTGAACTTTGCTCTGACAGACCCAAGAGGCATTAAAGGTACAACAATCTTATAGTACAATAAGTGTCCATAATCACGGAGGAGCTCATACAAAAAAAAAAAAAAAAAAAAAAAAAAGAACGTCTTGGCTTCAGTATTTTAGATTTTAGAGATACGTTATTTAATTTGGGTCTTGAATGATGGGTATACGTTTGCCATGATGATGGAGCATGGTGGAAGGCATGGCAACAGAGGGAAGAACACATGGAAGGCAGAAGGCTAAACAAGATAATCCAGGACTAGCTATGGAAGAGTGTGAAATGTAGATCTGGGTACTTTCACATGTCTAAACCAGAAGAAAATATGGTTACAATATTAATTTAGAAAACACTAAAAAAACTACCAAACATTTAGATGTTGTTTAGACAGAGATTAAATTTATTTCCATCATTATATTGATACTGCAAATATTTACCTTGGGGTTTGTTTTTTCAGTGCGTGGAATGAATTGTGGTCCATTTACTGGTAAAATTGGTATATAAATTAATTTCTAAAGAAATTTATTTCTAAATAGTGTTTGATAATAAAGAGAAAAGTTCTTGATTTCTGTGTGTGACCAGTGTACCAATTTGATTCTAGATATCTAAATCATGTATATCTAATCTTTCTTAATGAAAAAAAATCCAAATGTTTCCATATACTTATCTCTTCTCTGGGCAAGTGTCTCTCATAACATTTGTGGGGTTAGAAAGCAAACTAAACCTAACTCTTTCCTATCAAGACTTGACAATCTAGTTGACAGAAGTCTTTCGAACAAGCACACACAAAAAAGTAATTAACAATTAAAGCCATATTTATGCCACAAAATAGATAAGTGAAAGATATCACTGATGAGAAGACTACAAATAATTCTATGACATGGGATCATACTTTTTATAAGCGAAACTTTAAAAAAATTGAATTATGTCTATTATATTTAGAATTAGAGCCTATTTTATTACTTTAATAAGTACACCTCCATTCACACATTACTATTTATCATAAAAATATTTGACTTAGCTTTTAAATAGTATTCCTTGAGATGTTATCACACCAAAGAGAAGCAATGGAATGTAATAGAATACAATAGAGTGAAATGGAATACAGAGTCTGGCCATGAGCCATTTCTTATAATGTACTCTTTTATGGAGTTAGATATGTAGATAAAGAGAGAACCACTAAAAAAAAGCAATAAAGGAAGAAGCATAACGATATCTTTTGAATTTCTGAATAAAATCATTACTGACATTGAAAAAAAATCCCCGAATTTCAAAAGTCTTGAATTTTGGCAATGCAAGATCGTATGCACTTTCTCAGAGCATATTTTGGCTCATGTATCTCTGAAATGGGGATGTATTTTGCCTCTCTTTCATTCATACATTCAATTTATTTGATAGTGTTATTTTATTCTAAAAAATCTTAAATATTTGCCTTAACTTTAGAAAGATACTACATGAACTAAATTGTTAGGTTTGTGTCTCCCTAAAATTTGTATGTTGAAACTTAATTCCCCATGTGATGAAATTTGAAGGGGGGCTTTGTGGAAGTGATTCAATCATGAGGGTGCAGCCCTCATGAATTGGATCCGTGCCATTGTGAAGGAGACCAGGAGAACTGCCTTACCCTTCCACCATGGGAGGACAGAGGGAGAAGATTCCTGTCTATGAACCAGAAAGTCATGACTCAAAATCAGTCAGCATCTTGGCCTTGAATTCCCTACTCTCCTGTACTGTGAGAAATAAATTTCTGTTGTTTATAAGCCACTCAATGGTGTTTTGGTTATAGCTGCCCAAAATGACTAAGACAGAAATACAGAACACAAGCATGAGCATAAAATATTTTAATCAAATGCTGTGTAATAAGCTTCTTGTCCATTCAAAATAATTTTCATAATTTTGAAATAGATTTTCTTAGATTTGGTCTATCTTATAGAATTTATATATAAGTTTTCAATAATTGGCAATTTTGTACATTTTCATATATTAGATTTAATAGAATTTTTAAATATTGTGAATGGTTAAACAAGTTCAATTATAAAACCAATATCACATTTGATCCTTAAAATCATGAGACATATTGTTATTCTCATTTTACAAAAGGACAATATTAAATTAGAAGAGTACCAATAAATTTCTTATACGACATTTAAAAAGATTCAATTTGAATCTGAGTCTATATGACTTCCAATTTAATGTAGTGGATACTTAAGCATTGCAAAGCCTATCAATAAATTCAAGAAACTCAAACTTCTGTGGTTTTTTATAAACCCTAAAAATTCACCCCCAAAATGCATTGCCTAAAATTGCTAAAAATATCAAATGATATTCAATCAAACCAATGAAAACACCATCTATATACTGAGTTTGTGTATAGATAGCAAAAAGAAAAACAAAAAGGTTCAAAGCTTTAAGTGAGGATTCAGTGTGTTAACATGTGTAAAGATTATTAAACAATGCCTAGGACATAGAAAATTCTTTATAAATGTTAGCTCTTATTGTTTTATTTTTACAACGTTTGTATTATTTCAGTTAATATATTTTTCAGATGGACATGTCTTTTTGAGAAATGCTGAAATAATGCAGGTTAAATATTCTAAGGTCAATTTCCCATAGCCTCAGCTTTTTTATCCCATGTTATCACTAATTTTAAGATATGAACCCTTCCTTTTTCTCCTGTTTTTCTTACTTTTAACTTTTTTTGATGTTTATTTATTTTTTGAGAGAGAGAGAGAAAGGAGAGAGAGACTGTCAGCAGGGGAGGGGCAGAGAGAGAGGGAGACACAGAACCCCAAGCAGGCTCCAACCTCTGAGCTGTCAGCACAGAGCCCGATGCAGGGCTCAAACTCAGGGACCAGCCGAAGCCAGGAGCCCCTCCTGTTTTTCTTTAATTTATCTTCCACCTCCTATACTTCCTTCTCTTTTTCCTTCTCTACTAGCACTTTATATTCTTAACAATAATTGAAAACTTGGGGTGCCTTGGTGGCTCAGTTGGTTAAGCATCTGATTCTTGATATCAGTTCAGGTCATAATCTCTCAGTTCATGAGTTTGAGGCTCACAGCAAGCCCTGCGTAGGACTCAGTGCTGACAGTGCAGAGCCTGCTTGGGATTCTCTCTCTCTCTCTCTCTCTCTCTCTCTTTCTGCCTCTCCCCAGCTCACACTCTCTCAAAATATGTGAACTATGGGGCGCCTGGGTGGCGCAGTCGGTTAAGCGTCCGACTTCAGCCAGGTCACGATCTCGCGGTCCGTGAGTTCGAGCCCCGCGTCGGGCTCTGGGCTGATGGCTCAGAGCCTGGAGCCTGTTTCCGATTCTATGTCTCCCTCTCTCTCTGCCCCTCCCCCGTTCATGCTCTGTCTCTCTCTGTCCCAAAAATAAATAAAAAAAAAAAAAAAACGTTGAAAAAAAAATAAAAAAAAAATAAAAAAAAAAATTTAAAAAAAAAAAAAAAATGTGAACTAAAAAAAAAAAAAAAAAGTAATTGAAAACTTGGTCAGCAAACATTTGAAATCTGGCACCCATAATTGTCCAGCATTGTTTTCTCAACCACTTATCTTTAATAATTAAGTAGAAGTTCATGTCTTCAGCTCTGTTGCCACATCTTTCTTGCCCCATGGAATTGCCGAATCTTAGTAGAGTGTTACACTTGACCCAGATACTTAGAATACACAAAAGCTAATAAAAGCGTTAAATTCTTTCCAGAATTATGTGGGATTCAATATATATTGCACAACAACATTTAAAACGAAGCCCAAGGATTTTACTATATCCTTATTCCTAAAAACACGAACATTTGGTTTGGAAATAAAAAGTCTGTTAATTAATTTTGAATCATTCCATTTACTTTGCCCAGTATCACTGACAAGAAAGTGGAAAGCACATCAGCTATTAATAATCACAAAACATCAATAACCCTTTTTAAACCCCCTCCAAATGCTGCCTCTATTTAAATATATAAATTACTTTTCTACAATTATTTAAATCTTTCTACAAGATTGCTCTCTTAGAATGTACTCTAATTTCTGAAAATTTCTTTTTCTTTTCAAAATATCACATTTATCTTCCTACTTTATAATTAAATGTTGGTAGCTTTCCTCTGATATCTCTGTGAAATATCAGCCTATTTTCTTGCCCTTCTCCTCTTCCCTTTCAAACTTCTCCTTTCATCTATTACTCTGATTTTCTCCTCATGCAGCTCTGAATCTCAGCCTGGAAAAGAGAACTTTATGGGCACCTGGGTGGCTCATGTGGTTGAGCATCAGACTCTTGATTTCTGCTCAGGTCATGATCCCAGGGTCGTGGGATTGAGCCTCACAACAGGCTCTATGCTCAGCATGAAGTTGCTTGGCATTCTTTCTCTTTCTCACCCTCTGCCCCATTCCCCTACTCATGTGCTCTCTCACTCTCTCTCTCTCTCTTTATATACATGTATATATATGTATATATATATACATATGAAACAGAGAAAACAGAACTTTTATTTTCATTTTTATTTTCTGCTCCCTGGTGATATATTTAAACAGGTTACCTAGATATTCATAACTCCATAGTTATATTTCTGTAATAACTTCTATATTGATCTACTCTTCCTCTCCATTGCCATTATCTTGCCAAACATTTATTTCTAATCCACACACAGCCACTGAAATACATATTGTTTATATCACATCCTACCCCATTTCTGCTTCCACAAGTTACTAACCCTTAACAAGTCTACTTAATTGAAGGAAACACAAAATCCACAAAACGCTATGCAGACGTTTTCAAAAAAGGCAGCACTGTTTCCAGAAACTGCTTTATGGTTTTTGTTTTCCCTAATAATTGGGAAAGTCTATGACGTTCACTATGTGGTATCAGATTTATAAAATTTCCCTTATGCACAGAAGATTACAACAGAGTAAAAAATTGTCCTGCATGCCACAACTTTTGAATTTGCATTCAGCAATCTTACCAGATAATCAAGTAAGCAAGACGGAGCAAAACAAATACAAACAAAAAACACCAGCACCATTCATAATTAACTGAGTCTAGAATCTGTTTTTAACATGTGAAGACTAAACATTTTAATGTTTTATGTACTATTAATTTTCCTGCAACTGTTCCACTTAATGAAAAAGAGGTTGTACTTTTTTTAAATGTTTATTTATTTTTGAGAGTGAGAGAGCAAGTGGGGGCGGGGCAGAGAGAAAGGGAGACAGAGAATCTCAAGCAGGCTCCAGGAGGCTGTAAGTGCAGCACCCCACCTGGGGGTTCCAGCTGACGAAGCGTCAGATCATGACCTGAGCCAAAATCAAGGGTCTCAGGGACATTAAAACAACTGCAATGCCCAGACGCCCCAGGAGATTGTACCTTACTTCCATCAGAACATCACTTAAAATTACTATGCACCATGTAAGGCATGTCTGACTGTCGTTCTTGTGGTATTTGAATTGTGAGTTTCACATACACAGGCTGCACTTGTAGGCGTTACATGCAAATACATAGCTGGAGATTTGGAACTACTTTTAATAGACTTAGAAGTAAGAGAACTATAGGGGGCATCTGGGTGGCTCAACTGGATGAGCCTATGACTCGATTTTGGCTCAAGTTAAGATCCCAGAATCCCATCCAAATACTAACCAGGCCGGACCCTGCTTAGCTTCTGAGATCAGACGAGATCTGGTGCGTTCAGGGTGGTAAAAAGAGGTTAGAGTGGGAGAGAGACAAAGCATAAGAGACTCTTAAAACCTGAGAACAAACTGAGGGTTGATGAGGGGTGGGAGGGAGGGTAGGGTAGGTGATGGGTATTGAAGAGGGCATCTTTTGGGATGAGCACTGGGTGTTGTATGGAAACCAATCTAACAATAATTTTCATATATTAAAAAAATAAAAATAAAAAAATGTTATGATCCCAGAGTCGTAGGTTCCAGACCCACGTCACGCGTGGAGCCTACTTGATATACTGTCTCTCTCCCCGTGCCTCTCTCCCCTGCTCATGCTCTCCCTCTCGCTTAGGACAAAAAAAAAAACAAAAAAAAAAAAACAAAAAAAAACAAGGTAAGATAGCCATATAACATACTATTTAAATAGGGGCACTCTTGAGAGTGAAAGGGGTTATTAAAATCATTGTTATGTAATACATTTGGAAATGCTAATTTTGTGACTGAATTTTTATTCTATTGATGGAATTATGAAGTGGTTCTATTTAAAAATGATTTTTAAAAACAAATGTTTTCTAAAAATAATATATATCACTGTATTTTGAAGCAAATAATATTATTGATTATCGAAACTTTTTTAAAGAGGATTTCTGTTTCCAAAAATAATGAGTTAACTGGGACCAAAATTATTCTCCTTAAGTAAACTACTAGAAAATCAAATTAATATGTGAAATAAATGTTTCTAGACATTTGAACAACAAGGAATTCCGGAATATGTACCCTTTGAGGAGCAAACAGGTGAGATATGAACTGAATTAAGTTGAACTAAACTAACTGGATAGATATTTCTCTATCAACAAGTGTAACGCGGTTTTCGGAGTATGTCAAATTTTTGAGGGTACTTGAGGTAGAAATTTTATTCTAGCCTCTTCTTGACTTTTTCTGGGAAAAGCCCATTCTCCCACCGGATTTTTTAGCCACTGTGGAAGTTTCAGCTTATGGCTTAGCAAATATGGTTCTAAATTTGCTTGATTTATGTGTAATTCTTCACAGTCTCTTCAAAAAACTTACCTTTGTTTTCTGAGCAGTCTCACTTAGCTTCTTATTCTTGAATGCTTATTACCATTAAATATTTTTATGATTATTACTGAGATACCCCCCAAATTTATGTGTTCTGTCTTGTCACATTTGAGATGTTTCTATTTTGTATTTATGAGCGCACGCCTCACCAGTCTGAGATCTTCTGGGTCATAGCTTCTAATTGATAAGTGACGATATTGTGGGAGAAGCATCCTGAGAGGGAAGACATATCAGCTAAGGCTCCAAGAATTTGCTTGCTAATCCAGTTTCCTTCCAGATTGCATTTACACTCTCTCGGGAGAAAGAAACCCCCTTCCTTCTTGCATTCCAGCGTCTCTAGTGTAAATGTTTTCATATGGAAAAATTCTTGGTTTTACTTTAGAATATCTATGTACTCTTCAAATAGAACAAAATTGTTCCCCCTCTATAGCACATATGTTAGAGACCTAAATTTACCACATTTAAGAAAGTGCACATGAAGATAATTTAGACATTGAAAGATAAACCTACTGAAGTCTGGCAGATCTTAATTCATTATTCTCTGGAGCCCAAATTAAGTCATTACATTCCCTGTAAAATGTTATAGGTTGATGCAATACCAGTATGAATCGTCTAATTGCTCATTATTACTGCTTAGTTCTTCCACTAAAGTGGTAGCAGCACATTAAACTATTCCAAAATAAAAATCCTTTCAGTCATGAACTACTGTGCACCAATGTAAAAATCACTGATTTGCTAGAAACTAAACAGGACTTTGCAGGTGCAAGGGTCCCACTGTGGTTCTTATTCACCTTGCCATGATAAGAGGTCTAATTTGGATATGCAGGCTATCATTTTTGATTATCACATATGTATGTTGAATTCTAGTCATTTTCGTGTAACTTGCCAAGATATCTTATTTTATTTTATTTTTAAATTTATTTCGTTTAGGGGTGGAGGAGAAACAGAGAGAGAGAGAATACCAAGGAGGCCCTGCATTGTTCAGTACAGAGTCCAATGTGAGGCTGGATCTCCTGAACTGTAAAATCATCATCACCTGAGCTGAAAACAAGAATCGGACACTTAACTGACCTGGGCCAGCCAGGTGCCCCAAAGATATTTCAACGATATAGTGATGAATTTATCCCTGCATATGTAACTTTCCAATTACTGTAAAGTAAGATTTTCCTAAGACCTGTTTTCTTTTTCCAATAGAGAAATTCAGATAGCTGTCTTTAGAATGACAGTAAACTTGTTTGAAAAGTAAAAGGGACTGTATTATATCTTAAAAATCACACATTATTTTACAACTCAACCTTATAAAACGCTGAACACATAAATTAGTGGAATTGTGTCATTTGTAACTGTAACAAGAATGAAAACATGGGAAAGCATTTGCGAAGAGACTCTGCTCTCTTCTCACTGTGACAGCGGTGTCCTGAAAACAGGTTTTAAAATCATGAAAGGCAGGCAGGCCACATGGAGTTGAATTCAAAAACCGAACTGAATAATGGATTAAAGCAAATAATCTTAGAGCTGACTTAGAGAAGTCCTCATTTCATTAAGATATTTGTGTTTTTTCTAGGAATTATTCTTAACATTTTGGGGTTAGCTACAGAATCGCTCTCAAAAATGTGGATTGTTTTCCTGAACGGTAATAAGCTGCAATAATCTATGGGCAGGGTTTCATCCTTTTCAGTTTTTCTTCAGTGAATACTTTTGTGGAAGATGTGTGCAGCCTCGGAAGTTCTTTGGGGAGTGTATCAGAGCTTAATGTTGTTTACGGTGGTTCTCGACCCGTTGTGAATCCTGTCCTGCCAGTGGGCTTGACTGTCCTCAGTCATTCTCTAAAAATCCCAAACACCTGATTATTTCATGGTGCAATGTCTGAGTTTTGAACCGTTTGATGTGTTGTCTGTCAGTGTCCCCACATCTCTTTATCACTTTCTGGATTATCCTGCTTTCATTTTTTTATGCTGGTTTCAAGGACTTGACTGCACAAAGACAGCATGGAATGCAGATTTCTTGGGAAATATTAGATGGTCTCACTTCAAGTCTCTCTTTCACTGATGACTCCGTAGAGTACATAACCCTGTCACCCTTTATATCCTCAAAATATTCAGGCCCTCAAATATCCTTTCATCTCTTGACTAGACAAGAGAGTGGACACCTGAGCAGATGTTTCTTTCTTCTCTATTCTTGACGCTTCTTTATGTGACTTACAGGAATCAGCAAGTCAAATTCTGTATTCTCAGAAGAATGAAAACCACTAGCCTTCTCCATTTCTTCCCAGCCTCCCAACCCCATGGTTCTTATTTACCCCGATGGCAAAGATGCCTCTACAAACTCCTGATATCAGAACAGAAGAGGAAAAAACAAAACAAAAAATTATCAGTCTCTATTTTCTCATATGCAAAGAATTCCAAGGAGCGCAGGTCAAACTCTCTTACCAACTTCTCAACAGATTTTAAGGAGTGATGCCAAGGTGGAAGTGATGTTTCCAGTTTATCAAGTTCTCAGGAATGAGATGTTGGTCTCAGCTTTTTCCAAGAAAACTTAATCTCAGGAGTGATGCTCTTAAATGAATGGCTAGAGCCATTGTAATTTAGAATATAACAGTAATGTAAATTCAGTAATAATCATAGCCTATGGAACTTATAACATTGCAGTTTCCACCAACTTGTTAGAGTCTTTGATTTCTACAATTCAAAATTCTCATTTATAGTAATTCATATACCTTGTCTAACTTTGTTTGGTATATGGTTTCTGTAACTCACTGTAAACAGACCATGTGGAAAGATAAAAGATATCATCTATTTTTTTTTTTTTTTTAATTTCGTAGTTTGGTATGTCCAAAGCAGTGACATTGTTGTCCCTTCTAAATATTCTCTTGGATCTTCCATTCATTTGATCATTTTCAAAAAGGATAGAGACTGAGTATTAGGGGGAAAAAGACTGGTGCTCTTAAGGAGTACCTTTTCACTTGGCTCCCAGGGATAAAGAGTCCCTCTCTTTTTTTGACAGCTCTATTCCACGAAAAGAATCACTATCTTTCACAGAACTTTATTCTTTTTTCCTTTTCTTTCTTCTTTTCTTCTTGCCTTCTTTTCTTTTCTTTCTTTCTTTTCTTTCCTTTCCTTTTATTTTTTTCTCTTTTATGTTTCTTTTTTCTTTTCTTTCTTTTCTTTCCATCACACAAATCACCATATGCAATCATTAAATTTATTTTTTTACCACAGACATATTGCCTATGTTTCCACTTAGACATAAGCGTCATGAAGACAGATACTTTTCCAGGCCTGGTTTCTGTTGCATCTTTGAAATGTAAACCGTAACTGTAATGTGTAACTATTTCCTTTTAAACTAGATTAATCGATTCTCTAACAAGTATATATTCTCTAACAAGAATGTAAATGAACAAATCCTATACCCTGGTCTATAAACTATTTACAACTATCTACAACTATCGAAGTTGTAAATCTGCCTTATTCAGCTAACATCCAGGTTAACCTATTCAAATCAAGGTTTAGGTGCTTTGAAAATTTCAAATTGAGTTGAAAGAGAAGTACTTATACTAAACAAATTACCAGTTTTTATCCTTCAAGATGAGAGATAGATGACGCACCAAGTGATTGGACAATACATGAAGTTTTCTACACAACTGCACAGGTGTGTGGATTAATATAAACTAAAGGTCCAGTGAAACATAAATGAAAAGGTTAGAACTAATGGAGACCCCCAAAGATAAATAACCTTACTTCCATGGGAGAAGAAGGGAAAGGAATCACAGAAATACTCGCAGGAAGCAACAACAACAATAAAACTTTGGTGACATTAACAAGCATAACATGCAGAATTAGTAGAATGTTATATCAATAATAACAGTTAGACTCAAGCAGTTTTATGTATAAAGTTAGACCAATTCTTCAGAAAATAAGTGGCAAGGATAATGCCGCTTTATCCCTTTCCTTTTGTAGACAGTAGGAACCTTGAAGGTTAGCTTTGATAAGTGGTCCTTTGGGGGTAATGGGCCAACTGGTAAATATATTTCTGTGTGTGTGTGTGTGTGTGTGTGTGTGTGTGTGTGTGTGTGTTTGCTTTTATATATATTTATCAACACTCAATTAAAGTTGGTGGGTTATTACTTCATTTTAACTATTTAGTTAATTAGTTAACTGTGTTTGTTTTTACCAATAAAGTCTATCTTGCCTCTATTTTAGTGTTTCTTCATATACTTATTAATAAATGGTAATTATTAATTTTCTATGCAAGTGATACAAATGTTTTCCTCTTTTCTTTAGAATTTAATTTTTGCACAAAAACTTTCAGCTTCATGTGCTGCCACACTTACAAGTTATGTATATACCATAGTTAAGTCTGTAATTAAATAAAATTTCATAAAATAATCATGTTCCTTGAAGTTAGAGCTCTTTTTTTTTTTTTTTTCAATTTTCTCTTGTTTTCTCTAGTTTCCTAAGACAGAAGCTTAGGATGGTTGATTTTAAAACTTTCTTTTTTAAAAAAATTCCCTCAACACTTCTTTTGCTGCATCCACAAAATTTTGAGTGTTGAGTTTGTTTTGTTCCATTTTTTTTCCATTCAGGTTAAAACATTTTTAAATTTTATTGAGATTACTTCTTTGACCCATGTGTTACTTAGACATGTGTTGTTTAATCTTAACATATTGGGTTTTTTTAGTTGTCTTTCTGTTGTTGGTTTCTATTTTTATTCCAACATAGACTGAGAACAGACATTGTATGGTTTTTATTATTTTAACTTTGTTAAAGAAGGTATGGTATGTGAGTGCTATAAATTATTAAAATATGATGGACAACTTAATAATACAATTTTTTCTTTCAAAAGTCTAAATGGATAGGTATTTATTACTGTTAATATTTACACTTTCAAACTGAAGAGAAACCACAGATGTATTTGCATCAGGCAAGATGCATTTTGACATGTATTTTTTGTATTTTTTTTTTAGTGTTTATTTAGTTTTCAGGGAGATAGACAAAAAGGGAGCAGGGCAGGGGGTGCAGAGAGAGAGAGAGAGAGAGAGAGACAGAATCTGAAGCAGGCTCCAGGCTCTGAGCTGTCAGCACAGAACCTGATGCAGGGCTCTAACTTATGAACTGCGAGATCATGGCCTGATCCGAAGTCTGACATTTAACCAACTTAGCCACCCCGGTGTCCCTCAACATACATGTTTTTAAATAAAGAGAGCAACTACTTTAGTGTGAAATAAATAATAAAGGGTACTTCATAAGATTTACTTAAAAATTTTTTTTAATGTTTTTATTTATTTTTGAGACAGAGAGAGACAGAGCATGAGCAGGGGAGGGGCAGAGGGAGGAGGAGACACAGAATCTGAAGCAGGCTCCAGGCTTTGAGCTGTCAGCACAGAGCCCAATGTGGGGCTTGAACTCACGGACTGTGAGATCATGACCTGAGCTGAAGTCTGACACTTAACCGACTGAGCCATCCAGGCGCCCCCCATAGGACTTAGTTTAAAAAAATAATTTAAAATTTGTTCATTTTTGAGAGAGAGACATAAAGAGAGAGAGAGAGAGAATATGAGAGGTGGAGGAACAGAGAGAGAGCAAGACAGAATCTGAAGCAGGTTCCAGGCTCTGAGCTGGCAGGACAGAGCCTGACTCAGGGCTCGAATTCACAAACCATGAGATCATGACCTAAGCTGAAGTCAGTCGCTTAAACAACTAAGCCACGCAGGCGCCCCGAGACTTATTTTTTTCATTACTAATTATTATGGAGCCGAAATATACTATATATATATATGTATACATATATATATGTAAATATATATGTACATATATATATTTGTATATAAATATGTATATATACTATATATATTTGTATATAAATTTGTATATGTGTATATAAATTTGTATATATATTTGTATATAAATATACTATATATATATATTTGTGATTTATATATACATATACTTATGAGTACATAAATACGATTATCAGTCGGCTTAGAAGAACATTTAGCCAAATGATCTAATTAATATTTATTAAGTCTCAAGTTTCTCTTTTGCTCACCAAATTTCAGCCACATTATCCTTCCTCATTGTTTGAACAGGCCAGGCACTTTCCTTCTCAAGGTTTTTGCAACTTGCCATTCTTTCTTGAATGCCTCTCCCCAGATAACCATGTGAGTCACTGCTTACCAGCTACCAGTCTTGGCAGACCTCTCACGGAAGCCTTCTTTGAATACCTTACTTAAAGTTAAATTTAAAATCTCAACTTCATCCAGCACTTTCTATCTCATCTTCCCTTCTTCAGTTTACTACAGAGTACTCATTACCTTCTAACTTATAATATTAATACTTACTATTTTTATTGTTTCTCTTCATCTCTGCAGAACAATTTAGGTCCCTAAAGGACAGGATTCTTCCCTGTCTTATTTGCTAATATACCCCAGTGCCCATTACAAAGTAGGTCTTACATAAATATTTCTGAATTAAAAAAAAAAAAAAAGTCCTTAAAACACTTTTTTCTACTTACTAGTTGGCTCACTCCCATCTACTAGCTTGATCCTATACAGTAAAACCTGTACAATTCTCCCATAAATGAAAATTCTCCCTCCTTTTTGCTATATCCTAAAATAAGTATTTATTTTTACTTCTATCATAATTTAGGGATAGAAGAAATTATACACTGCACTCTTAAATGTTTTGAAAAAGTTAAACAATACTTTTGTTTGAATCATTTAAAATTCGTGTTCTAATTGTTTATATTGTTTCATTGAAAATATCACATTCCTGGGGCGCCTGGGTGGCTCAGTCGGTTGAGCGTCCGACTTCGGCTCAGGTCACGATCTTGCGGTCCGTGAGTTCGAGCCCCGCGTCAGGTTCTGGGCTGATGGCCCAGAGCCTGGAGCCTGCTTCCAATTCTGTGTCTCCCTCTCTCTCTGCCCCTCCCCCGTTCATGCTCTGTCTCTCTCTGTCTCAAAAATAAATAAATGTTAAAAAAAAATTAAAAAAAAAAGAAAATATCACATTCCTAAGCTATCAAATTGCTATTAACCTTTATAAGAATAAATGTCAAAGTTATTAATATTTTCCACAGAGAAGAGATAGGTGTTTACATTTTGAGTGCTTTCTTTAGTTTTCCTTTCTATTTCTACCTTACAACATTCATGAGGCCTTGCTTTTAACCAAATATGTCACATGATAAATTAATCACATGGATGTGAAAATGTTAGTAAATAATTTCCTTTCTTTGTCAGGAAATTATTTCCAATTAATTTTAACTAACATTAAAATTAACATGTTTATGCAATTTTGATACACTATTTTTTAATTAAAAAATTTTTTAATGTTTTTATTCATTTTTTTGAGAGATAGAGAGACAGACCCTGGTGGGGTGGAGTGGGGGGAGCAGAGAGAGAGGGAATCCGAAGTAGACTTTAGGCTCTGTGTGCCTAATACTGGGTTCAAACTCATGAACCACGAGATCGTGACCTGAGCTGAAGTCGGCCACTTAACCAACTGAGCCACTCAGGCACCCCCCTAATTTTTTTTTTTAATGTTTACTTATTTTTGAGAGAGAGAGAGAGAGAGAGAGAGAGAGACAGAGTATGAGCAGGGGAGGGGCAGAGAGAGGGAGACACAGAATCCGAAGCAGGCTCCAGACTCTGAGCAGTCAGCACAGAGCCCGATGCAGGGCTCTAACTCATGAACTGTGAGATCATGACCAGAGCCAAAGTCAGACACTTACCCGACTGATACACCCAAGTGCCCCTGATGCACTATTTAAAGCTATTTTACCATGATCCATTTCCAGAAGACTGTAAGGTCAAACAGTGAGACCATTTTAAATATCTTGTTGTGCATTTCCAGTTTTCTTTCCTGTTATACTTAATTCATATATATTTCATTGATCCATTTTCTCTATTTCTGGCCTGCACTCTGTAATATTGTGGGAAACTGCCATCTTTCAAAACAGTGTATCAAAAGGCTAGAAAATTAGGAAGCTAAATGGAAGAAAAAAGTTGTGTTTTTATCATAACAAAAACAATTAGATGCTTCACAGACATAACTATTTTCGGACCTATTTCTAGCAGAGGTGGTATAACTGTCACTATGAATTTGATCTCTGTTGTCAGATTACCAGACTTAAAATCCCAAGCGTGCAAAGAGCTAGTTATGCAACTTCAGGCAAATTAATTTCTCTTATCTTTTCCTTGCTTCGTCTATTAAAAACAGGAATTGTTAGAGGATGAATTATGTCTTCCCAAAATTCATATGTTGAAATCTTAACTGCCAGTTACAGTAGGTTAGTGTGACCCTATTAGGAGATAGGGTCTTTAAACAGGTAATTAAAGTTGAATGAGGTCATTAGGGTGGGATTTACTCCAATATAACTGCTTTCCCATGTAAGAGGAGATTAGAAGACAGGCAGAGAAGAAAGACATCTGAAGACACAGAGAGAAGCACAGAGGCTTTGGAAAGAAATCAAACTTGCCAACACCATGATCATAGACTTCTAATCTCCAGAACTATAAAGAAATACATTCTGCCGTTTAATCTACCCAATCTATGGTACTTTGTTATCGCAGGTCTAGAAAACTAACATAGGGATCATAGTTTATCTTATATTATTGTTATAATGATTCAATAACATACATGCGAATTCCACATAATACGATTTGGCACATTGCAATTCATTTTTCGATGATATTCTTGTGGATTTAAAAATACAAGCCCAAAGTAGGTAGCCAGCAGGTATAAAAGTCCATTTCAGACTATAGCTGATTTACAACTATTTTGTTAACTATATAAATAGTATGTATTTCAAAGTCAAGTAAATTCTACTTCCAGAATATTGTTCCATATAAGCAAATTTGTCAAAGATGATAGAAACAAAAACCACTAAAAATCTTGCCATATGGAGAACTATCCTGAATTAGTTTCCTCTTTCCAGAATATTAGAACTAATATATTCAAAATGGCCTTTGAAAGATCTACCTGCATGATATATCTATAAGTGAGTTGTATGGGGAAACAGGAAATATGGGTTCTTTTCCAAAGTTTATCAACTGCCTTTCATTGCTACAGGACCACTGACAACAGTTAACACTAAATAATTTTATTCTCTTCTTGAGTTCTTACACCATGCTAGACACTGCAACATTCACTTTCAAAGAAAGGTCTGACTTAAAGCTCATAACAAGAGGATGAGTTATGAGATACTACTATTTTCATTTACACATGAGAGAAAAGACTTAAAAAGTTCCAATAATCTGGTGAAATTCCCAAGGGAAGACCTTGAAAGAGTCAGGATTCAAGTCCAGTTGTGCTGAGTCTGAAGATAGTGATTAAGGTGTATTATGAACACACTCACTATTATTAGCGCTTGTTTTTTCTGGACCGTCACTGTAAATAGGAAACATATGAATAATATAATATAACCAATTTTAATTCTAAATTTTTAAAAATGTTTTTTTTTTTTTTTATTTAGTTTTGAAGGAGAGAAAGAGAGAGACAGAGCATGAGCAGGGGAGGAGCAGAGAGAGAAGGAGACACAGAATTTGGAGCAGGCTCCAGGCTCTAAGCACAGAGCCCGATGCGGGACTCGAACTCACAAACTGTGAGATCATGAACTGAGCCGAAGTTGGACACTTAACCAACTGAGCTACCCAGGCGCCCCTGTAACCCTTTTTAACTCTAAATGGCTATGATCCAATGAACTCGGATTCTGATATCTTTAAATTATGCAGGGCTGAAAAATAATTTCTGTTTGAAAAAAATGACTCTCTAGAAATTAAAGAATTAACACCAGACAATGTTGATGATGAATATTTATACATTTATTTACTGAAAAAAATTATTTCAAAAAATTCACAGCACAATTTATTGTTTATTACTTATCATCAGACACCTTTTTCTTCATATGAGGCACCAGAGTTTGAAAAGGTATAAGGTATAGACTTTAATATGATATTGACAAAGACTGATCTTTTGATGACTTAAGTCTCCACAATATTTGCACACTTTTCTTGACATAAACAGAAGGACATATTTGTAACTAACTTTCTTATGATATATTTAACATACATTTAGTTCAAGAGAAAAGTATCAGCAAATTTGACTTTCGCTTTCACAAATTCATTAGCTGAGGTTTTTGAGAAAAAATGTGGAGAATTAAGTATATATATATTTTTTAAAGAGAACTCTTAGACCTTCTGTTTTCTAAAACAAAGAAAAATAAGATTCTTAAATCACAAATCTAGTACTCCTGCATCTCCCAATAAAAATGATTTTTCTATTTCTTACTATTAATCTTTCAACCTACTGTTCAAAACAAAAATTATTCTTCCATCTTGTCATGAATCTGTCAAAGGCACTGCCTTCCAACACAATTGACTTCTCTAACTTATGTTTCTTTCCCTGAATCTCTCAAGCCTGTGTTCCCAATTTATAAAATAAAAAACTAATTCTGTATTTTTGGGGTCTTTGGGTCATAGAAAAATTGCATTTTCACTTTGGTTAAAGTTTCTTTCTGTGAAAATATTTGTAACTAAATGAAATATTTATACTGAATATATATACATATATATAATATACACATATATTTTTGTTCTATGCATAGAAAAGTAAAAGTGTTTTCTTTAATAGACTACTTGAACCCATGATCACTTGAAGACACAAAAATGACTTATTCTTAAAGCATATAAATACATTTAAAATCGTAAAATAGGATATGCTTCATGACTTGTTTTATAATCATATTCCCTAAGTGCTATTGCCATTTTAGCAAGATATACACATGATCTACATCATCTGTAAAATTTCATCATCAGTTACATTAGTTTTTTTTCTTTTGGGGAAAAACCTGTGGTTGTAGGGAAGAGGGGAGAAACACTGTCTTCTAAATGGATGCTAAGTGGCAAACACGATATCTGGTACAATATATCCATCCGGTCAGCCATTTTTGATTATGTGCATTAAATGAATAAGTATAATTATAAATGTCTATATAAGAATCATATTTGTTTAGTGTATTGTAACACTTTTTAAGTTTTTTTTTTTTTTTTAAAGTTCCACTCTTTAAAGTGTAATATTAGTTTTGGGTGCACAATATCGTGATTCCACACTTCTACCCATCACCCAGTGCTCATAGTACTCATCACAAGTGAACTCCTAGTCCCCATCATCCATTTTAACCCATCCCCCCACCCATCTTCCTTCTGGTAACCATCAGTTTGTTCTCTATTGTTAAGAGTCTGTTTCTTGTTTTGGCTGTCTCTTTTTCCATTTGCTCGTTTGTTTTGTTTCTTAAATTTCACATATGAATGAAATCATATGGTATTTGTCTTTCTCTGACAAATTTTGCTTAGCACAATACTCTCTAGCTCCATCCATGTGATTGCAAATGGCAAGATTTCATTCTTTTTGATGGCTGAGTAATATTCCATTGTATATATATGTATATATAATGTATATAAATACATTATATAATGGATACATACATATATGTGTGTATATATGTATGTACAAATACATATATATAATATATATAAATACAATATATAATGGAATATATTGGAATATATTGAAATATATATATGTGTGTGTGTGTATATATATATATATATATATATATATATATATATATATTCCATCTTTTTTATCCAGTCTTCAGTTGATGGACACTTGGGCTATTTCCATAATTTGGCTATTGTAAATAATTCTGCTATAAACATCAGGGTAAATAATTCTGCTACAAACATCAGGGTAAATAATTCTGCTATAAACATCCTTTTGAATTAGTATTTTTGTATTCATTGGGTAACCTAGGAGTGCAATTGCTGGACTATAGGGTACTTGTATTTTTAACTTTTCAAGGAAACTTCATACTCTTTACTAAAGTGTCTGCACTAGTTTGAAATCCCAGCAACAGTGCAAGAGGCTTCCCCTTTCTCTGCATCCTTGTCAAAACATGTTGTTTCTTGTGTTGTTAATTTTAAATGTTCTCACGGGTATGGGGTGGTATCTTATTGTGATTTTCATTTGTATTTTTCTGATGATGAGTGATGTTGAGCACCTTTTCGTGTGTCTGAGCCATCTAGATGCCTTCCTTTGTAAAATGTCTATTCATGTCTTCTGCTCATTTCTTAACTAGATTATTTCTTTTTTGGGTGTTGAGTCTGATAAGTTCTTTAATAGGTTTTGGATACTAACCCTTTATCAGATATGTAACTTGCAAATATCCTCCCATTTGTTGATCATTTCCTTCACTGTGCAGAAGGACGAGGCCCCAATAGTTCATTTTTGCTTTTGTTTCCCTTGCCTCCAGAGATGTGTCTAATAAGGAGTTACTATGGCTGATGTCAAAGAGGTTGCTATCTGTGTTCTCCTTTAGGATTTTGATGGTTTTCTGTCTCATGTTTAAGCCTTTAATCCATTTTGAATTTATTTACTTTTGTGTATGGTGTAAGAAAGTGATCCAGTTCCATTCTTTTGCCTGTTGCTGTCGAGGTTTCTCAACACACTTTGTTGAAGAGACTTTGTCCTTCTTCCGCTGGATATTCTTTCTTGCCTTGTCAAAGAAGAGTTGACCACATAGTTGTTGGTTCATTTCTGGGTTTTCTATTACGTTCCATTTTGTGCCAGTGCCATGCTGTTTTGACTCATAACTTGAAGTCTGGAATTGTGATGCCTCCAGCTTTGCTTTTCTTTTTCAAGGCTGTTTTAGTAATTTGGGGGTCTTTTGTGTTCTATACAAATTCCGGATTATTTGTTCTAGCTCTGTGAAAAATGCTGTTGATATTTTGATGCATTAAATGTGTAGGTTGCTTTAGGTAGTATAGACATTTTCACAGTACTTGTTCTTCCAATCTCTTATGATACAATTTGAATCAATCATGTAACAAACTTTTAAGTGTATAACCACTGGCAGCTGTTATGTTAAAACAATATAAAAAACTGAGAAAAAAGCTAGATTGGTCATGACTTACAGAATATGTCTCGTCAGAGTTGGCAGTAGAAATATTTGCTTTATTCAACAGCATCATAACCTCCTTACCCTCAAAAGTGACAAGTGGTGGACTCATTGTTATACTGAAAGAGAATTGTTCTCATATGAACAGTGTGACTTTCCTATATATTTCTATGTAATGGAAAATGAAAGAGACAAAGAGAAATCATTGCTTCACTCAAAACTCTCCTAAGACTAGTGACAAATAATTCTCCTATTAAGACTTATCTTGTAGAAGTACCCTTGGGCATGTCCGTTGTGTTTTGTAAACTTAGTACAACATAGAATATTTACATGTATTTGTTTGTTAATCTTTTTCGAGGCCAGACCTTATATCATAGAGAGAGGAAGAGAGTGAGACAGGAAAAAAATTGTAATTTATTCTTGATGGGCCAATTGTTCATTGTCAGAGACTATGGAAATACAATCATTAGGTACAATAGCTACTATCAAATTTTGAAGAGTTGTGTCTAAAAATAACTTAATTCAGATATTGTTGATACCAAGATATAGAAAGTGAATAAACAATGTATATATTGTAAGGCATATTCAATTATATTATTTTAAATTAATCATAGCTGTATCAGCATTAAAACAATCATCTAAGAGAGTGGCCAAAAGTGACAAAATATCTTGGAGAAAGTTTGTTAACAGTAAATGTTAAAACTAAGGTTAAATTATCAGGTTTATGACTCCAAAATATTACATATTCCATTGATAACTTTCAGTATATATAAAAAAGAGAAATACCTTTTCAGCCTGGAGTGATTCAAGGGAAGCCTACAGAGGTTTCAGTTGTATACAGAAAGTAACCTAGAAGTTAGGTTCTCTTCAACACTGGTATGGTGAAATAAATTTTAGGAAAATTTCAATATCACACATCTATAAAAAAGACCCACTTGTATCTCAAAGATAATTAATTACTGGTGATAATTTGATATATTAATATTGTCCTCCTTTTTTTTCTAGTTAATATTATATTGTATTTCTCCTAACATTAATTGTTCTCACAAGCAATTTTAACAGGTGCAAATATATTACAGTTGGTCCTTAAACAATGTGCAGGGGTTAGGGGTGCTGACCTCCCATGCAGTCAAAATTCCACATATAAATTTTGACTCTCCAAAAACTTAACTATGAATAGCCTACTTTTGGGTAGAAGCCTTACCAATAACATAGATTATTAACACATATTTTGTATGTTATATGTATTATATTTGTATTCTTACAGAAAGTAAGCTGGAGAAAACAAAATGTTATTAAGAAAATCATAACAAAAAAGAAACACATTTACAGCACTATACATATTTATTTTTAAAAATGTGCATGTAATTGTCCCTGCTCAGTTCAAACTTAGGTTTTTAAGGCTCAACTGTATATGAAAAATCATATAAAATTGAAAACTTAAGCATTATAACTCACTTATTTAAATGTACTGGATACTTTTTTTAGAGGAAGTATATTTTTATTGTAGACAATTGAATGACTTCTTCATTGGCTTCATTAGCAAAATATAGAAAAATACCTGTTTTACTGTTTTGCAACTTAACAGATAGATTTTAGATTTGTATGTTTGTAGTTTATTTAATTAAGTGTTATAAAGCTGCATACTAATTGAAGCATTTTATTTATATACCTTATTTCATTTTTGGAGTCATGGTGACCAACTTATAGTGCATTAATAAAATTGATAGGTTTTTTTTACAAAAAAAAGACATTACTATTTTGTATGAGATAGCCACATTATTTAATTATATTTATTGGAATTTTTAGTTGAGATAAAATGCCATAAAACTTTATGAATGAAAATCCAGTAGCAAGGATTCACAACTCAAGATATAAGTATTAAATATACTAACAAACCATTCAGTACCTCTAGAAGTTATAGCAAAATATTACAATCATAAATGGAAATACATAACCAAGCTAACATGAAAACTGGTGGGATTTTTCAGCATAGTAAAAAGAGGTTAAACAGAAAGCATAGACTATGGTGGGGAGAGTGATCCAAAAGTTACCAGTAAAACAATAAATGCAAATGGATGAAGTTCTGATAAAAGTTTTAAAACTGAGTGAGCAATTCAGTTATATGCTGCTTACAGAAGAAATATCTAAAACACAGGGAACATAAGGCTTTAAAAAATAGTTATAAGGCTATACCCAGCAAGGTCAAAATAATTAAAAATAAGTACAAGTGTATTGATATCAGTAAATCTATGTCTGTGAGAAAAAAATTAGGGCAAAAGACTGGCCCCTCAATAATAACAAAATACTAAAATGTCACCAAAAAGAAAAAAAAAATAGCTCCTAACTGAAAGTATGGAAATTAATAATTAACATAATTTCAAAGAGAAATTGTCAAAATTCACCGTAACAAAGTGAGGTTTTCACAAAACATCATCCTCTGTAGGTGACTCATAGTGTGCCTGTTTGATGGAAGTGGTCATGATTAAATAATTTAATCTATTTATTTACTGAACTGCAAAACTTTGGTATAGGATTTAATAAAAGCCATTAAGAAATCTAGTGACAAAAAAATAATAGTAAGAATAGAACCAAGCAGAAGACAACAAGCTGAATGTAGTGCATACTTATGGAATTTATTGAACTTTACACCCAAAAGGGCCAAAATACACACAATTTTTTTCATAAGATTTTATTTTTACATAATCTCTATACTTTTATCAAATACTAACCTGAGTGCTCTGAAGAGATTTTGCAGATGTAAGGTCCTAAATCAGTTGGCTTTAAAATGATGGGGATTATGTGGGTGGACATAACCTAATCACATGTGTTCTTTAAAAGCACTGTGAATCAGGGGCTCCTGGGTGGCTCAGTTGGTTAAGCGTCTGACTTCAGCTCAGGTCATGATCTCGAGGTTCATGAGTTCAAGCCCCACATTGGGCCCTGTGCTGACAGCTCAGAGCCTGGAACCTGCTTCGGATTCTGTCTCCCTCTCTCTCTGCCCCTCCTCTGCTCATGCTCTCTCTCTGTCTCAAAAATAAACAAAACATTAAAAAAAAAAAAGCACTGTAAATCAGAGATTTGAAGCACTAGAAGGATTCTAAGCAGGACTTTTGGCTCCAAGATGAGGAAAACACATGATGAGAAATGCAGGAAGCTTCTAGAAATTGAGGGCTGCCCCCAAATTGAAAAACCAGCAAAGAAATAGGGACCTCAGTTATCCAACCCAATAAACTATATTCAGCTAACAACCGGAATGAATTTGGAAATGCTTCTGCTCCAGATCCTCAAGATAAAACTCCAGCCTCCCCAAAATCTTGATTTTAGTATCATGTCTTGGGCAGAGAATCCAGTTGAATCAGTCCAGACATTTGACCTATCAAACTACAACATAATAAATGGCATTCTTTCAAGCTACTGAATTTATGGTAATTTGTCAGGCATCAATAGAGAACTAATATAGTACCAAACCAAATAAAAATATTCAGAAATGTAAAAGTATCACTTATGAATCTATATGCACAAGTCTCAAATAAACCAAAACAAAGTTAATTCGGCAGTTAAAAAAGGGTTATGACCCAAGGATTTATTTAAAGAATATGAGGATAATAATGAAACTAAATTCACTTCAGGAATTATTCCTATGTGTAGGGAAAGAAAAATGAATTCAAGGGAAGGAAGGAAATTATGTGTTATTTAGGATCTTGACACATATATTCCGTAATCTCTGTTTTAGGACATTTACTTTGAAAACCAGTTTGTTGAGTGAAGTTGACTTCAAAAACAGAATGAAGTGGTGATAAAAACAATTTATAATTTGACTGTTGGTTTTAATATAATCTGACCCTTCCAAATAACTTCACTTCTCATTTCACCCCTCCAAGAAGACCCGTTTCCTTTCTGCACTCTAAACATAGCCACCTTACTTCTAGTCTGTTCCATGCTGCGTAATATATTTCACATGTTCTTAAACGACGAGTATTTTTTTTTAGTTATAATGATGTTCCTCCATCACGAATCAAGATCATTTAGTACATATTTTTGTTGTTATTTCACAGTATGCTGTTTTTCCTCCCACTACTGCGTTTCTAAAATCTTCCCATTGCCTTGGCACTGTGTTATTTTCCTCCGCTACTAGACCAAAAGCTCTTTGAAGAGAAACTAGGCCTTTTTTGCTTCCATTCTGCTACAACTTGCAGAGCATACAGTTCACAAGTAATGCTCATGATGTTTATTGATAGAAATAAATAATTGTAATTGTTTCTTGGAACAGTAATAAAAATTAAATACATAAATATACATCAGTGCCTAGGAAAGAGAGCCTTCAATTTATGGCTATTGTTATTATAGTTTATATTGGTTACTGTTTTCCTAAAATTTGCACTTCTCTTTATTTTCATAGCATGACAGATGTACTCTGTGTGGATACTGAGAAGGGAAGCATACACAGAAATTACTGAAAGACCTATTTTTCTTGGTGGATGCTGCAGAACTAAGATTGGATTTTAGTCCCTTCTTGTCCATTTTACTTGTTCTTTTGTACGGAAGACAGCAAGCAGGTCTGGTAACTCCCACAGGTGGTAGGATAATATCTCACAGAGGAAATGATTTTATTTTTACAAGACTCTATAATTGAGACATGACATGTCTCCTGAGATGCGACATGGCCATCTAGGCAACCTTGCGATGCCCAAAGCATTTCCTAATCTAGCTGACATCTTGGTACACCTGTAAACCATTCCCAAAATATAAATTCTGCCAGATTGTGAATCTCTAATTCAAGCTTGCCAAATAAAAATGGTTTCTCTGTTGTGTAGAAAATTTTCAAATGCCTGAGGCTAAAGCCATACATACATCACTTTCCTTATTGACTAGCTTGATGGAGATTTCTACAAATGTATGTTGGTTTTAAAAGAACTTGCGGGATTCCTCTTTATCACAGTATTCCTTATTGCTTTGATTTTTATCATAAATGGTTAAGACAAAATATTTTGCATCCCAGTTAAGAAACTCCTAAAAGCAAATGCAGGAGAGTACAAATTATGCATTATATGCATCTCAAAATGGAAAATCATTTGTTTAAATAAAGTCAAACCAGGATCACTAATTGGTGCATCTTTACCCCCTAAAGCTGTGTGAAATGACTGCTGTGCATGTATATAATAATTAAAATGTGTTGACAACAATTTAGTTGGTATCCACTGAAATTGTTGAGCACTATTCAAAATAGAAATGAAAATGAAATCAGTCAGACATAGTATTATATGTCATTATAATTTTCAGTATCTGGATAAAAAGCAATTGCTAATATATGTGTATTTTCATCCTCAGAATTAACAAGGGTATGGATGATGGCTTCTTGTGGTTTCTTTTTTCAGCTTTTTCTTTTTTAATAGATGAATGGCATGCGGAGGTAACTCAGCATTTCTGTGGTCTTTTGTGCCAAACTGATAATATTATGGATATTCGGGTTGACTGGAATATAGCTCTTCTCATGTCTAATCATGCCATTTGCTTCTTGAGTCATATTCTAAGTACAAGACAAGCATGTGGTTAGAGAAAAAAGCCCTTTGCAAAAAGCGTAAGTGTGTGTGCCTAATCTTCTAATTTTCCATTTTTCTTGTCATTTGGGGGAAAATATTATTTTTTCCAAAAAACACAAAAAACAAACAAACAAACAAAAAAAACACCAAAAACCTGGGAGAGAATCAGTACAACTCCCAGCCAACATGCAACTTTAGTCTGTGTCTGAAGTTTTACTTTGGCTCATAAAGTACTTAAATCTAAACTTAGATACAAACCAGAGAACTATAAAAATAGTTGGAGATTTAATATTTGAAATATTTAATATTTGAAATACTTGAAATATTGAAATATTTAATATTTGAAATACTTACCATACCCTTAGTGCTATGCATACAATTAGTGCTACTAAATATTTGCTAAATGAGTACATTATTAAGTTCTTCCTTCACCTTAATATGGGAAACCCTGAGAGATTCATATGTGCTTAGTGCTGTAAATTTGGTATACATTAAATGGAAAAAATATGTTATGAAAGAAACAAAATAAAGTATGTGTCAATCATATAGCTTGCATTGTTCAATTGAGCAAATAGGAGTTCAGGACTCGTGTATGTGTGTGTGTGTGTGTGTGTGTGTGCGCGTGTGTGTATGTTGTGCTGCAGTATGTGCTCAAGAGAGCAAATAGAATGAGGCATTCATTGCTTTTGTGAAATTGACTCTTTAGTGGGGCAAATAGATAAATTCACCAAGAATTGCAATGTTATAGGAGTCTTGAGGAGTTATATACAGCAACCCAGGGAGATGGAAAGAGCAAACGTAAATGTAACCTGAGGATTCAAATAAGGCATTCTGGAAGAGTTGGTCCAAACCCTGAATAGTGAAGGATGGCATGAAAATTGGGTACGAATACTTTAAGCTAAGAAAAGAGTAGAAGCAAGATCTTAGCATTAACAATGATGGAGCTAATGACCGTAATAAATTATAATTAGCAGTACATAAGCCTAATTGAGAACTTATTATATTAGGATTCTTTATGCCTTATTACACTGTTAATCTTCACAGTGTAGTTATGTGGTAGGGTCCCCTCCTTAAGTAAAAAAACAAAACAAAACAAAACAAAACAAAACAAAAAAAAACCCTCAAGGCAATCTGGCTATATGTGTATGTAATATCCCTCATGACCTCGTAGCATGAAACCACTTAATCAGACTGCATGTTTGTGTGTTACCATACATGGAAAATAAAGAAGTAAAAAAAATATGTAAAAAAAAACACACCACGTGGCATTCAGGGCTCAGTTCTTTGGGAACCAACGCAACTGAGCCATTGCTGTCACAAATAAAGTTGCTTCCTGGAAAGAAAAGCCTTGATGTCACGACTCTCTGTGCGAAAATCCTGCTCAGTTACTGTTACAATCATCTCCATTTTGCCATATAGGAAGACTGAAACAAAGAAGGGCTCAACAACTGCACAAAAATACGCAGATAATAAGTTGTGAAGCCAGGATTTGAATTCAAAAACATGTGGAATACTACAGTTTATGAGGTAAACATTAAGCAATTATATACTACCCCTGTTCTGGAAATGCATCTTTGTGAATATTATTTTTACTATGGTAAAAAATATAAAATAAAATTGACCGTTCTAGCCATTTTAACGTGTACAATTGAATGGAATTTCGTATATTCACAACGTTGTACAACCATCACCACTATCTGTTTCAGAACATTTCATCATCCCCAAAAGAAACTTTATATCCATTAAGCAGTCATTTGCATATCCCCTTTATCTTTGCCTATGCTTTGGACCATATATATTTATATATTCTTATATATTTTTTAAGTTTATTTATTTGTTTTGAGAGAGAGAGAGAGAGATAGAGAGAGAGACAGAGAGAGAGAGCATGCAAGTAGGGGAAGGACAGAGAGAGAGGGAGAGAGAGAATCCCAAGCAGGCTCCACACTGGCAGCCCAGAACCCAACACGGGGGCTCAAACCCACAAACTGTGAGATCATGACCTGAGCTGAAACCGAGAGTCGGTTGCTTAACCACTCAGTTAAGCAACCCTATATATTCATATTTTTGGTTCACTTTTCAATGAGTTGTTTGGCTCGTTATTACTGACATAGATGTGTTGCAACAAATTTATCAAGTTTTGTTTGTCTGCAGTGCCTTTGTTTCTCGACATTGGTGATATTGGATTTTTATGCAAATCTAGATAAAAGTTATTTGAAGTTAATACTCTGAGATATTATTCCTTTGATATTCACTAATAGTATTGAAGGAAGTGCCCAGACCTATGTTTGTTCCTTTTGAAGATCATATGTATGTGTTTGCTAATTTACTTAAGATCTTTTCTTTGTTGTCAGTATTTTGTAGTTACGTTATGATGACTCCAGGTGTGGAATTATATTCATTTGTCCTGCGTAAGATTCATATAGTTTCCAGAATCTGAACAGTTTTACTTAAATCAATTCTGAAATGCCCTTATCCAGTATGTCTTTATATCTAGCTTCTTTATCACAGTAGATAAAGCTAAAATCTCTCATTTTACTCCCCAATCTCTCAAATTCCCTCTTATTTTTCTACATCCATTTCTCTGTAGTGAATTCTGACCAATTCTATCCATATCTCTGTTCCATTTCATTCCTTCTTCTCACTGTGTCTGATCTAGCTACCTCATCTGAGGTGCTGTTTTTCCATTCCAAAATTTTCATTTTGTTATTTTTCAAATCAGATTCAGCCTTTTGATAACCTCTTTTCTTTCATCTATTTGAACATCCCCTTTTATTATTATGCAGATCATTCACACTTTTTAACACTCTACATCTCACTCTGATTGTTTGTGTATACTCTTAACTCTTGTACTGAATAGCTTGTTCTTTTGCTTTTTATATTTTATTTTTTTTAATTTTCTCAGAGATAGCCCATGCCTTTTGTACTTTGTTCCTCAGGAAACGTTGATGGGATATGATTAACATCTGTTGCTACAATGAGGGCCATGTTCATTTTTACAAGGCATCTGGAGTATTGACAATACTCAGAAGTTCTACACAAATTTTGTGATTTAGGTTTTAGGTTCTGTAGGTAATATATTCTTGGTCTCAAATCTGCTTCAGGTCAGACTAAAGATTTCATCAAGGAAAACTTTCTGTACCCTGCCTCCTCGTTGTCAAGTTTAATTATTGTCTCCTTTTATTGGGGAGTGTTTTCTCCCAGTTAGGTATTTTATTGAGAATTCATATTTTGGAGTCATGGCCTTATATTGAAAGGCTCTTGGTCTGGTTTTTACCTTGTCATTCCTAGGATTTTTGTTTTGTTTTGTTTTTCTTTACACTTGTTGGATTAAAACCCATAACTAAAACCTATAATTTGCATGTTTCTTCAGAGCAAGGGTAGCTTTTTTGTGAGCTTTTCTCTTTGAATTTTTGGTTTCTTCCAGATAACTTTTTTTATTTAACCTTATTTTAATTTTTTAAAACTTTCTGGCTAACTAAGTTATACACTTAAAGATTTAAAAAAAAATCCAGTATTTTGAGGTAGGTTTTGGAATAGTCAGTGTGTTATATTGCCAGAAATAAAAGTTCTGTCATATTTCTTCATTTTAATTAGCATTTGAGGGATAAAATTTAAAAAAAATGGGGGGAGAGTTAATAACAATCTTGCTGTAAGATCTTAACAGGCATTCAATATCTCAGATTTCAGTTTTTTTCTGGGTAACGTTAATGGTATTGATCTATTGTACAATCAGAAAATTTATATAATTATATAGATTTGAAATAAGTTCATAGGAATAAAGACTATATGATATGCTTTTTCAATTGTTTAAAAGGAATAATTTCCAGATAATCTCCAGATTTTTTCCCTGACCACAGACCCTAGGGGATTTGTCCATCCCTGTCTTTGCCTGAGAGTACAAGACTGTTCCTATTCTCTGCTACTCTCTGTTTCATTGGCCCCTGCCCAGATTCTCCTTCTTTACCGCCGCTTTCGATTTATGACTCATTCAGGTTTATCCTTTTTAATTTGGCTGCTCCCCAAGTAATTGCGTTTTGGAGTACATACTTCTCCGCCTGCTCAAAAATTCTTAAAAAAAAAATGCTTTCCTTCCTCACCTTAGCTCTGACTTGACAGAAAACTCAATTTTCCTAGTTCCCCAAAATGCAAGTCACTCTGACTCTTTAGGGTATAAAGTATTCAAATTATGTATTTATTTAATAGGGTTAATTGGGATGAGAAGCAATTGTGGTGAGCACTCTAGTTTATTATTTGACTCATGTTGAACCAGCGGGGTGCGACTCCCTCCTCTTGCATTAACTAATTAACTGTGTAACCTTGGACAAGTTAGTTTCTGCATCTGAAAAATGAGAATAAGAGTAGTACTTCAATGATAAGATTGTGTTGACTTTTAATGAGAAAAAAGTTAGGGTTTATAGGTGCTTTACATCTATAACTATATATTTAAACATGCACACATATACACACATATATGTAAGAAAACATGAATTTACTATGTATAAATAATATTGGAAATATGGTTCTGAAAATATATTATTTATAGAAATATATATTTTGCAAAATATATAATAGTATATAAATAGACAAATTTAGGTATAGTATGGGTTATATTAAAACTACCATTTAGGGGTTCCTGGGTGGCTCAGTCAGCTAAGCATCTGAATTTGGCTCAGGTCATGATCTCACGGTTTGTGAGTTCAAGACCTGCGTTGGGCTCTGTGCTGACAGCTCAGAGCCTGGAGCCTGCTTCAGATTCTGTGCCTCCCTCTCTCCCCTGCTTGCCATCTGTTTGTCTCTCAAAAATAAACATTAAAAAAAACTTCATAAAAATGTCATTTTAGATAGTAGAGAAGGAAAGCAAAATAAAGATATTTACATGAATTTTTAAAATTTGTTTAGATCATCCGATAATAATTTAACCTGCCTGTAATACTGCAATATATATATTCATATTCTTGCTCCTTTCTCTTCACCAAAATCTTTATTCCAGTTCAGTAAAGCCACTACAGTAACTCTGATTCCCACCAATATCTACCAAAATAACGTGTGTATTAATTGCATTTTATTATTTGATCTTCCATGAATTTGACTATAAGTCTCCTAAGGGAGATAGCAACAGAGTTACTGTGCATCTGGCTCAGTATCTGGAACATAGTAGACATTTAATAATTATTTGCATGGAAACTATTTTATCTTTACTCCTCAAACCCAAGTGTCTCAAAAGAAATGATCTTGCCATAATGTAAATTAGATAACTAGTGGACAGAGCCCAATATTGTAGCGAACAAACAAACAAATAAACAAACAATTAAAAATATCTTCTCCCGAAGAGGATGTCTTTTGCATTGTTGGTGGGAATGCAACCTGGTGCAGTCATTCTGGAAAACAGTATGGAGGTTCCTCAAAAATTAAAAAGAGAACTACCCTACAACCCAGCAATTGCACTACTAGGCATTTATTCAAGGGATACAGGTGTGCTGTTTTGAAGGGACACATGCACCCCCGTGTTTATAGCAGCACTATCAACAATAGCCAAAGTATGGAAAGAGCCCAAATGTCCATAGATGGATGAATGGATAAAGAAGATGTGGTATATATATACAGTGGAGTATTACTCGGCAATCAAAAAGAATGAAATCTTGCCATTTGCAACTACGTGGATGGAACTGGAGGGTATTATGCTAAGTGAAATTAGTGAGTCAGAGAAAGACAAAAATCATATGACTTCACTCATATGAGGACTTTAAGAGACAAAACAGTTGAACATAAGGGAAGGGAAACAAAAATAATATAAAATCAGGGAGGGGACAAAACAGAAGAGACTCATAAATATGGAGAACAAACAGAAGGTTGCTGGAGGGGTTGTGGAGGGGTGATGGGCTAAATGGGTAAGGGGCACTAAGGAATCTACTCCTGAAATCACTGTTGCACTATATGCTAATTTGGATGTAAGTGTAAAGAAATAAAAAATAAAATAAAAATAAAAGATGAAAAAAACATTATTTTCAACAAGAACACTTTTTAAAGCTATTAAGCATCTTTAAGAAAAGCCTGTTAAACAATATTAACAAACACATTTGGCTTTTATATAAAGTCGCTTCATTACGTATATTGTCAAGTTTTATCCGGTATTTTTGTTTCTTCGTTTGCCTCATGTAAGCAATAATACTTATCTCTTAAAATATCCTGTTAAATAAAATATTATGGAATGTCAAAACAAAATCTTCTCCCTAAGAGATTAATTTTCAATATTCTATCATTGTAACACTCAAAGCAAAAGAGAAGTGTGTTATTTCCTCAATTATTTAAAGGAGAACGAAGGGCAGAAAGAGAAATCATTACACAAATAAATTTTTCTAAGCTCTTCTCTAACACTAAATGCCCCAGAAAATAGGAATTAAAGCACAGGAAAGAAATGAGAAATCATGGTCATACAACAGCTGTCCCCACATCTTTCCTACACCAGCCCCCTTTCTTGAACATCTTTCAGGGTAAAGAGAAGTTTTATTTCTGGAGACAGGGCATCAGAAAGTCTCTAGAATCGGGAAAATTAGGCAACACAGACAGGCACTGTGCTGGAAATAATTTTTTACTAGAAGTTTGCATATTGAACTTTGAGATAACCACTTCCCTTCCCCTAGTTCAGCGGAGAATTCATTTTACCAGGTGTATAACATCACGCACTCACAGATTCTGAGGCGAGGTCACAGAGACAAAGACTCCCACAGGTTACTAAGTGGGATATACTAATGGGAACAAAATTGAAAGATCACTCACTGCCTGATTACCTTCCATCAGTGAATCTCCAGTTTCGGTTTACGTCAGAACCACCTCTAGGGTTTATTGCAGCATACATTGCCAGGCACATAAAGGATCTAGGAGATATGGACACAATTAGGAGGAAAAATGGCAAATGAACAACCAACTCTAGAAAGAAAATAAAACCTATAGGTAACAAGTGATACAATATATGTCTTGTTCAATATTTTCATGTAGAGTAATTAAGCATTGCATGTATTCTTAAAATGCAGTACGTTTAAAAAAAAATGTTTTAATGTTTATTTTTCAGAGAGAGAGACACAGAGCGTGAGCAGGGGAGGGGCAGAGAGGGAGACATAGAATCTGAAGCAGGCTCCCGGCTCCGAGGTGTCAGCACAGAGCCCGAAGCGAGGCTCTGACTCTGGAACCGCAAGACCATGACCTGAGCCAAAGTGGGGCACTTAACCGACTGAGCCACCCAGGCACCCCAATGTTTACTTAGTTTTGAAAAAGAAAGAGAGAGAGACAGATCATGAGCAGGGGAGGGGCAGAGAGAGACACGCACACACGGAATCCAAAGCAGGCTCCAGGCTCTGAGCTGTCAGCACACAGCCCGATGTAGGTCTCTAACTTGTGAACTGAGAGATCATGACCTGAGATGAAGTCAGATGCTTAACCAACTGAGCCACCCAGGAGCCCCAAAACTGCAATAAGTTTTGATGAAATACCAAGATGGTTGAGGAAAAAGAAAACTAAAAACCTTATTTTCCATAAAAGAAAACAAATCATAGAATCTAAAATTAACAAGATAGCATATACACCATGTTATTTAAAAACATGCATTTTAAAAACCATAAGGAGAAATGAGAAATGGTTAAGTAAGAAGGTTGTTGGATTACTAGGAATGCGATGGTGAGAGATGAAGGGCACTCTGTGAATTTGGATATATTCTTTACATTTCTGCTTGATTTATAACTACGTATATACATGTTTTTTACTAAAATAATGCCAATTTTAGTATCTATCATTTAAGTACAGTCTTTGATATTTAATTAGCATCCATGATCAGCTATAGTATTTTCTTTATGTAAACTTTAATACTCTAGTATTAATTTAAAGTAATACATATAATGTAGTCAAGTCTCAGACTTAGAATAGTGCTCTTTGTAATTTGAATAGCATACATGAATTTCAATGAATTCTTTATGAAAGTTGTTTTGCCATTTTTCATATTGCTGAAAGTGTGAAAACTTTAAAGGTCATTGTATAAATATTCTTCAATTACTTTTTAAAATTACGTCATATAGTGAAACATATACTTTTAAAAGATTACAGAACAAATACTTTCATCTTTAGTTGCTAATTAGTTTAGTATTCAAAAGCATATACCTTTAATTTTAATCCTGATGCTCTAATTTAGTGCAGAAATAGAATCGCATTTCTGTGTTAGATTTTCTATTTCCTATGTCACAAATATGCCACACCCTTCTCCTTAATATTCTTCTTTGGTGGATCAAATCCTTCAGTAGCATTTATGGAATAAATGAGTGGGAAGTGAAGTTTTGAGATTTTATATGCCTTATAATATCTCTATTTCCCTCCCTAACATAAATGTTATTTTGGAGAAAATAAAAATACTTTCTAAATCTTTTACTGGAAATCAATATTTAAGAATTTTCAAGACCCTTGTGTTAATGTCTTCTAACTCCCATTGGTGTTTTTGAGATGACCTGTGCCATTTTGTTTCCTGATGTCTCCCTCTCCTTCTCCTGAGTATATTATCTGTCCTCTCTCTCTTTCACTCATTTCTTATGTATATGCATACATACACATGTGTGTTTGATGATATCTTAACCACTATTATTAAATTTCATGTGTGTTTTTTTAAGTGTGTGAATGTTTTCTCTTTACTTATATATACTATTTGATTTGGGGGGAAGGAGGCTCAAGACAAATTCATACCAAATCAATCCTTATGTGTCTTAGGTGTGTATATCCTTTCCTAATAAAAAAGAAACTGCTTCTTTCAACTAATATTTATTTAGCAGTTACTATCTATCTTGTGAATATATACTGCAACTAATGTACATATAAAAACCATGTACCTTTAGTAGGAAAAATAAATATTTTTGACACAATTATAACTCAATGTAAAACTTACATAAGAATGTTCTCACTGGATTTTATGAAAGCAAGCAAGCATTTAAGGAAGCAAGCAAGAAAGATTGCTTTTCTGTCAAACATGTCAACCATTCAAAACTTTAGTACCATAAAATTTGGATCACCGTATCATATTGAGCTGCTTTTTCATAAAGCCTATTCCTAGTTTATGATTTTAATCTACACAGCAGATAAAGTAACCATTCATTACTGTGATGGTTAATTTTACTGGCCCATAAGGTCCTAGATATTTGGTCCAATACTATTCTGGGTGTGTCCGGGAGGGTGTTTTTGGATGAGATTAACATTTAAATTGGTAGATTTAGGAAAGTAGATTGTCCCCCTCACTGTGAGTGGGCCTCATCCAATTAAATTAAGATGTGAATAGAACAAAATGTCTGATTTTCCCCCGGATGAAAGAAATCCCTCTTGCTTGACTGCCTTGAACTAAGATATCATCAGCTTTTTTCTGCCTTCAGACTGGGACTGAAACATCAATTCCTCCTAGGTCTGAGCCTGCTGGTGTTTGGATGGGATCATACTCTGCACTGGAGATATAAATACAAATAAGACATAGTTGTTTATTTTGAGCAGCTTATGGTAAAATAAGCAAATGCAGACTTATAAACAATTAGAAATATGTTCGTTGTTAGTAAAGGATAATAATGAAGGATACCAGAATTTTAAAAACAAACAGACAAAAAACAAAACAAAAACAAAAACAGAAACAAGGAATGTTTCATTAAGTTGTGTTGTGTGCTTTAGAATCTAAGTGTGGATCTAGTTGATTATATTCTGTATGTGACTAAAAAGGTATTTTTGTCGGAGACCTTCTCTAGAATTAGAAAAACTAGGGCAATAGTTCTAAAACCAAAGATTTGATTATGGCAGAGAGGTTCTGTTAAGGAAAGGGAAATATTAAAGGAAATAAAGATACACTAAATTAAAAAAAAAATTCCACCGTTTCTGTGTGAGTGATTTTTGTGAAAATGTGTCTGGTGTCTTTTTTTTTTCTTCCTCAGTTCTTTTCAAACTTTCTGCTATAAAATATTCTTTTCCACTCTTCAATCTGTGTGTTTTTCTTTTTTGTTAGAGAAGAGGTTTGGGAAATACTTGCCATGGCTAAGAATGTGCTGTAGGCACAGTTTCTGCTTACACTAGTTTGAAACTACTTCAGGATTCACTTATGATTCCATGAAATGTAAGTCTGCTGGCTGGACTTACAATCATTGATCTGTAAGGCCTTTTTCAGTCCAGTTACATATGATGCCAGGCCGAGGTCAGTTAGTGGAAGCTTCCCTTGAGTGCTCTTCAAATCACATTAAATCACAAATCACTTTGAGTACTTTTAAAATCACAGCATCAAGAAAATGAAAGAGAGGACTTTGAAGATGTTGAAAGGGTTAAGAACAAGTTTCCCCAGTTGTGTCACAGTAATGTAAAATTTTGAGCTGAAGACAATTAAAGCTTTTTCCTTTCTCCTCAACTTCTAAGAATTTAGATAGAGGGACAGGTCCAGGAATAGAGCTATCACCAGAGACAAACACAAAGAGTAGGGGGTAGGTGTGGTTAACTGGGGGAGCTCAGCAGGGTTTGTTTGTTCAAAGTCCTCTCTGTTTCCCATTGTCTTTTCCTTGAATGACAAACATTTGTTTACCAAATATTTGCTTTTCCCAACTTTCTGTGAACCATCTTCCTTCCCTTGGAAGCCCAAGTCCCCCACCCTCTTATTCTTAGCTCAGGAGAGTATATAAATCACAATTGTCTGACTGTTGGGGGGGGCATCTTATTGTCATTTGGGGCTTCATACATATATAATTCCATTTATTTTTCTCCTATTAATCTCTCTTATGACAATATAATTAACACACTAGTCAAAAGAGCCTAGAAGGGTAGAGGAAATTTTTTTCTTCCCTACGATGTAAATAAAAATTATTTCAAATGTACATCTGTCTGACATTTACTTTAGAGAAAAGTATATGTGAATCAAAGAAAGCAAAATTTATATAAATAAAACATATTTGATAACACATGGTATACACGTTTTTAAGTAATACATATTATGTTCAAAACAGTACTCTCAAATATGCATTTTTAGTAAGTGTGTATGGAAAACTCTATTTTTCTGTCTTTAAAATCATATAAGTTGTTTTTGGCAAGACTTGGATGTCAACGGAAATGGGATTGACCTAATTCAGTAAAGATAGTTATTCCTCTCATGTTAAGATAAATATGTAAGAAAACCTACTTTACATTAAAGTCATTATGATAGAAGCCAAATTTCAGTTTTACTATAAGGCTTACATATTTTTCAGGCCATGATTAGTCATATGTATATATAAATGTATTTAATATTGTAAGTACTCTTGAAAAACTACAGCATATAAAAGTAATCAAGATGATATCTTTTAAATTGTAATTTAAATTTTTAAATTGCATTAATATATAGTAGAATAAGACATGAATTGGTTTTTAGATTGTATTTTAACAGGCACTGAATAAAAATAAATCTATATTATTCTTTTGTAAGTGAGTTAAGTTTAAAATAATGTAAATACGGTATTGGTCAAAAACTTCCTTTGTTCCATCGGGATTTTTACATGGTAAACAAGTGCTTGAAAGTCTAGTTGTCTATGAAAATATTAAAAACAATATAAAAGAAGCAAAATCTAATAAGAGTTGTTTAAAAGTGTTAATAGAAAGTGTGTGAGCTGTTATTTTATTTTCTAGAAACTTACAAACTTTTCCAAAGTCAATATTCAGGTTTAAACAATATTTGAATCAGTAACTACTAAGCTTGCTTTTTGTTGTGATTTAAGTATGTAACTCATAGAGAATCAGTGGTCCCATTAATTGATTATATAGCTATGAAAATATATAATGAAATGTTTCCCATCAAGATATAGGGAGAAAAAGAAAAATCTATATGTTTATTTTCCTTCTATTAAAATTGAGGCAATTGTAATTCAAAACAAGCAGTCGGATACATTGCTCTTTTATAAAAGCTAGTTTTGTTAAAACTAAACCTGGGATTCCGTTAGCAAACACTATGTCTGAATGCACTTGGGTTCACTTAAAGTCTTTTCCTCTGCCTCTCTTTCTCTGTCCGTATACTATATAATGTTGTTATATTAACATATATATTAATTTATTAATTTGTTGGTTGAGTGGACGGATTATGAGCATATTCATATACTACTTTTAAATTTATTAATGGTGTTTCTGTTTACAAGGGTCACTATGTAAGGGGAACAAATAAAATTCTATACAGCTGCAATGTGGCAGCCAAATGGAATAGCAAGGTTGATCAGGAAAATAAATAGAGGCAAATTTACGTCTAAACAGCTATCAAATTGAATTATAATCCACTTATTTAATGCTTTTTATGTATAAAACTATCTGTGGGGCATTGCAAGGAACATTATAAGTTATAATACCCACTTAGAAGAGGCATTTATCTTTTTTTGAGAAATGAGTAAATAAAAAGAGGTTAGAAGTTTAGGTAAGAAGTTAACATTCATTTAAGTAATAGTTCAAGAAAGGTCCAAGCTGAATATATTTAAATGTCATAAGCAGAGCAAATAAGTTGATTGAATGGAAGAAGAAAGTGTGACCAGTCATTTTTTAGGGGAAAAAATAAACTTTTAAAAAGATAGAATATCAGTCAGGTTTCTTGAGAGGAACAGAACCAATAACATGAGGGAGGGTGAGAAAGAGAAAGAGGTTTTAAGGAATTGGGTTTGTGGTAATGAGGGCTGGCAGGTCTGAATTTTGCAGGGCACTTCAGCAGGTTAGAGATCCAAGGAAGAGTTAATGAGTTCAACTAGAGTTTGAAGGCATTGCAGAGGCAGAATTCCTTCTTCCTCAGGGGATCTTACTTTCTCTCTTCAGACCTTCAACTAATTGGACAACGACCTCCATACTCTGGAGGGTTGTCCACTTTGCTCCAAGCTTACCGTTTTAAAGTTAATCGCATCTAAAAAATACCTTCACAATGTCATCTAGACTAGTTCTTGATCAAATGTCTGGGTACCAAAACCTAATCGAGTTGACACACAAAATTAACCATCATATGTGGTATTTTAAGTGTCTGAAATCTAGTCTGGTGCCCCACATTCTCTATAAGGCAATATCTTAATATTATAACACTTAGTTATAAATTCAATAAAATTCTTTGAATGCCCATATGGTAGAACTGATTATCTTATTTGTCTCCTATTTTTAATTACTTATCTATATATAAATAAAAAAACGTACAAATATTCAAATGTCTAGATTCTGTCCTCTGTACTACAGCTTTTTGCCACCAAGAACTCAACTCACTTTTATAGTGTTCCCCAACTATGGAATACTTTGTACTCATGGACTTTCATTTGCAGTCTATGAAATCACAGATGATGTCTTTGATACATGGCAAATCACCTTTTAATATTTCTTAAATGAAGTTAGGAACCAATACAACGATTCAGAAACTTATTCCAAATAGTTTGTATTTGATCACAGCGCTGATCTCTGGCTTTAGTCAAGAATTCTACTGGAAAGAATTTCTCTGATACAATGATTCTGCCTCACTCCTCAGTCTCCTCTAGATACACATCAGCTAGAGATTTCTCTAAGTTACCTAAGTTATGGCAAATGGCCATAATTAATAATTGATGAAATAACACATTTACTATTTGAAACATTACTTTGTTGCTACATACTTTTTTGAATCCTCATTGCTTATCTCATCCTTCCCCCCAACCCAGCTTCCCTCTCCTGGTAACAGTCAATATGTTCTCTATATTTAAGGGTCTGCTTCTTCTCTCATTCTCACTCTGTCTCATTCTTTACTTGTTTATTTTGTTTCTTAAATTGAACATATCAGGAAAATGATATTTGTATTTCTCTGACTTATTTCACTTAACATTATACTACTTCCATCCATGTCATTAAAAATGGCATGATTCCATTCTTTTTTATGGATGAATAATATCACACTGTGCTGTATGTATGTATGTATGTATGTGTGTGTGTGTGTGTATATATATATATATATATATATATATATATATATATATCGCTTTTTTAATCCATTTATCAATGGATAGACACTTGAGCTGCTTCCATAATTTGGGTACTGTAAATAATTCTGCTACAGAAATTGGGGTGTATATATCCCTGTAATTCATGTAATTGTATTTTGGGGGTAAATACCCACTAGTGAAATTAGGGTAGGGTAATTTTTAACTTTTTTGTGGAAACTCCACACTGTTTTCCAGAGTGGCTGTATCAGTTTGCATTCCCACTAACAGTGCTAGAGGGTTCCCTTTTTTCCACATCTTTGTCAACTCTTGTTATTTCTGGTGTTTTTGATTTTAGCCATTCTGAGAAGTGTAAGGTGATATCTCATTGTAGTTTTGATTTGCATTTCCTCAATCATGAGTGATGTTGACCAACTTTTTATGTGTTTGTTTGGTCATCTGTAGGTCTTCTTTGGAGAAATGTCTACTTATGTATTCTGCTCATCTATATTTATTTTTTAACTTATTTTTTAAAGTTTATTCATTTTTTTAAACTTTTTTTTTAACATTTATTTATTTTTGAGACAGAGAGAGACAGAGCATGAACGGGGGAGGGTCAGAGAGAGGGAGACACAGAATCTGAAACAGGCTCCAGGCTCTGAGCCATCAGCACAGAGCCCGACGCGGGGCTTGAACTTACGGACCGAGAGATCATGACCTGAGCTGAAGTCGGCTGCTTAACCGACTGAGCCACCCAGGTGCGCCAAGTTTATTCATTTTGAGAGAGAGAGAGAGGTGGAGAGAGAGCGAGAGAGAGAGAATGAGCAGGGGAGGGACAGAGAGAGAGAGAGAGTGGGAGAGAGAGCGAGAGAGAGAGAATGAGCAGGGGAGGGACAGAGAGAGAGAGAGAGTGGGAGAGAGAGAATCCCAAATAGGCTCCATGCATTCACTGCAGAAGCTGATGCAGGGCTTGAACTCATCAACCATGAGATTATGACCTGAGCCCAAACCAAGAGTCAGATGCTTAACCAACTGAGCCATCCAGGCATCCCTTCTGCCCATTTTTAAATTGGATTATTTGGGTTTTTTTTTTGTCAAAACCTACATATTTTTTTTGCCCCCTTTTTATTTTATTTTGTTTATTTATTTTTTGGCCAAGTGTTTCTCCTTCCAGCAGAAGGCAGGAAATAAAGATTATAACAGAAATAAATGATATAGACTAAAAAAAAAAAAAAAACACCAAAAAAACCCAATAACAACAACAAAAGAAAACAAAAACAAACACACACAATAGAAAGAACAATGAAACTAGGAGCTGGTTCTCTGAAAATATATACCAGATTAAAAAACCTCTAAGCAGATTCAACAAAGAAGAAAAAGAGAAAGGGAGAGAGAAAGAGAGAACCAAAATAAATAAAATCACAAATGAAAAATGAGAAATAACAATCAACAATCCAGAAATACAAACAACTGTAAGAGAATATTATAAGACATTATATGCCAAAAAATTGAACAACCTAGAAGAATACATAAATTACTAGAAACATATAAACTACCAAAACTGAAGCAGGAAGAAATAGAGAATTTGAACCAATCAATTACTAGCAATGAAATTGAATCAGTTTAAAAAAAAACAAAAAAAAAGAACCAAAAAAAAAAACAAAAACAAAAACAAAAACAAACCTACCAACAAACAAAAGTCCAGGACCAGAGGGCTTTACAGGCAAATTCTATCAAACAATTTCAATTTTTTTTTAACATTTTTTTTTTTATTTTTGAGAGAGACAGAGACAGAGTGCGAGCAGGAGAGGGGCAGAGATTGGGGGAGGCATAGAATCTGAAGCAGACTCAAGGCTCTGAGCTGTCAACACAGAGCCGGATACGGGGCTCATACTCACAAACTGTGATATCATGACCTGAGCTGAAGTCGGACGCTTAACTGACTGAGCCACCCAGGCGCCCCAAATTCTACCAAATATTTAAAGAACAGTTAATAGTTATTCTTTTCAAGCTATTCAAAAAAATAGAAAAGGAAGGAAAATTTCTAAATTCTTTCTATGACACCACTATCACCCTGATACCAAAACCAGATAAAGACATCACACAAAAAAGAGAACTATAGGTCAATATTTCTGAAGAACATAAGATGCAGAAATCTGCAACAAAACAGTAGCAAACCGAATCCAATAATACATTAAAAGAATCATACACCACAATTGTAGGGAATATGCTTAGAAATATCCTGGGTTTACAACAATGGGTTAATAAGGCATAAAGAATTACAAAGCCATAGGGTGCTCACACCCAAGTTTGGATAAACAAGATTAGTTAATGAGTATAGAGAAGGTGGGGCAGAAGCCCCAGTGTAGATAGGGCATGGCAAAGGGCACCCCAATATAGAACATAGGTCTATGAAATAACCAAGATTAGGTATTCAGGGCAGAAGCTCCCCCCAATTTAGTACTACAGCAGAAAGCTACTTTCACAGGAGGGAAGGACCAAGCTAGGTAAACAGGTAAATTGGGCTATAGACTCCTGAGTGGCAGGTGAAGCAGCCCAGAGCTGAGGTAATTAACAAAACAAAAGGTGCTTTGTTAACCCTGAGGTCACAGGTCCTACCTATCTCATCCCCTAGGCTAGCTAAGATAAACAGAGGTACTGCCTCATGCCCCCTGTAAACAACCCTCCTCCAGACTGCCCAGCATCAGGATTTTGCTTTGTATTAACCCAAACCCCTAACCCCAAATATCTTCAAGACCCCCTTTCCTCATGTCCACAAACATCTCTTTGTGCACGTCCATTGCCATGTTTGTAAGCCTTCTGATCCTAATAAAAATGGGGCACAGACCCTTATTTGGGGCTCTTGTCTTTTCCAGGACATTAGCCTTCTCTTGCTTTTCATCCTGCGTCCCACTCTCTTGCTAGAAAAGAGAGAACACTAAACCCAGAGTCTACAACACACAATCAAGTGGGATATATTCTTGGGATTCCAGAATGGTTCAATATTTGCAAATCAATCAACATGGTACATCACATCAATAAGAAAGGAGGAAAACCATATTATGATTTCAGTAGACTCAGAAAAAAACCATTTGACAAAGTATAACATCCATTAATGATAACAACCTTCAACAAAGTAGGTCTGGAGGGACTATATCTCAACCTAATAAAGGCTTTATATGAAAAACCCACTGGAGGCCTAGGTGGTTCAGTTGGTTAGGCGTCTGCCTCTTGATTTCCATTCAGGTCGTGATTTTGTGAGTTCCAGTCCCTCACTGGGCTCTGTGCTCATGGCGTGGAGCCTGCCTGAGATATTCTCTCTCTCTCTCTCTCTCTCTCTCTCTCTCTCTCTCCTCTCTGCTCCTCCTCTGCTTGTGCTTTCTTTCTCTAAAATATATAAATAAAACTTAAAAAAAAATTAAAGAAAAGAAAAGCCCATACCTAACATCATAGTCAATGGTAAAAAACAGAGCTTTTCGGATGCCTGGGTGGCTCAGTCCATTAAGTGTCCAACTTCAGCTCAGGTCATGATCTTGCTCTTCATGAGTTCAAGCTCTGCATCGGGCTCTGTGTTGACAGCTCAGAGCCTGGAGCCTACTTGGCATTCTGTGTCTCCTTCTCTCTCTGTCCTTCATCCACTTGTGATCTGTTTCTCTCTGTCTCTTAAAAATAAATAAACATTAAAAATTAAAAAAAAAATAGAGCTTTCCCCCTAAGGTCTGAAACAAGAGAAGGGTGTCAACTCTCACCACTTTTTTTGAACATAGTACGGGAAGTCCTCACCACAGCAATCAGGCAATGAAAAGAAACAAAAGGCATCCAAATTGGGGAGGAAGAAGGAAAACTTTCACTATTTACAGACGACATCATACTCTATATAGAAAATCGTACAGACTCCACCAAAAACCTACCACAGATGATGCAAGCATTCAGTAAAGTCACAGGATACAAAATCAATGTACAGAAATCTGTTGCCTTCCTATAAACTAATAATGAAGCAGCAGAAATTGAAATTAAGAAAACAATCTCATTTACAATTGCACCAAAAACAATAAAATAACATAACCAACGGGGTGAAAGAACTGTACTGTAAAAATTATAAACCATTGATGAAAGAAATTCAAGATGATGCAAAGAAATGGGAAGACATTCTATGCCCCTCGAGTGGAAGAACAAACACTGTTAAAATGTTGATACCATTCAGGGGCGTCTGGGTGGCTCTGTCAGTTAAGCGTCTGACTTCGACTCAGGTCATGATCTCACTGTCCGTGAGTTTGAGCCCTGTGTCAAGCTCTGTGTTGACAGCTCAGAACCTGGAGCCTGTTTCCGATTCTGTGTCTCCCTCTCTCTCTGCCCCTCCCCTGTTCGTACTCTCTCAAAAATAAATAAAGGTTAAAAAAATTTGAAAAAACGTTTATACTGTCCAAAGCAATTACACATTTAATGCAATCCCTATCTCAATATCAGTAGCATTGTTGCTACAGACTTTTTGCTGCTTTCATGTTTATACTACCCAATACAATAAAACCTTGGATTGTAACTTGTTTCATGAGTGTTCTGCAACACAAGCAGACCTTTCTAATACATTTTAACTTGATAAACAGTGTCTTGCAATATGAGTAGTACATGATACTGAACATCACATGATCACAACTGAGCCAATGGTTCTTAAAATTCACTTTGAGACAGGAGTGCCTGGACAAGCATGTTTCCCAAATGAATGATGCTCGCAAACCAAGGCTTTATTGGTATCGGTTACTTGATTTCCTGTCAAATGTGAAGAGTACAGCTCCAGGCCAAAATGCTATGTGACTTTCAGGTCCTGCCCTAGGAAATTACAAATGCTTTACCAGGCAGGCATCATGGGCTGCCTTCTCACACCAGACTTAGTGCAGAGGCAATCAACATATTGTAGTCTTTGAAGGGAGGAGCAGTTAAGAACGCAGGACCTCTGGCCAGTCATGCTGTTGTACATATTTGCAGTCCTACTCCCTGGATGTTAATTCCTAGGTCCATTAATTTAATTCCTTTATCTGAGCCCTTGTCCAGACTCTTCTTCAAGAGCCTCTTTATTAGGAAAAGGGAGGAAGGAAAACATGGAAGACACATTTCCCCCTCTGATTCAGTAGTTTCCATTCCCAGCCAGTAAGTCTTATCCTCACCCCATCCTCAGGATCTATACATCTGCCCCAGCCTTCTGTTTGGGACCATCTCAATAGTGAGATGATTCCCACATTTGTCTTTGTTGATCTACCTGACCCTCCACTGGTGTTCCATACTACTGGGGAAAATAAAAAAGCGGGAGTGGGTGTCTTCTCAGGTTTTAGCCTCTTGCTTATAGTATTGCAGTAAGTGATTAAAGCCTTCTCTCTTCCACTTTTTGGCCTGTTGCTTTAATGGAATATTCTGATATTTGGCAGCTCAGCAGGGCTTCTGACAAAACGTAGTGATGAATTAAAATGATAGCTTCAAGTCAAAGCATTTGGCCAGGACACTCTCTTACTTAACACTGGGGCTTTTAATATTTCTCACTTAAGACAAATTGATAAAGGTCCACAAATATACTTCCGCAACTAATTTGGGGATAAATATTATTTTCTATACTTAATCAAATTATCATAATTTTGTCACCATCATTTAAACGCTACTGAAACAGATCTAAGAAAATTTGCTAGAAAGAACTCACTTTATTAAAGCATGAGGGAATTTTGGTGGGTCACAGAGGGGTGAAAATGAATTTTGTTTGGATAAGATGTAATTGAGGAGATAATCCATAAGCCACCTCTTAATGAATGAGTAGGAATTTTCATAGACAGAAAAAGTGGCAGATAAAATTTGGACAATGGAAACAACTTACATAGGAGTATAAAAAAGGCACATGAGTGTGAAAATATATACCATGCTAGTGAATGCAGAAAATTCAGTATTGCTGGAAGAAAGGCTGTATTGGTGCAAGACTGGTAAAAGTACATTTTGATGAATCTCAGGTATCATGCTTAAGAGTTTTACCTTTATCATCCAAGGATAAGATAATATAGACATATGCAAATGAAGAATTAATACAACAATGATTTTTGAGGTTGGGCATTCTGAGAACCTTGTAGATGATATATCATAATGAATAAATAAATTATTAAAAAGAAAGCCACTTAGGAGTATATATCACCAGTGAAAGCCAGAAAACCAATACGAGTTTTCACCAAAAGCCCTCATTAGCATAACATGTGAAGCTTTTAGAAAAGACAGGTGTTTGGACTCCAGTCCAGCCTCTATGAATTGGAACTTTAGGAGAGGCCTGTTTATATATATATATTAAAAACTTCCATAGGTTTATGAAATGTCTATGATCTGTAAAGAACCAATGGAAAATTGCAATGAACACAGAAGACAGAAATAGAGTCAAGACATCTTGCTGAATTGGAATCTGTGAGAAAGAAACCCACTGACCAATCAAAGGAGGGATGTATACATTTCCTGAGGTGACACAGAGACTTTCAGTCCCTCCTTTGTTCTTTGGGGCATACTCATTGCAAAGCTTGGAGGGCGAAGAAGAACCAGGAAGTGAAGTGTCTAAGGGTCGGGGACTCCATTGTTGTGGGGCGGGGTTCGTACATATTTCCAATATGTTGTAAACCTATTGTTAACTAGACAGCACAGCTTTTATTTGGTATTTCTGAAAATGAATCATCTCCTTTATTTCTCACAGAATCAAAATACTTGGATGATGTATTCTGATGGTTGTAGTATAATGAATTATGACTAAATAGATAGTGATGGTATTTGAAAATATTAGAGCACAGGAACAGAAAAATCTCTGAAACAGTGGAGAAGAAATTCAGTTTTAAATATATAATAAGTTATAAATTTGTTTAATTCTTCATGGAGTCCACACTATCCAAGTACATTTACACAGTTACAGTTTCATACAGTTTTAAAAGTGTATGTATAAAGCTATATCTATCATCTATCTATCTATCATCTATCTATGTATCTTACACATTACTGGTTTTATTGATGTGATATTATAGTTTCTGTAATAGTTTGATCAAAGTTTTTTTTTTTTTTACTTTCCTTTACAGGAGAGATTTTTTTGTTGTTTATTTTAATATTTTTATGACTACGTTCATAATCCGTTTGAGTACTTTGTGTTGACAGGTAACTGACTTCCAGATTTGATATCCAATGACATGATTCCATTGTGAATCCTCAGGATAATGCTGCTTACTGCCAGTAACAGCTGATTAATTTCTTATATGATGTTTACTGTCATCTCATAAATCTCCTTGGATTTACATGTCTAACCAATTACTTTTTTTTTTTCTTTAGCAAGTCATCTAGTTTCTACAAAATTCTTAAAATGGCCTGTCCTTGTTCCTAGTGGATATTTCTGAGGCTATGTGTTCACTTTACATTTTGGTTTCACATGATATATGCTTTCTAGAAATTGAAATATTTTCCCAGGAATTGAAATTTTTATTAGAAATGTTCATATTCTAAAATCCAGAATAATATAGGGTAATTTTTTTAAATGTACAAAAATTATTTTGCATTGAGAGTATATAGTTGTAAAAATGTTATTATTGTTATTTAAATATTAAAATGTGCAATTCTGACAGTTTAATTATCTATATTAGTAACTAATAGGCAGGAATATGTCCCACAATATGTTTTTCTACTTTATAATTGTAAGGACTCACAATAAGAAGTCACAATAGGAACTTTAGCAAATGCAAATATTCTAGGATTTTATCTTTTCAAATGGTTTCAATCAAACACTCAAAGGGGCTTGAAACTATTTTGTGTTTTGTACAAAACAATGATTTGTATTTTACTTTTGGAAGACAGGAATTTAAAATGGTCCCCATAATTTCTATTCCTTGTTGTATAAACCCACTATAAGCCCATCCTAATGACTTCTGATAGAATCTGTGAGTATGATGGGCTATCACTATTGTGATCTTTTTTGCTAATTAGACAACTTTGATTTAATCAAGAGAGCTTCTCAAGGTGGGCTTCCTTTAACCAAATGAGCCCTTAAAAGAGACTGGGCCCTTTCTGAGGTCAGAGACATTGGAAGTTGAGATGGTCTATGTTGGGGGCCAAGTGGCTCAGAATTGCAGGTAGCTTCTAGGAGCTGAAAGTGGTTCCTACTCAACAGATAGCAACAGAGAATGAGGTTCTTAGTCTTCTTGGATTGTAAACAAATACAAGAGAGAGAATTCCACCAAAAAAAAAAAAAAAAAAAAAAAAAAAAAATGAAAGACCTCAAGCTCCAGAAAGGAGAATAGTTCAGATGACACTTTTGTTTTAGCCTTGTGATTTCCAGAGCAGAGAGCTCAATTCAGCCATGCTTAGATTTCTGATCTATAGAGATTGTGAGATAATCGGGGGATATTGTTTTAAGTAGCAAGTAGCTAAGTTTGTGGTAATAGGTTAAAAGACACTAAAAAAATGAATACTCTACTTTTCTCTGGAAATGCAAATATAGTTTGAAAGTTTTACTGGCATTTGAATATTATGCAAACCCTCAGATCTAAAGCTGGCCCTGAAACTGTACTTTTGTCTGCTCATCTCAAAAGTATAATCCAGCCATCCAAAAGGTGTTTTCTTAGTTTCTTCTTTGAGATATTTTATTTCCTTTCCAGTTAATGTCATCGTGTTTTAAATTTCTTTTTCTGTTCAGGTCGAATCGGGTATTCCATGAAAGAGGAAAATAGCCAACAAGGAGATTGAGTTTATTCAGTGAATGAAAAGTGAACGAAAAAAATAAATCTTTTAACTTTAACATTAAATTACTTTCAATACTAAAAATGGAAGACATTTCTTAAGGATTTATTAACTGTGGAATTCACAAAAATAGTGTTACCTTAGCAACTCGTGACACAGAAATTAAGCTGTCAAAATCTCGATCATTCAAAAGGGGTCACTGATCTTCGTGTCAACACAGCGGATGAAAAAGAGCTGTAGTGATGTATTTTGCCAGGTTTCTGAACCCTAATAAACAAGCCAAGCTGTGTTTATGAACTGACTAAAATAGACAAGTGGAGAATGCAGCGGTATCTCAGTGTGCCAAAGCAGATTTACAGGTAGTTGGGCATTGCCCACACTCTCAAAGGAGTCTTCCTTTACTAGCCCCTTTTATAACGAGGGGTACCAGATGTACCACAAAAAGCCAAGCAAGACAGCCCCTGCCTTTGCCAAGTCATGACTTTATCTGTCACATCACATTATCTGTCATTAAGAAGAGGCCCATTAGGGGCGCCTGAGTGGTTCAGTCGGTTAAGCGTCGCCCTCCACTCCGGTCATGATCTCACGGTCCGTGAGTTCCAGTCCCGCGTCGTGCTCTGTGCGGACAGCTCAGAGCTTGGAGCCTGCTTCGGATTCTGTGTCTCCCTCTCTCTCTGACCCTCCCCCGTTCATGCTCTGTCTCTCTCCATCTCAAAAATAAATAAATGTTAAAAAAAAATTTTTTTAAAAGAAGAAGAAGAAGAGACCCATTAGGTCAGTGTTTCCTTTGAGGAACTTTAGGGTACATTTGACTTGAAGCTTGGAGTGAAATTGACATAAAATTCTCAAGTCCATAAATATATCAGGTAAAGATACTACCATTGCCATTCTGCTGAGATAAAACAGAAATCAAGAACTAAAAGTAAAAGAAGAAATTCTGTAACTTGTTTCTTCAATGCATCTTTGTATGGGTTGCACAAGTTCATTCTAGCTTAGTTCTTAATAAACCTTAAATTGACGAGGTTGTTCCAGAATATACATTTTTTTTTTTTTTAATTTATTTTTGGGACAGAGAGAGACAGAGCATGAACGGGGGAGGGGCAGAGAGAGAGGGAGACACAGAATCGGAAACAGGCTCCAGGCTCCGAGCCATCAGCCCAGAGCCTGACGCGGGGCTCGAACTCACGGACCGCGAGATCGTGACCTGGCTGAAGTCGGACGCTTAACCGACTGCGCCACCCAGGCGCCCCCAGAATATACATTTCACATGTCTTGAGTAAGGGCCAGCTTTTGACCATATCATACCATATACAATAATTGTAGTAAACAAAAGGAGGGACGATTAGATTGATTCCTGGCTAGTCATTTGTCTCTCAGAAACATCTTATTTCTTAAGAATCTCTCAACAAAGTGTTTGAAACAACAGCATCTCGCTGACTCTGGACATCTAATCTTGGCATCAGGGGTAAAAGAAAGACTATTTCACTTTCAGCACAACTCAATTACAGTTTATTTTGACCGCATTGCTGATTCTGTTTTTATCCCAGACTTCAAAAGAATGAATGTATGGTTGTTCAATTCTATTAGCTCAATGTACATTAATAAAGGCTAAATAATGATCTCCCAAAGAGAGCCACATCCTACTCCCTGGCAGGTGTTAATATGTTTTGGTTACATGGCAAAGGGACTTTACAGATGCGATTCAGATGGGAAATTTATTTTTAATTAACTACATTGGCCAAATCTAATTACTTGCACCCGTTAAAATAGAGACGTTTCCTCCAGCTAGAGTCAGAGAGATATGGTGGAAGAAGTGGCAGGAGTGACTTGAAGTGTAAGAGGGACCTCATCTGCTTTTGCTGGCTTTGGAGACAAGGAAGGTCATGTGCCAGGGAACGCAGGCAGTCCCCGCACCTGAAAATGACCCCTGAGCCCTGAAGCAGAAAGTGAACAGGACCTACAGTTGCATGAGTCTGAATTTAGTGAATAATCTGATTAAGTGCATTATCCTCCAGAACCTCTAGACAAAGACCTAGGTCTGTGGACACCTTGATTTTGGTCTTGTGAGACTCTGAGAAACCGAGAGATCCTACCAGATCTGACCAAGAGAACTGTGAGCTAATAAATTTATCTTTTTTTTTGTTTTTTGTTTTTTTTAATTTTTTTAACATTTTTTATTTATTTTTGAGACAGAGAGAGACAGAGCATGAATGGGGAAGGGTCAGAGAGAGAGGGAGACACAGAATGTGAAACAGGTTCCAGGCTCTGAGCTGTCAGCACAGAGCCCGACGTGAGGCTCGAACTCACGGACTGCGAGATCATGACCTGAGCCGAAGTCGGACACTTAACCGACTGAGCCACCCAGGCGCCCCTAAATTTATCTTGTTTTAAGACACTAAATTAATGGTAATTTTTATGGCACCAATAGAAAACTAATGAGCAACTTAATAAACTACTCCATCATGACCTTTGGTGTCTGACTCAGTCTGGCCCCAGGTCTCTTACTTAATGGTTTGCTTTACATTCTTACTATTTTCTATGATTCTTTTTGCTCTGGCTCCAAGTGGGTTCATGTGTGTTCCACATTTCCACTCCAACTGGAAATCCCACATACTTGAAATTCTGGCAGCCACCTTCTCACACTTGGAAAGATTTGGGCAAGTACAGTTTTATAAATGCATACACTGTTGACCATACCTGAAACTCTAAGTGCTTTGATACTTGCCATTGTGCTCACGTTTCCAAACAAAATCTCTCCAGAGCATTCCACAGAACAACAAGATAGACCTGGGCCGGGAGCCAATGCTGGGAGGCCAGCCAGCACTAGATATCCAAAAGGAGTCTGGATTGTGGCCACAATGAAAGGAAACAGACAGAATACTCTCATATTGTAAGTGGGCACATTCTATTGTTAGCTTACTTCCTTCCCTGAATCTTGATGAAATGGAGCCCATTTTGATTTGAATAGCCTTTTCATTGGCCACAGATAATGATGTCAGCTGGTGATGGCTGCTTCTTTTTTATTTTCAGAATGTTCCTTGTTGCTGCCTCCTTCTCTTTCCCCCCTCTTCCCCTGAGTATTGTATAGGAGTGTGTCTGTGTGTTTGTGCTTGTATGTATATATACACTCATATATAATACCATATTATACAATGTATATTATTCTGTATAATAATATATTAGTACATAATGTGTAATACATATTATGTCAATATTATCTTTGAATGACTCACACTTAAACAACCAAGGCTATGTGATATATTAGAGAAACTATTAAGTAATGTAAGTGTTTTAATTTATTCCTTTATAAAATTGACATATTTTTATGGAGTGGTTACCACAACAGATGCCAGAGATATAGTGGTCATTGTATTTCTACTTTCACGGAGTGTCAATACAGGAGAAAGGTAGATATGAAACAGGGAAACACATATTTCATATGCTACAGTGGAAAAATCTCCATTGTTATAGGAACCTGTACAAAAATCAAGGCATTTTGAGGTCAGGTAGGCAGAGTGAAGATTAAAAAAATCCTTCTGAATGAAGTAATATTGTATCATTGAAACCAAGATATAAAGATTCAATAGGAGTTGATTCAGAAAATTCATGGAGAAAGGAATCGCTAAAAAGAAAAAAAAATAATAGTATGGAGATCTTAAGATGAAAGGTGCTTGGCACATTCAAAGTAAGAGAAGACTAATGTGATTGGAGCATAATGAAGGTGGGGAGAATTGGCGAAGAATGAAAAGTGTGTAGGAACCAGATTATGATGGGTATCAAAAGAATTGCTAAATTTTATGAACTGTAACCGAAGAGCACTAGAAAAACGTTAAAGTGACCTAAGCAAGAAAGTGAAAGGATCAGGGACATACACGCGCACACACTCACACACACACACACACACACACACACACACACACACATAAAACTAATGCCTCACATATACAGATATTTTCCCAAGGAAATACTTGTAAAGCTATCTAAGAATTGTGCATTGCGGTCATAGAGGCTTGTAAACTATTTTTAATATTTACAAAATAATACTTAATAAGATGTTGAAGACTCTACGCATTACATTTCATTGCTTTGGCAGAAATTGTCATTATAGGGGGTTCATGCTGATCAGAAACTCTGAATACGATATCCCAGATAATCTTTGGGGAAAAATAGGTTTTATATTAATAACGTTCATGAAAAGAAAATGGAGGCACAAGGTGCTAGTCGTGTGAATGTGGGAATGCTACTTTAGTACTTTTCAGTACGATTTTTTGGCAAACATCGATTACAGTCAGTGAAGTCGGGTGCTCCTCCCCTTTCCGTCACAAGGACAATCTTTTCCTTATATTTTGTGATGAGGCACAGCTATTTGACAAGTTCTTCCAATAGGCTGTGAATAGAAATGAACCGTTTGCTTGTGGGAGCATTTAATTGTCAGATCCTCTATTGTCCTCCCCTGCCACGATACTGCTGGGGAGACTATAGTCGAAGGCTGGAGCCACAGAAACAAAGCCTGCTGTGGGCTGGATCACCACCAGAGTACCTAGAGCCACACTAGCGTCTGCCTGAGTGGAAAATAAGCCTTCATCTGAAACCACTGAAGTCTGAGGGGTTTGTCTTATAGCAAATAGCTTAGGCTATTCTAATTTACACATTATCATTTTGGTTTTATATTTAATTTTAATTTCCAGTAACACTAGCTTTAGTTTAATGGTTCATGTGTATATTTGCCTTTTAATTGAATAACAAGTTGTCTATTCTTAATCAACATTTTTAATTGTCAGACGACATAAGGACTTCCCTGCATTTGCTTTCGCTCCTCTACTAAAACTAAACTTCATTCAAGAGGCGCCTCTACCGAGAAGATACCTCCACAATGCCATGTTAAAAATCATTTTTTTAATATTTACTTTTATTTTAATTTTTGAGAGAGAGACAGAGAGAGAGAGCACGAGGGGGAAGGAGGGGCAGAGGTGGAGAGAGAGAGAGACAGAGAAAGAAAGAGAGAGAGACAGAGAGACAGAGAGACAGAGAGAGAGAGAGAGAGAGAGAGAGAGAGAGAGAATCTTAGGCAGGCTCCATGCACAGTGCAGAGGCTATGCAGGGCTGGATCACAGGACCCTGAGAGCATGACCTGAGCCAAAATCAAGAGTCGGATGCTCAACCTACTGAGCCGCCCAGGTGCCCCTGAAGTCAGTTTTAAGTGGCTCTGAAAGCATTTCTACTTGCCATTTAAAGTTTATAATTGGATAATTACGGAGAAAAACCTCAGACTGCGATACATCAGATAAAGATGACAAGTGAACCTGAGGTTGCTAGACCATTAATATACAGAAAACAAGTCAACACTCAAGTTACATAGCCATTTAAAGTAAAAAATGTAAGGTTCACCGTTTGTTTGTTTTGTTCCTCTGAAATATACTGGAGAAACTATTCATTCCAAAACAATGGTCACCATTGACTATCTTTCCCTTGGGTTTTGCAATCTTTCACCCTCCTGATTAAAAATTTTTTCGTAGTTTATTCATCTAATTCTCTGAACGTGCTTTCAAGGGGTATTCCAAAATGGAGCTCTTTTCCATTTTTCTATACTCAATTTATTAACCCTTTGTACACTCAAAGTAAAAAAAACTGTCAGTTTTTATTGACATTTCCTTCTTCCCTGAAAATAGGCAGTCATTAAGTCATCAAGGTTTTCTTAAGATATATGTTATGTAGGTCCATGCCTATATTTCTCATAGCCAAAGTCTTTGGGGCTATCATAAGTCATTCCTGAAATTTTCACCTACATAAGCCGACCTGCCTTAATGATTCTTCATGTTCTTATATATCTTCAAACGGCTGACTATCAGTCTTTATAAATCACTGTTTGGATTATTTTAACTTTTTTTCCTAATGGCGTTTGCTGACTCTCTTTTCTTAGTCTAACTGAGCAAAGTAAAAATATATTCTTTTGGTTTACAAATTTATGTACAATCTCAAAGTTTTAGTCTTTTTTTTAAAATACCATTCTCCATTTCAGTGGAAATAAACCCGCTCAGAAAAAAAGTTCTACTGTCTTCATCCATGGCAAGGCACCCACATTTCTCATCTATTTTTCTATCCTTCAAGATATGCCTTGTATGTTAAGTCTTCCGTGAAAGTCAAAACAAAATTTATAAGAATTATACTATTCTCTTTTGTCGTAATTAACCCTTGAGTATCTCTACCAATAAGCCCCAGACAATTCACTATCTAATATTTGTTTCTTTCCTACTGCTAAATATAGTTATTTTCACATTGAAAAAATTGTATGATTTATTTATGATCAAATATTCTATACTTTATTTGCGTGATGTGAAGAGCGCACAACTGTATTGTCCACTGTATAAACAATAACAGCACCACCAACAACAACAAAAATAAACGCTGTGCTAACAACCTTCCTCGATGGTTTTAGAACTGCACCATATCTACTTTCCGGAAAGCTTTTCTTTTTGAAGAATGTGTGCTTGTCTGTGTGATAGGGACAAAATCATAATTAGTATTTGACAATTCTGCACTGAGACGTGGAGTCTCAAATATGCACTGAAATAATTTATAAGGCGTTTGATAAGGTGACCAGGTGATTAGATGTAGGTTACGTCCCGGCCTAAACTTTCTCAAATTGTTCTACTAAAATTAAGGCACGGATTGCGAAAGGATTAAATGGTGTTCGAGAACTACTTTATAATCTGCAGGGTAACAGAAGGACTATTTATTCCTTCATCCCACTTTTGAAAGCTATTTTAAGCAAGAAGTAGCTCATGCATCTATTTTATATCTATTTTTTTCCTTTGAGTTTTTACTATGTTTAGGCATTATATGCACCTACAGTAGCCTGGTTATTTAAGACCAATGGGCATTTGCCACAAATCAAACAAAAAGGTGATTATCAGTTTGTACCATACTCAGACTGCTTGTATTCTCAAAAAAAGTTTTAACAATTAGAAAATTATGTTTTTCTATTAATTGGGTTTTTACCTGTAATGGATTACTGCAGAATAATGGGACTATCCAAACTGGCTTAATTATTGTAAAAATTAGAGTTCATAGTCACAGGATAATGCCCCAACATTTTAATATGACATGATATAAAGTCTTTCAAAATATGCTACCACTGAATTCTCCAAGTGAATTTTCCATGGGCCCTCTCTCATAACCTTGACGATCACTAAACTATTCTCTCTCTGCAGAACATACTGTATTTATTTTCTTTCTTTCTTTCTTTCTTTCTTTCTTTCTTTCTTTCTTTCTTTCTTTCTTTCTTTCTTTCTTTCTTTCTTTCCCTTTCAAGACCTGAAATATTTGCATGCACTCTTTTCTGTATATGTTGCACCTGAAATGTCTTTTATTACTTTTTTCTATTTAGGAGATATCTGTATGAGAAGTGACACCTAAATACAGTTAGAGTCATTCATTAGGCTACAAATTCTCTAGGAAAAGAGAACAGATAGGACTTATATTACCCATCTTTGAGAATTCAGAATATGATAAATTGCCAGATACAAAATAAGCATTTAATAAACACTTGTTGGCTGAATTGATTGATGGAAAAAGGATGACTTTAATGAAAAAATAGATGTCTAAAAGTCAAAAGGGCACAATAAGACATGAAAGGTTGCTACCATCTGTATAGTTGAGAAGAGTTTACAGAATTTTTTCATTGTGTTGGGTACTTTGTTTTATATATATTTTTCCTACCTGGAGGTAAAATGACTATAGCATGCCTATCAGTTTCCCACTTTAACGGTTCTCCTTTGACAAGTTTTGGAGAATTTAATGTTTAAATAAAATATTGAACAAATACAGCAGAAACAAGGCAAAATTATTATTTGTAGAATATGTTTTAGTCACCCATGCTATTTTGCATGAACTATGTTTTATTTCTTGTTAATTCTGGAAGAAGTAAATAGTACTCCTACTCCAGATTTTAAATGTTTATATTTTAATATTATCACCTGCTCTCAGTGTGCTGTCGTATGGCTTTCCTCTTTTTAATGAGGGGCACATTTGGTCCCTACAGGGATTCTGGAGTATTAAGTGATGAAAGTTTGATACACAACAGAGATTTCATTACTATTATTTCATGGGTAGCAGTATTTCCTATCTTTTTTTTTTTTTTTTGTCTACCCATTTGAATGGGTCCTTTTGAAAGATTTTTCAAATAGGTAAAATATCATGTAGTATAAATATACCACACATATTTCTGTTAGGTTTCTGAACAATGTTATATGCTTTAATTATCTGTGATTCATTCCTGAAACTTTTGGTCTTTTGTGAAATGTAACTGGTTTACACCTGACATGACAGCCTACCGCCCATTGTAGTCCAGGCATTGAACGAAATAAAAATTAATAGTTGATTGAATTAATGAACTAAATATTCATTTAAGCTAAGTTGTGAGAGTAATTTCCTAAAATTCAGCTGAAGAAATAAAAATAAGAGGTACAAGCTATATACTGCATATTCAGAAGCTTTTTAAAAAAATTAATGTGTATTTATTTTTGAGAGTGAGAGACAAAGCATGACAGGGGGACAGAGGGAGAGAAGGGGGACACAGAATCCGAAGCGGGCTCCAGGCTCTGAGCTGTCAGCACAGAGCCCGATGTGGGGCTTGAAGTCATTCACTTCATCAGCTGTGAGATCAAGACCTGAGCCGAAGTCAAGACACTTAATGTACTGAGCCACCCGGGTGCCCCCAGAAAGTTTGATTATTCTATCAGTCACGGTCCAATAAGGAAAGAGAAACTGCATGGTAATTTGAATAGAGTAAGTTTATTGTAAAATCATTAAATTGGGGATAAGAGGTGGGTTAGTAAGAAGTTAAGAGAAATCTAAAGGATACAGGAAGAGTGGATATAAAGGGCACCACTAATCCTAGAGCTGAGATGGAATGTTCTACTGCTTCACACTGGCTAACCTTATTCCAGTTGGCAAAGGACAAATAGTAACAGAGCCAAGCTGCACTGTCGCAGAGCAGGCAATAAAGGGATAATCTGGAGGTGACAGGTAATAATCTGATCACGGCATCCCTATGAAATGAAAAGTAAATAAAGGGAGGGAAAAATGGAGACAAAGTTAAAGAGGTTGTGCATGTAACTAGAGAAGTTATCTGTTTGTTTGCTTTATAGGAATCAAAGTGCTTAAGAAGGAGGAAAGGAGTAAGACAAGAAAGGAAGGTGAATGTCATGAGGTGAAAAATAAATGCCATGAAATCATGAATACAACAGCAGGTAAAGATGTCATGAACAAAATTTTAAGTTATACACATTGATCTTGTGTTTGTAATACAACAATACAGTGATCCTGGTGACAAGATTGCTTTTCCATGGCTCCGTATCTGTATTCTTAAAACAGTATATTTGAAACACAGATTTTACAGTAGCTTAAGATTTTAGATAGGAAAAATATAGAGAAGTTACATCACAATACCAATACAGACTTAAAAAAATATATAGTCTTTAAAAACCTAAATATATTTATTAGATACCTATTTAGCAGATAAAGTTCACAGGCAACAGGTTTAGGAAAGTCCAACGTTAGATTTCATTTTTTCTAAGCAATGTATACAGTGTATTAATATACTTATTTAAATAACTAAATAATCAGGGCTATCAGATCTTAAACATTATGACCCATTTCTCTGAAATATATGAAAAGCTATGCACTGATAAAAATAATTTTTATTTGAATTGACAAATAACACATGCATGTTTAAATAGGAATTACGTAGTAAGAATTGGACTGAATATATGTTCATTAATAAAGCAAAATTAACCTGGCAGGAACATTTCCTCTAAAAGTGTAACAGGCAGGGACTTAAAAGTTGGGATTTCCCTTTAACCATGTTTAAGGTATGCCCTAAAGAAATAACTTATTCCTGACAATTTTTATTAACAAAGTTATACCTTCCACGAAATGGATATAGTTCTTGTTATTGTTTAAGTGGAAATGCTAATAAGTCTAATTTTAATCTCAATCATCTATATTTTCATTTTGTGCTTTTTCTTCTTACCATATAGATTATTTCTAATTGGATCCTCATGTACAAGGAGAACATATCAAGGGCATCTGCATGAAAAAAATCAAAGAAGCATTTTAATGATATTTAATATTTGGTATTTATGTTATATCAATTAAGTATTTGAAAAAAATTAAAATAATATTTGTGGTTATATTTATAAGTTACTAGTGATTAGAACACATCACTCAGTGATACAATATTTATAGAAACTACTAATAAAGTAATAATTTAATCATCTAATAAAGTAATCAAAGGGTTGTTTCTTTTGTCAACCAATAAACACAGAGTGTGTTATTTGGGAACAAAACATCACTTTGATCACTGTTAGGTTATCGAAATAATTCGCAAAAAAACAAGTACTGTAGTAAAAATGCGAAATATTTTGCCTTGAACCTTTTATACGTGCATAAACCACAATTATAAGTATTTATACTAACCAAGTCAAAATAAATAGAAAAGTCATAATAAGACTAAAACAGGTATATTCGAGTTTTTGGATTATATTATTTAGATAGATTGCCCAGTTACATAGAATGTGGTGTTTGGCATGTCCCCATAGGAGGGATTTGAGCTGAAACAGAAATCTCATTTGCTACCGGTAATGATGAGTTGGTCTCTCTATGAGTTACAATCTCCACTGACTTCAGAAATATAATTTTGTTAAAGCAGAACACAGTTGTTTTTACCCTTACCTGACAAGAAAATGCGAGCACTGCTTTTGTTACTAATATAAATTGAGCTGCCCCAATTACAAACACACGGTCATTTTCTGTTTGTTGCAAAACTAATGTGGTCTATTATTGCAGTGTATTACTTGAAATGTACCAACATATGTATCCTGTGATTATTTGCCATCTACATGTTGGTATCCAAACTATTAGTCATTTTGTATTTTATTCTTTTAGAGCTCTTTCTGATTCCGTGCTTAGATTTACGGTAAAGTGTTCATCAATCAAACTGGCATTGCTTTTAGTCACATTTACGGGGGAAAATGGTCTAATTTAATCAACAAATGCACATGTTCTACTTCTGTATAAAAAACTACAGGCCCCTTGCAATTTTAATAGCAGATAGCTTACTTCAGGGGTTTTCAGAGGACTGCCATTATTTATACAAATGCTTTGGAATGTTGTTGCCAATTAACACTTGAAATGAAAAGGATACACAAGGATCTTCCAGAAGTTTACTATGTCAATACTTGTCCAGCTGCTACTTAAGGCGGTCCTCAAATAGTAGTCTGCTTGACTGTGGCTGCCAATTGGTTTTGCTTAACTATTATTTCCCCTTAGCCAAAGGCACAGAATGTAGAAAATCTATATGTAAGGACTTTGGCGGAAGCTTAGCTATTCATCATTTGTGTGAGGATCAAGCAGGCCAGGTGTACTGTTTATTTTAATGAAGCCAATACTGAGAAGGGAGTTCGGTATAACAACATAAAGCATTATTCACTTACTTTTCCCCTTGTTTGCACTTGCAAGAATGTTGCAAAATAGCCTTGGCTTTAATTCATTTTCACAAATGCTTACAATAGAGAAACCGCTTTTATTTAGGCACCACTTACACTACAAGTATATATATATACTTGTATATATATATATATATATATATATATATATATATATACATACATACATATATATGTATATATATACAAGTGTGTGTATGTATATATACATATACATATACATATACATATACATATACATATACATACATATACACATACATATACATATATATATATATATATATATATACACTTTCTATTAAGAAATTGACATATTTTCTGATGCCCGAGACTACAAGACAAAAAGAGGAAAAGCGATGATTGAAGTATCAAGACAATGTAAACAGACTGTGTATTTGAGTATGGAGTCAGTGATCTGAAGGCAATTTCAAAGTCCCTTGCCTTCTTTTATGTATACAATTTTTGGCACGAACCTCGTTCTTCTGAATACGCCTAAACTCCAATACCAGAGATGACGTGAAAGTTACGGTTAGGCCTCAAGGTGGCGAGCAATAACACCGATTAAGATAAAGATGACCAGTCTGACACCGAAACAATGTGTGGCAGTAGTTACGGTAAGAATACACATGAGAGGGAAAGGGACGGCATTCTGCAGAAAACAGATACTACTTTAACACCCAGTACCCTACTGTGCTCCTCAACCCTAATATTTGGGAATGTCCAGGGAATACTATTCCGCTACCTTGTATATTGGATTTTAGAATATATACAAGAGCCCTTCAACGTTTTATCAGATTGGTAAAAATACTACAAGGGATATGCAGTAGTCCGCTCTTATCCACAGTTTTCCTTTCCGTGATTTCGGTTTCCTGTGGCCACTGGCTCTCTGGAAGCGGATGTTCCTCTCTCCGACACCATCAGAAGGTCAACAGTAGTCTAACTCTACGTCAAATGCCTACGTCAACCCCTGCACTTCATTTCTTCATGGAGACATTTCATCATCTCACATCATCACAAAAACAAGAAGGGGGATTACAGTACAGGATATTTTGAAAGAAAGAGTGACAGAGAGAAACCACATTCATATAACTTTTATTGTAGCACATTGTGGTGAATTGTTCCATTTTATCATTAGCTGTTGTTAATCTCTTTCTATGCCTCATTTATAAATTAAACTTTGTCATAGGTATGTATATACAGGAAAAATCATAGTATCAACAGAGTTCTCTACTATCCATGGTTTCGGGCATCAGCTGGGGTCTTGGAATGTATCCACCATGGGTAAGGGAGAGATGACTGTATTTTCTCAGAATCCCACAAATTCCATTGCTTCTTTGGTGTTTTCTGCAGGAGTAGACTTTTGACTTCATGCTTTGGGGGTCAACAATTCTGAAAGCATCTATGGCAAGGAAGAGTATTATTCTTCTATCCATTCAGGTAGAATATCATGACGTCCTTTGCCAAACTGTGTTCTAGACACCATAAAAGCTTAAAATCTAATAGGAAAACATTGAGAACCTTTGGAGTTTTTTTCCAAATTATCCATATTATTTATCATGACTTCTTATAGTGCAGAAAGCTTAAAAGTAAAATATCTATTGGAAAAGTAAAATATCCATTGGAAAAAACAAAACAAAACAAAACAAACCCTGCACTAGAAAAGATAGTTTCATGAGATAAGTAGAGTTCAAGATTATAAGATTGAAGCTGTTACCAAACATGGCAAAGGCTCTTTTTAATTCAGAGCTTCTGTACTATCTATCCCCTTCTTGAATCCCTTTCCTGGAGAGTTGCCTGATTAAATACCTCATTTCCTTCCAATGAGGTCTCTTCAAATGTCACCTTGTCAAGAAGTCTTTCTTGACTAAAATATACCAGCCTATTCAATAGTCCTATCCTGTGTATTTTCCTTCCTAGTGCTTTTACCATCACCTAGATATGCAAATCCTTTCTTATTCACAGTCATATTTAACTTTTTTAAAAGTTTTTTGTTTTTTTTTTTTTTTTTTTTTTTTTTTGAGAGAGTAAGAGACAGAATGTGAGTGGGGCAAGGGTAGAGAGAGAGGGACACAGAATCTGAAGCAGGCTCCAGGCTCTGAACTGTCAGCACAAAGCCTAACACTGCTATCATAACCTGAAGCTGAAGTCAGGTGCTTAACCAACTGAGCCACCAAGGTACCCATTCACACTCATATTTAAACATATACCTAACATTATCTGTGCCCCCCCAATTGATTGAAAGTTTGATTACCTCTGGAGCTCTCTCTGTTTCACTATCTCCGATGTCTAGAACATTGCCTGATGGGACAGTTCACACTCAGTAAATATTTGCTGAATGATTATCTACTTATATATCAACTACTTCCTTCATGAGAAAATGAATTACATCCTTTCAACTTATGTGGTGTATAACATAACAATTTGGGAAACTTTGCCCTTGATTGCAAAATACCATTCACTTTTACCTATTACAAATCAATAAATTTATATACCTATATCCCTTTCCTAAAAAATACTAAGTAGCTACCATGATGAGTACTGGCTATATTACCCTCCCCACCCCCCTGCCCACATACACATACATAAAATTAAGAATGAACACATACAATTCTACCCTTTGTTGACAAAGGATGAAAAAATGAAAAAAAAAAACAACAAAAAATCTAATTATTTTCATAGAACTATCCATAATTTGATATGTTATTGGCTGCTTTGTTGTGTGTTGTTTCTTGACAGCTTTACTGTGTATAATTGAAACTGCATATGATTAAATTATACAGATTTTCAAGTTTTGATATATGGACACACCTATGATATAATCAACACATTCAAGATAATGAATACATCCATCACCGAAAAACACTTTTTTCTCTTCACTTTTAACATCCCTGCCACTAGCATTTGCTTACTACTCCCTCCCTAGGCAATCACTGATCGGTTTTCTGTCATTATAGATTATTTTGTTTTTCTACAATTTTATATAAAACGAGCCATACACTATGTATTTTTATGTCTGTTTTTTTTTTCCACTTACCCTACTTATTCTTGATTTTCATAATTGTTGAGAGCATCAGTTACTTATTCCATTTTATTGCTGGATACTGTATTATTGTTTGAATATACCAGTTCATGAATCCATTCCTTTTATTGATGGGCATTTAGATAATTTCCAGTGATAGGCTGTGCAAATAAAGCTACAATGCACATTTAGGCACAAGTTTTTGTATAGGCAATGCTTTCAATTCTGATAATTTGATGCCTGTGAGTAGAATGGTTAGGTCATATACAAAGTATACATTTAACATTTAAGAAGTTGCCAAACTTTTCCCCAAAGGGAAATTAAATTCCATCATTTAAATTCCATCACCCAGTGAATGGGTGTTGCGGTCTCTGTGCATTCTCACCTACACTTGGTAGGATCAGTCTTTTTAATTTCAGCAGTTCTCATGGGTGTTCAGTAGGAATCCCATTGTATCTTTTCCTGCATTCTCCTGCATTTTTTTCTTGTGCCTATTTGCCATACTCACATAATCTATTCCACAAAGTGTCTTTTCAAATTTTGAGCTCCTTTTTCACTGGCATGTTCGTATTTTTATCATTGAATTTTGAAAGGTCTTTCCATAATACAAATGCAGGTCATTTTGCAGATGAGTGAGTTGGAAGTCATTTCTCCCGGGCTATGGCTTGTCTTTTTATTCTTTTATTAATGTCCTTTGAAGATCAAAAGGTTTTAATCTTTATTTTTTTGATGTTTATTTATTTATTGTTGAGAGAGAGAGAACAAGTGAGGGGTAGAGAGAGAAGATCCCTCTGTCATCACAGAGCCCAACAAGGGGCTCCAACTCACGAACTGTGAGGTCATGACCTGAGTCAAAATCAAGTGTTGGACACTTGAGCAACTAAGCCAACCCATGTACTCTGGTTTTAATCTTTATGAAATCCAATTTATCAATTTGTTCTTTCATGGATTATGCTTTTGGTGTCATATCTAAGAAATCTCCATCTAACTTAAGGTCATAAAATTTTTCCTCAATTGTATCTTCTACAAGTTTTGTCGTTTTAGATTTTAGTATTAAGTATATAACCCACTTTAAGTCACTTTTAAATATGACACAATGTGTGACACTTCATTTTTTTGCCTATGGATACCTATTATGCCACACCAGTTTGGAAAACTATGTTTTCTTTACTGGATGGCATTTGCAATTTTATCATAAATATTGTAAATACATTATGTTTCAAAAATGTCTAGGTACAGTTTTCAACTCTGTTCTGAGGAATTAACCTGTTTCTTTATCTTGATTCCAGTATCACACTCCATTGCATTCTGTAGCTTTGTAAATTATGTAATGTTACTCTTTCAACTTTCTTCATGTTTTCAATTTTTTTACTATTCAATGCCTATTCAATTACTATTGCAATTGCATATGAATTTCAGAATCAGTTTGTTACCATATAAAAAAAAAGTGCTAGGATTTTTAATAAGATGTATTGAATCTATAGATCAATTTGGAAAGAATAAAAATCTTACTAATATTAAGTCTTCCGAACTATGAACATGGTCACGCATTTGGGTCTTACTTAAGTTTTCCAACAAAGTTTTGTAGTTTTCCAACAGCATATCTTTTATCACTTTTATCTCTAAGTGTTTATATCTATGATGCATTAAATGTGCTTTTAAAAGATTTATCATTGATTCTAATATATGCAAATACACTTGACTTTTGCATATCAATCTTGTACTCTGCAACTGTGTGCAATTCCCTTATCACTTCTAATATTTTATTTTTTTTATTTTTTAAAAAATTTTTTTTTAACGTTTATTTATTTTTGAGACAGAGAGAGACAGAGCATGAATGGGGGAGGGTCAGAGAGAGGGAGACACAGAATCTGAAACAGGCTCCGGGCTCTGAGCTGTCAGCACAGGGGCCCGATGCGGGGCTCGAACTCACGGACCGCGAGATCGTGACCTGAGCCGAAGTCGGTGCTCAACTGAGCCACCCAGGCACCCCACTTCTAATATTTTAAAAGATACAATTGTACGTTTCACATAGACCATGTTGTCTGCAATTAAAGACAGTCTTACTTCTTCCTTTACAATTTGTTTTTTTTCTTTTTCTTGCCTTATTGTGCTGTCTACCTCTTTCAGGATGACATTTAATAGAAGTGATGAGAGAAGACATACATGTCTTTTTCCTAGTCATAGGAGAGAAAGCCTTCAGTCATTAACCATTAATTAGAACATTAGCTATATACTTTTTTTCATAGGTACCCTTTATTAGGTGTAGGAAGTTTCTCTCCATGTCTACATTGCTGACAATTTTCACATGGAACAGCTATTAAATTTTGCTCAATGATTTTTCTGCATCTATTGAGATGATTTTATGTATGATTCTCTATTTTAGTTTAATATGGTGAATTGCATTGATTAGTGTTTTGAATGTTAAATCAGTCTTTAGTTTCTGGGATAAAATTCACTTTGTAATGAAACTTTATTTTTGCATATTATTGTTATCCTATTTGTTAATCTTTTTTTTTTCTTTTTAAATAATTTTTTTACCTATCTTTATAAGCTATATTGATCTATGATATTATTATCCTATAATAGTTTGTGAAATTTTGATATAAGGATAGTGTTGGTCTTTTTGAAGGTGCTGGGAAATAGCATCATATTTTTTTCTTTTTCTGGAAGCTGTATGTTATATTTGTATCCTTTCTTTGTAAAAAATTTTTGCATAATCTATCAAGGAAGCCATCTAGACTTTGAGGTGTGTGAGTGAGTGTGTTTATGCAGGGAGGTTTTAAGTACAAATTCAGTATTTACATTTTAATATGTCTTTTTAGGATATCCACTCTTACTTTTTAAAGTTAATTTATTTATTTTGAGAGAGAGGGCAGAGAACAAGGGAGAGAGAGAATCCCAAGCAGAACTCGCATTGTCAGTGGGGAGTCCAAACCCATGAACTGTGAAATCATAACCCGAGAGGGAAACCGAGTGGGGCACTTAACTGACTCAGTTAGCTAGGCGCCCTTAGAATATCTATTTCTTCTTTCATGAGTTTTTATACTATGCGTCTTTTGAGGAATTTGGCCATTTTTTTGAACCTGCTAAATTTGTTAGCCTGAAGTCATTTGCAACATTCTCTTGTTATTTTATTACTATCTATGTAATTTATAGAGATTCTTTTAGTTTTATTGATATTCTTTTTGTTTCTGTTTTTGTGATTTCCACTCTTCATTTTTGCTTGTTTGTTTTGTTTTACTTTTAAACTTAGTTTGGGTTTAATTTACTGTTAGTTTCTTCAGATGGAAGCAGTTGAGAGCTGAGATAATTGATTGAGTCCATGCTTCTTTTCTTATATAGAATTTTATTAGAGCAATTTCCCCACAAGTACTGCTTTAATAGAGTCCCACAAAATTTAATATGTTGTATTGTCATTTTTATTCCATTAAAAAATCTGTTTTATTTCCTTCATTGGATTGTTAGTTATAACTCTCAGTTTTCTTATTTTAGTGGTTAAACTTTGGAGTTTATAGTATTTATCTTTATTATAATTTACCTTCATGTGATATCATATCACTTCATTTATAGTATAAAAATATGCAATATACTTCTCTTTCTATCCTATGTTTTTCTTCTATTGTCATCAAACATTTTTACATAAGTTAAATAGCTCAAACTGAATTTCTATCATATTGATCTACTAGAAAATAATACATTATTTTATTTTAATTATTATGTTATATTTTTATTATTATGTTCAAAGAGCCAATTATCTTTTAAGAGATGTGAAAATTAAAAGTCCATATAGTTACATTTTCTTTCTGTTGCTCTGTTTATAATTCTACCTGTCATTCCACCTTCTGAAGGACTTTGACATGTCTTGAAATAAAAATATACTTGTGATGAAACCCTTCAGCTTTTATATTTCTCAAAACCTTAGTCCTTAATTTTTGAAAGGTATTTTTCTCTTAGTATACACTTCTAGCTTGATAGTTTCTTTCGTCTCTTTTCTTTGTTTTCTGTAGTTTAATGTTGTTCTACTGACTTCTTGTGTTGATTGAATTATGTGTAAATCTATCATTCTTATCTTTGTTTTTAGGTACATAATGTGTGTTTTTTTTTTCTTTTTTTTAACTTTTGGCTCCTTTTAAGATTTTTTCTTTATCACTGGTTTTGAGAAATATTACTATGAGATGTGTTGGTATAATTTTCTTTATGTTTCATGTGCTTAGATTTTGTTAAGTTTTTGGTTCATTTATAAGCACATAGTTTTCAGGAAATTTGGAAAATTTTCAGACATTATTTTATGAAAAATTTTTGCCCTGCATTTTCTTCTTTGGGTATTCCAATTATCTATTCACTGGGATGTTTAACATTATCCCACATTTCAATGCTGCTTAATTTTTTTTCCATTCTTTTTGCTCTGTGTCTCATTTTTATAGCATCTATTACTGTTTTCAATTTCACTAATATTTTTTACCCTGCAATATCTAACCTACACTAAATCCCTTATTTGTATTTTTCACCTTATACATTATAATTGCTTCTATTAAAATTTATTTATTTTTTTATACTTTCATCACTCTAAATGTTTTAAGTACCTAGAATTTCGTTATAACAACTGTTTTTATGCATGCACCTCCTAATTCTAACATGAGTCATTTTGGAGCTGGTTTAATTTACTTACATTCTCATGGTTGATTTTATTTGCCTGCTTGAGTGACTGGTAATTTAAAAAAAAAAAATTCCATATTTATTTATTTATTTTGAGAGGCAGAGACAGAACACAAGCAGGCGGAGGGCAGACAAAGAGGGAGAGAATATCCCAAGCATGCTCTGCACTGTCAGCACTGAGACCGATGGGGGTCTCGAACCTACGAAATGTGAGATTATGACTTGAGTCGAAATCAAGAGTCACAGGCTTAACTGACTGAGCCACCTAGGTGCCCCCCACTGACTGGTAATTTTATTATTATTTTTTAAATGTTTTTATTTATTTTTGAGACAGAGAGTGACAGAGCACGAGCAGGGGAGGGGCAGAGAGAGAGGAAGACACAGAATCCGAAGCGGCTCCAGGCTCTGAACTGACAGCACAGAGCCCAGAGCCCCACGCGGGGCCCCAGGCAGGCCCGACCTCACGGACTGTGAGATCATGACCTGAGCTGAAGTCGGACACTTAACCGACTGAGCCACCCAGGCATCCCCACTGACTGGTAATTTTAATCTGATGCCAGACATTATAGATTTTTCAGTGTTAGATACCTTTGTATTCCAGTAAAAATTCTTCAGCTTTCTTATGTAATAAGTAAAGTTACCAGGAAGCAAAATTTGATCCTTTATATACACATATAAATTTTGTATCTATGTATAATATGTACATATTGTATTCAAGACTTTGGCATTGCTCGGTCTAGGGCTAATTAATCCTTGCTACTTAAGGAAGACTTCCCTGACTATTTTATCTAAAGCCTCGTAGATCATGATGTTTTCTACTTTGATTGGTGGGAACAGGCACCGCACTACATGTGGGAAGCCAGGATAGTATTCCATATAATCCTTTTGGGTGCATATTTCCTTGAACCAAGTGTCTCACAAAATTGGAAACGTAATATAATAAGTAGGTACAATGAATTCATGTGTGAATTGAGAATTTTTTTAGTTTAATAAATGTGCTATTCAGCCACACCTGCAATTTTAAAAGGATATTTTATTTGAAGTTAAAGTATCTATGTATTATCATGTGTGCAAAGGAGCAACTTATAAACTCTTATAAACTACTTATCATTTTTTGGGTTGCATGTAAATGTATTAAGGTTGTTATGCAAAGGAGAAGATAAATATATAAAATCAATCATCATTTCTTGGATGTCAGTGTATCATTTGTGTATTGCAGTAATGCATAAAGTCTTCTTTTGTTAGAGAAAACTTAACTACGCTCACATACCATTAGCTATATTTAGAAAACTGTGTATCTAATCTACAAACGCAGCCCTTGGTTAGATTGGAAACTCCTGGTCCCACCTCCCTATTAGAAATATATATTTTAAAAGTCATAGCTAAAAAGAAATAGACAAACTAAAATTTTAAAGCTAAAATTATGTGCAGCCTCATTTGAGGGAACAAGGAGTGAATAGGATAATGTTACATCAAAACAAAATCACTGATCCAAATATAGAAATATAATGAATGTAATTTCCCTTTCTTTAAGAACAACTTCGTCAACAATCTCTTTCCTTTTGCTTTTCAACTTAGTTATTGCTTCCAAAGGCAATGTATTTTTCACAGAAAAGCATTCTAGTGTTCAATGTAAAAAAGCAGTATTGTATAGTCGACCATGATTTTCATTGTATAACCAGATTGTAATTCAACACTTCATCTTCGATCATAAAACCTCAACTATATAATAGAGTACAAATAATGTAAATTAATTTTAATATGTAATTACAGGTATAATGGCTCACTGAATAGAAATTAAGGACAAATTAATGCCGCAGAACATAAAAAAATATTAACATACCACAATGCCTTTACTAATTTTAGCATCATCCCTATTATTTTTCAAGATAATTATATGTATGAAGGTTCCATTTTGTTTTTCATTTCTCACCCACCCATTATTAAAAAATAAAATGGTTATTTAAAATCTCTGAGGAATAAAATCCATTGTTGATAGAACAAATTTAAACTTCATTACCCACATTTGTCATGATCGCTGGAAAGGTCTAATCACAGATTTCCATTATTATCACCACCCTCATCAGGGAGAGAAATTGCCATCCCAGAGGATGCTATGAAGAGTAAAACCAGATGATCTGAATGGAGGAAATCTTTTTTGGGATAAATTTAGTGAGACAGCATTAAAAGAATATTCATTATTTGGCAGATTCTTATATCTATATCATCGGATTCAATAATCATGAAACCTTGTCAAGTTGTAATTTTTTCCATAGTAAGGCTAGAATTTGCAATCAGCACTTGACTCTGAAGTCTGTTACATGAAGCCAACTGATGGATACTTCTCGCACAGCCAGTGGTTGTGAAGTAATGTAATGACTTACAGTGGATTTTTACTCTACTTTGGGCCCCAGTTTTTCATTAGGGAATTTAGGCATGAAATGTGATTAAGGAAGGTTTTAATAACAACACTAATTTCATCTTGAGTTATTTTTGCATGACTTTTTTCTGAAAGCACTGTCAGAGTGCTGCATATGGTGAACAATAATAAGAGTAGTGGTAATAAAAATTTTAAATAATTGTTACTTGAATTCATTGTCTTCGAAGCAGTTAAATTAATTAGTAAGTATTACGTTTTCAATTACTTTTACTTGAGAGTTTGCTTCAGACTCTGTCTCAGAATACTTTACTTGGTCTTCGGTCTTCTATCACTTTTTTTTGTCTCTATACCTTAATAATCTATAACGTGGAAATGGCATTTTGTAATTGTTGTTATTTATATTATTACTATTATTATTATCATTAGTGTTTAATGCATTGACTTATATCTGACTCAGTTTATTTTTTTTATTAAAATTTTTTATTACTTTTTTTTTTTTTTTTTTTTTTTTTTTTTTGAGAGGCAGAGAGAGGCAGTGAGAGACAGAGCATGAGCGGGGGAGGGCGGAAAGAGAGGGAGACACAGAATCCGAGGCAGGCTCCAGGCTCTGAGCTGTCAGCACAGAGCCCAACGCCGGGCTCAAATCCACGAACCGCGAGATCATGACCCGAGCCGAAGTCGGACATTCAACCGACTCAGCCACCCAGGCACCCCCTGACTTCGTTTTTAACATGAATGTGAATCAGAGAAATATTTTATGTTTTCATACATTAAAAGTTCCTAAATTTATGCATAATTTACAGTCGTATCATACATCTTTCTCATTCATTTACCCTGTTATTCTAGAATTTATTCACCCTGTTATTCTCGAATTTATTCAACAAGTAATAAGGGAACAGCTACTGTATAGGAAGGGGTGGGAGACATCCTCCAACTGTGTAGGGCAAAAATGAGATGTACTGAACCTAAGTGATAAATTATTCAACAACCCTTGGTGGATCTGAAATATTAGGGCTTCTTCCTCTGCCTGACAAACAAAAAGTTCAAAGGTGCATTGGAAAAAGTCCTCTTGTACTCAAAGTTGATAGGGGTATAGAAGCTAAAAGCGTTGGGAGTAGATTTTAGCAAAATGGGGACAAACTTCTGATTCCAGAGGCTTTCTCATGAATCCTTACAGTATATACATTTTTTTTTTCTTTTTACCACAGCCCCTTTGGCAAAACTAGTCAACGAACTAGAATTATTCCTATTTTTTTTTTTTTTTTAATCACATGAATGGATTTCTCTTTACTGAAAGTAAGATTTACAAACCACAGCCTTGGGCAAATTACTCAACCTTTCTAGACTTTAGTTTTCTTTCTTTCTTTCTTTCTTTCTTTCTTTCTTTCTTTCTTTCATCTTAAACTGAGTATAATAGTATCACATGGTATATAACTTTCATACACTTGTTTTGTAGTTTAAATGAATTAATTCAAGGAAGCACCTAGAACATTTCTTGATTGTGAAAGTGCACACTGAAAATATTAGCCACTACTGTTTAGTGTTAAAATAGTAACGTGGAGGTGAGGACGTGGTTGCTGTCTCAGTTATTTGTCTCTTGTCTTTTTTCTTTGTTTTCAATGGTGTGCTTTGTCCTCTGTTTTATATTTGTTTAGGTGCATATATACATCCATATTCTACTCTCCTCATTGCATGACTTGTACCTTGATAATATTTTTGGGACTCCACAAAACCCTCTGCAGTACAATTTTTCAATATGCTGCTGACCTATTAACAGTCTTTATGTTTTCTTTTTAGCATGGGGTGTTCTTTGTCTATATGTGGTGCTGATTTATTAAAAAAAATGTTTTTGGTACCAGATATAATCCAGGGTCCTTTTACCTTTTGGGTTAGGTTACATTTTGGTTTATTTAAAATAATCAGTGGAGCACCTGAAAGCATCTGACTCTTGATCTCGGCTCAGGTCATGATTTCATGGGTTCCTGAGTTTGATCCCCACATAGGGCTTTGCACTGTCCTTGAGGAGCCGACTTGGGATTCTCTCTCTCTCTCCCTCTTTCTCTGTCCTTCCTCCACTTGTGCTCTCTCAGAATAAATAAATAAACTTAAAACAATTTTAAAAATTAAATAATCAGTGAGGGAGGAGTTGGGGGGCAGAAACTTAAGGATCATTCAATAAAAGTTTTCTTCTAGTCTTTTATTCAGCATTTTGATATCACTACATTAGTTCATGCCCTCTTCCCTCCCTCATGTCTAAGTATCTTTGGATCCTATGCCTGAAATAGGAGAACACATCTATTTGCTACAACCCTGCATCTGCTAAAAAAGGATTTGGGAGTGGCTGTGGTATTTTAGTCCTTTTTCATACATGGAATCCAATAACCACTCCAATTCTATTTGTCTTTAGTCCTTTTTTTTTTCCTTGTATAGTAAGTAGCAATAAAAAACACACTGATAACATTTTGATCAGACTTCCTGCACAGAAGTAAATGTTTCACTCATTTTAATTATTTTCAGCTTATCTTTGAGATATATATTCACTTTTACCTTTTTAAAATTTTTTTAAATGTTTTATATATTTTTAATAAAGAGAGGGCAAGTGGAAGGTGGGGAGGGACAGAGACAGAGGGGAGCAGAAGATCTGAAGCAGGCTCTGTGCTGACAGCAGCAAGCCTGATGTGGGACTCGAACTCACAAACTGTGAGAGCACGACCTGAGCCCATGTCAGACTCTCAACCAACTGAGCCACTCAGGCACCCCTTGTATTCACTTTTTTCTTATTGGTTTGAGAATAATGGTTAAACCCTAACTTATTACTTTAAGATTTTTAAAAAATTTTCTCTTGAAAGAGTGGACAAATCTAAATATATGGCAAGGATTGCTTATTTCTCACATTTAAAACATTGTTGTAAATAATTTACATATCCTGGCTATGCTTTGATAATTATTCTGATGTTTGCATGTTGCATACCTATATATGTGTTTTCTTTTAGTTTTCTTGAAAGAAATATTCTGTATAAATTAAAGATATTATTTTTTTAGTCTATAACCCCAACTCAAACATAGACACAGGCATTTGAGGAAATAGCCATTTTTAAAGACTTGTGTAGAACGATTTTCAGGGTGAACATCATTGAGTCCTTCAGAGGTGAAAACTATGAGGGTTGGAACTACTAATTTTGCTTAGGAAAAAAATTTAGTTTCAGGAAATGTGAACGGGTCTAGGTCTTTATAAAAGAGGAAAACAAAAAAGTTGCTTATCTCACTAAAAAAAGAGGGTGGGGGGAGCTTGGTTACAAAAAAACCCTTCTGTTGTATCTTGAAATATATCTCAATATTTAACCAGTTGCCAACAATTACTTATTTTGATCATACCATGTTAAAAGAATCATGTCGACTATTAAGAGCTTAAAGATATAACTGTCCTCAAAGATTCTACAATATTTGTGGAGACAATATACGTACATGTCAAAATAAATATCTAATCATAGTCTATATATAGGACCATTTAAACAACTCCCTCTCTCTTACCAACTGTCGATTTCTTTCAAGTGATAATCATCTTTTATTAGTTACTGTATATCATGACCTGGAAGGTTTTCTTACTGCTGAATAGTAGAAAGGAAATAATTTATTCATGTTTCATCTCAGCACACACACGAGGTGAACAGCCATCACTCAAAAATGTCTATTTTATTTTAATTGACCTTTCACCCTTTTGGAAATTGAATCCTTAAATAGACGTTAATGAAGACCTTTTAAAATCATTGTCAAAGTTTAATTTACAATTTATGTTACCTAAATTTTCAATTAACCCATGACACCACACCAACGTTACAACTTCACCCAATTTTGCTTAGAGTAAAAACTGAGGTCTGCTTGTTATAAGGTGTTTAAAAGAAAACTACAGGATCAAAAGGAAATCACTTAAGCCAAGTTACAAAATCAGGGCTTAATAACTCATCTTTTTTTTTAAGCTTTATTTATTTTTGAGAGACTGAGAGAGACAGAACACGAGCAGGGGAAGGGCAAAGAGAGAGGGAGACGCAGAATCTGAAGCAAGCTCCAGGCTCTGAGCTGTCAGCACAGAGCCTGATGTGGGGCTCAAACCCACGAACCATGAGATTATAACCTGAGCCGAAGTCGGAAGCTTAACCCACTGAGCCACCAAGCACCCGCCCCTTAATACTTAATGTAATTGCAGTTTCAATTTCCCCCAGAAATCTAAGTCTTAACCTGTCAAGCCAGAAATTTTCTCAACAGTGCCAATGAGGCAATCTGTCATGTTGTCCCTCTCTAGTCCCCAAAGGAAGATGAGGTCATTTCCATGATGAGACTCCCTAGTATCCCCTCTAAGTGAAGGTGACCTTGGAGAAATTCTTTTCTTCTGCTAATAACTCCCTTACCTTACCTTCCTTCCTATGAAAGCCTTCCATTTTGTTCAACTCTTAGGAGCTCCTCTCTATTTGCTAGACAGGATGCCGCCCCAATCATGGATCACTTAACTCATGGATCTTCGAATTTACTTGGTAGAATTTTTTTTTTTTTAAACAAGGTCAATAGAGACAGCTATAAACATGAAAAATCTCAAAGTGAGAAACATTTCAGAATTTTACAAAATAAATGAAGGTTCTATTTTAACAAATAGTATTTTTGACCCATCCCAAATGCACAGTTACAAAGTCAGAGCAGATTCTATTGCTAATACTGTAGGGAAAAAGTGGAATTTGCATTGAATAATTTTGCCAGGTTTGAAATAATAAAAACAATACGGAGAACATAATGGTCTTCCAACCTCAGTTGGTCGTTATGAGAAACTCACAAGGCTACTATGTGACAGCTGAACCAAGAGGCAAACTAACATATTTTTTTTCTTGGCACATATTTGTTTACATTAAATTATGATCTGGAAAGTCAACAGAAATGGACATCCTAAATAACTAATCAAACAATAGTTCTCAACATATTTTATACACTTTTAGCTATGGAATTTAGGTATCTGAAACAGCAGGATTTACCTCAGAACTGAGAGAAGAGCTAAGCAGAGGAGAGGTAAACAGCATAGCCAGTATTTCTAGACATATATTCATTTAATAGAAAGAGATGTGTTTGAATATTGCTATATTTTTTCTTCCATAAAATTTTACATAAAAAATTGCTAAGTTATTTGTAGACCAAATATTTTCCATTTGTAATCCTAATGCTAGAAATAAAGTTCAAGGACACTGATGAGCTTGGCTAAAGGTACAATTGCTTAAGGTGTTTGTAAATATCTTGGAAAAACTGAATTTCTTGTTACCGCCAATGTTGGAAGTATTTGCTAATACAATAAAGCAAGAAAAGGCAACAAAGAGTGCATGCATTGGGAAGAAAGTTATAAAATTGTCTTTGTTCAAAGATAACCGGAATGTCTATGCAGAAAACCTAAAAAGAAATTGACAAAAACACTTCTTTTTTTTTTTTTTAACGTTTATTTATTTTTGAGACAGAGAGAGACAGAGCATGAACGGGGAAGGGTCAGAGAGAGGGAGACACAGAATCTGAAACAGGTTCCAGGCTCTGAGCTGTCAGCACAGAGCCCGACGCGGGGCTCGAACTCACGGACCTCGAGATCATGACCTGAACCGAAGTCCGACGCTCAACCGACTGAGCCACCCAGGCGCCCCGACAAAAACACTTCTGAAACTAACAACTGATTATAGTGAGGTTGCATGATACAGGATTAATGTAGAAAAGGCAACTGTTTTTCTACACTCCAACTATGAATACATGGAATTTGAAATTAAACACACAATACTATTTACATTGGCATCCTCAAAATTAAATTAAATACTTGCAGTAAAAAAATGTAACAAAATATGTACAAGATCTATATAATGAAAACTACAAAATTATTTTTTTAAGTTTTTATTTATTTTTGAGAGAGAGAGAGATAGAATGTGAGCAGAGGAGGGGCAGAGAGAGAGGGAGACACAGAATCTGAAACAGGCTCCAGGCTCTGAGCTGTCAGCACAGAGCCAGACGCGAGGTTAGAACCCACGAACTGTGAGATCGTGACCTAAACCAAACTTGGACATTCAACCAACTGAGCCATCCAGGGACTCCGCAAAGCTACAACATTCTTAAGAACAAAATCAAAGAAGATGTAAGAAAGTGGAAAGATAATTCATGTTCTTGGACAGGAAAACTTACTATTGTCAAATGCCAGTTCTTCTTAACTTGAATTATGGATTCAAGGCATTATCAGTTAAATCCTAGCAAGTTTTTTTTTTTTAATTAATATTGACAAAGTGACAGTAAAACTTTGTATGGAGAGGAAAAAGACCCACAATGGGTAGCATAATACTGAAAGAGAAGAACAAAATTAGAACACTAATGCTACCTGACTTCACAATTTGTTATAAACTTAGACAATATATATAATCAAACAGTATAGTATTGGTGAAAGAATTTACAAATAGACCAATGGAACAAAACATGCAGTTCAGAAATTTACTTAATTAATGTAACCCACTGATTTTTGACAAAGAAACAAAGGGAACATAATGCAGCAAAGGTAGTCTTTTCAATAAATGGTAATGGAACAACTGGACAGGCACCTGAAAAAAAAAAATCTGTGGGCAGGTGTCTTGACACCTGTCACAAGACTTAACTCAAAATGGAATATCAACCTAAACGTAACAGACAAAACCACAAAACTCCTGCAAGATAACATAATAAAAAACCTAGTTGGCAATGTCTTTTTAAATATAACACCAAAGCCATGATCTATTAAAAAAATAACTGATTAGACTTCAACATAATTTTAAAAAATATTCTCTATGAAAGACAATGTCAAGAGAATGAGAAGACAAGTCAATGACTGGGAGAAAGTATTTCTGAAACGTCATTGTATAAAAGCTTATCATCCACAATATACAAAGAACTCTTAAAATCAACAACAAATAACCCAATTGAAAATGGTGCAAATGTCTTAAGAGACACCTTACCAAAAATATACAAATGGAAAATAAGAATATGAAAATAGACGCCACATTATATGACATAAGAAAAATGCAAATAAAAAAGAATGAGATACCACCACACACGTATTATGGAGACTAAAATTCAGAAACTGACAACATTAAATGTTAACTAGGAAGTACAGCGGCCTGAGCTCTCATGCATCACTGGTCATAATACAAAATGGTACAGTCTCTTTGGAAGACAGTTTGGTACTTTCTTACAAAACTAAATATACCCTTATCGTATGATCCAGTGATTGTACTTCTTATTTAATCAAAGAGGTTGTAATCTTATGTACATACAAAAATCTGTACACATATGTTTGTAGCAACTTTATTCATAACTGCCAACACTTGGTAGCAACCACGATGTCCTTCAGAATGTAAACAGATAAATAAACTGTGGGAAATACAGAGAATGGCATATTATTTAATGCAAGAAATTAATGAGCTACCAAGGCATGAAAAGACATTGATAAACTTTAAATGTACATTACTAAACGAAAGAAGCCAATTTGGAAGGGCCACAAACTGTATGACTCTAATTATATGACATTCTGGAAAAAGCAAAATGGTGGGAATAATAAAATGTAAAGGGGTTGGAGGTGTGGAGGGTAGAGGAGATGAATGGGCAAAGCATGGAGTATTTTTAGGGCAGTGAAAATAGTCTGTATGATATTGTAATGCAGATTATCTATCATTATATAGTGCCCAAGCCCATGGGCTGTACAACCCCAAGAGTGAATCCTGAGATAAATAATAAACTTAGGGTGATTATGATGTGTCACTGTAGATTCATCCTTGGTCAAAAATAAATAGTGAGTCATGTTGATAATGGGAAAGCCTATCCGTGTGTAAGGGCAGGAATATATGAGAAGTCTCTGTGCCTCTTCTTCAGTTTTATTCTAAATATAAAACTGCTCTGAAAAAAATAAAGTCAAAAAAATTACAAACAAGAAATTTTAACAATTATATTTTTTAAGTGTATAGATTGCTCCCAGAGGCCTACATTATTCATCTTTGCCTTATGAAAGTGACAAAAATTTCTTGAGGCTGTATCATTAAAATAAGAATGTATAATCCTTTCTTTTTGTACAAATCTGTTTTAATCTGCTTCACATTTCAATCAGAAGGGATCTAGCAAGTCTGATCAAAATAGAATTTTTTATACTTATATCAATATAAAATAAAACAAAACAAAAAAGAAAATAGAATTCTTTGGCAATATCCCATAGAATCTACAAATTCCCAACAAAAGTGACCTGGTCATAAAAGAACTAGGAGACCTTCTATCTTAAAATCTGAGAATATTTTCTTTAAAAGTCTTTGCTAAGTCACTATTAATCATTGCCTATAATGACACTTGTGGTTAATAATTCTTTGATATAATTAAGAATTTTTTTCTTTGTGTATTTAAAACAGATATTCTTGAGCCATGAACTAGAATTTGAAGACTGCGACTAATGGAGAGAATAAATAATCAATAATAGCAAACTATCGAATTAATGTTGATCTGCAAACGTGGTCATACCATATTGTGGGAACATGACAAGTAGACAGCCAAAAGTTGGCAAAAGTCCAGAGAGCATTTCTTGGAGAGAGTGGTCAGTTGTGTGAATCTTGGGCATAAACTAATGTAAAAAGATTTATAGCAGCTGCACGTATCTTAATGTCCTAAACCACTGTAGTGCCGGCTGGTGGCTCAGACAGGAGGTGACGAAGGTAGATTGAGGGGCAATATCTGGTAATTATGTCTGGATTTGAATGAACAGAGTGATATCCAAAACCCCCTTCAAATGTGGCTCTAAGAGAAAAAACAATTATGTTTTTATGCCATGATGAAAGAAGCTACGGAAAGGAGCTACGGAAAGGCAACTTTGAGTTTTGTTGGCCAACTCTTACATAATCAATTAGATTGACTTTGTGACAGTCCAAATCAGTCATTACAATGAGCAAAAACAGTGAATCGATCCTGCTACAATCCAGTGTTTGGGTCATACAGGCATGAACTATGTTTATATGTCTGAAGTAAATGGATGAACAAACGGCAGAAAGGTCAATATGTTTCATTGGTCTAGGCTGCCTAATTTAGAATGCCGATAGCATTCAAATCCAGGTCCTGTGGAATAGTCATTGAGGCAGGAATTAAGCCATAATGCTGGAACAGGTATGAGAGTATAAAGTGGAGTTGATCTTGAAAGAGCTTCTATTGATTTATTTTCTTGATTGTTTTAATGACTTATTAACCATCATTTTCTACTATCCATACCCTTTCTTGCCAAACTTGTAATATTTGTCTTAAAATCTTAACTACACTAAATGCTAATGATTTATGAGTGAAACACTATACTATCCAAAAATAGCGGGCAGGTCCAATATTGGAAAAACAGTGTGTCTAATTACAGTCCCCTAAAATGCTGTGATATATCTCCTTGATAAATAAAGCGTGTTTGGAGATCTGTAAAACTCATACATTTAATTCAATTATATTATTTACTTTAAAAAACCTTCCTCTGGGACACTTAGGGGTTTAAAAAATATAACTCCTACTCTTTTCCTAGACTATTTCCAAAGTCTCTATATTTCTTTTAAAATAACTTTTGCCCATTGCTTCTTTAGGTGTTCTACTGTATCTCTCTTCTTAAAACATCTATCGGATTCACAAACATGTTATACCTTTCTGGCATATCAGAATGGAGACTGGAAGAGTTTGACAAGACCACCCTCTTTCAGACCATATGCTATTGTTTCCTAACAAAATTATTTCTTACATTTTTCACTGCAGGTGACTTTTATATATACACGCATATTTGTGCTTACTAGTGTTTCAAAGTCATTCTTTAATAACAAATAAACTCACCTTGCAAAATTGCAGAGATTCAAGGTCTCACCCCTCCCCTAAACATTTCTGAATATAATTTACATGGATTATTTTTTTGCTTTCCTTCAATCTCAAGCATAGCCATAAATTGTTGCCTGTAAATCCAAGACAGTGAAAATAAATTCACCATACATCAAAATTTACAAGTTATGAAGAGAATGAATGAATTTATATAGAAATTATATGTATGTATGTATGCATGTGTATACTTATGCATACAGGAGATATATTCGCAGGTGATATATCTTTCTATCTCTCTATCTCTCTATCATCTATTTATACACACACATACACACACACACACACAGAATGACAGCAGTGACAGTACCCAAAGACTACCAGTGATTCTACTGAATACAATTTATTTCGTTATTTTTTCATTCAACAAATGCTATCAAACCACCATGATATTTCTAAGCAATTCTATGGCCCACAAGGAGAGAAAAGAATAAAACAAACAAAGCCCTTGCGTTAATGGCGTTAAAATTTTGACGGAAGAGACAATGAATAAACACTTAATAAAATGCATAATATAACATCAGATAGCTTTTGAAAAGAACTATGAAGATCAACATTTAAAACAAAAAACAGAGTAAGTAGTATCCTATTTTAGATGGTTTGGTAAGGATACTTCCCTCTGAGGCAGTGAGATGTATTCTCATATATGAATGAAATGAGGAAGAGCCAGAAATCCACATGGAGAAAAATTATCCCGCACAGACTTCATTAGGGCTTTGTGTCAGAAAAGTACAAGGGGCCCATGTTCAAGGGGAAGCAAACATACCACTGTGACTGGAGCATAGTGAACAAAAAGTGGAGTCATATTTGATGATGGTGGAAAGGTAACTAACAATAGATAAGATCAGGCTTTGTAGGGCATGCAAAAATGTGATGTGTATCACTCAGGTATTACCGCAATGATTGTGGGTAATGAATCCAGCCATGAAACCAGGGCTGTGAAAAAAAATTGCGTGTATGTTTCAATTCTACATCTGAAGATCAGTCAGGGTTCACCTGGGCTCGTGGGCATAGTTCCAAGTGGTGGGTTGGGTTCAATATACCCAATGGAAAGCCCTCCTCAGATTATTACATTTATTTTTAAAATGTTTATTCATATATTTACTTAGGAGAGAGAGAGAGAGAGAGAGAGAGAGAGAGCACAAGTAGAGGAGGGGCAGAGAGAGAGGGAGACAGAATCCCAAGAAGGCTCCGTGCTGTCAGCACAGAGCCTGATGCAGGATTCCATCTCACGAATATGAAATCATGACCTGAGCCGAAATCAAGAGTTGGTGCTCAACCAAGTCACGCGGGGCCCCCAGATTATTCCATTTATATTTCCTACAATGGACCTATCTCCATGTAAAAGTAAATTATTTGTGTTTGTTTTCCTTTTTTCCCCTGGATGAAAGCTATATTGAAACACTAATAGTACCTGACTTTTTCAACGCTGCAGCACTTGGGGGTAAGGTAGTGTGTGAAGCTAATGAGATGCTTAATACCATATTTGCAGATTGGAGAGGTTTTTCAATTAAAGCCATTGTTAGATGGATCGATGACTCTGATGTATTCCTCTGTAATTGCCTCTTCAAATTTGCTCGTAAACTTCTTGAAAACACACACCTTTCTTGTGCTTGCCTTGTGTAAACCTGTAGCACACACAGAATTAAGTCAATGCATAATGTCACTTAGCACCTTGCAAGTTTCATCTTCGAGACCAGGGATTGGCAAACATTTCCTGTAAAATGCCAGACAGTAAGTATTTTATTATTTGCTGTCACAGCTAAGCAACTCTGTTGTAGTCATATGAAAACTACCATGGAGGACATATAAATGAATGGGTGTGGCTGTGTTCCAACGAAACTTTATTTATAAAAACAGGTGGAAGGCCAGATTGGGTCCCCTGGTCAGAGTTTGCTGACCCTGTTCTAGGAGACACACATATTGCTTTTTTTTTTCTTTGTTTTAATTTAAAATCCAATCAGTTAGATACAGGTTAATTTCAGATGTATAACACCCAGTCCTCATCACAGCAAGTAACACTCCTTAATCCTCATCCCCTACTTAACCCATTCCCCCACCCCACTTGCCTCTACTAACCATTAATTTGTTCTCTGTACTTGAGTCTTTTTCTTGGTTTGCCTGTCACAACCCACCCCCCGTCCCCCCACCACCAATGATTGACTACATATGTCTCCTAAGGCAAGGGGGAAAAAAACAAAAATAAACTATTGGGACTTCATCAAAATAAAAAAAGCAACCTTCTGGACAGCAAAGGAAATAATCAACAGAACTAAAAGACAACCTATGGAATCGGAGAAGATATTTGCAAATGACATGTCAGATAAAGGGTTAGTATACAAAATATATAAAGAATTTATAAAACTCAACACCCCCCAAAATCCAATAAAAAATGGGCAGAAGACATGAATATAGAGATATTTCCAAAGAAGGCATCCAGATAGCCAATGGACATATGAAAAGATGCTCAATATCACTCACCACAGGGAAATAAAAATCAAAACTACCTTGGGATATGATCTCACACTTGTCAGAATGGCTAAAATTAACAACACATATTACTTACTTTTTGTAGTACTCCTATTTACCCCTTTAGTACTTTTTCCTAGATGAAAAAGATATTGCAGGGTGCCTGGGTGGCTCAGTTGTTTAAGCCTCCGACTTCAGCTCAGGTCATGATATCCCGGTTCATGAGTTCAAGCCCTGCATTGGGCTCTGTGCCGACAGCTCGGAGCCTGGAGCCTGCTTCAGATTCTGTCTCCTCTCTCTCTTCCCCTCCCCCGCTCATGCTCTGTCCTTCTCTCTCTCTTTCTCTCTCAAAAACAAATAAATATTTTAAAAAATTTAACACAAAAGGAAAAAGAAAAAGATATTGCATCCTGTGGATGTAATAAATGAGCTCATACATTTCTGTTTCATAGGTTTCCTCAAAGCCTCCTGTGTTTACATTTGATTTCTGATTGCTGCTTTATGTTTACTGCCACATCACTTCTGTAGTGACTACAGTCCATAGGTGAGAACCTCAATGGCCCAGTGGAAGGTGATATATACCCTGATGCCCATTTGTCTTGAACTCTCAAAGTGTCAATGCAGTGCTGTTCTTGGAATCCTTCATGTGTTAACTTATCCTGTGTTCTAGCCACAAATGAGGATATCATGCCTTTATTACTGCATCATGTGGTTCTCATGTCAGGGTTGCGTATAGTACAGCGTGTCTCAAAGATTTCATCCAAGGGGCGCCTGGGTGGCTCAGTCGGTTGAGCGTCCGACTTCGGCTCAGGTCACGATCTCGCGGTCCGTGAGTTGAGCCCCGCATGGGGCTCTGTGCTGACAGCTCAGAGCCTGGAGCCCGCTTCAGATTCTGTGTCTCCCTCTCTCTCTCTGCCCCTCCCCCACTCGCACTCTGTCTCCATCTCAAAAATAAATAAAACATTTTTTTTAATTAAAAAATATATTTCATCCAAGAAAGCAACTTTACAGTTTTTTTGTTTTGCTTTGTTTTTGAGCCCCTGAAATAATAGCTCTTGGCTCAATCAGGGGTTAGAAGCAAAGCCTATGCAGAGTAACAACAACAACAAACACAAAAAACAAAAAACTGCCAGTTGAGAGCTCTTCAGCCCATTCACTAGATGTGCACAGAGAGTGAGCAACGTACCCGAGATGCACAAAATAGATGATATTGGTGTTTGCTACTGAAAGATCAATCCACGAATTCTGGCAAATTATGATACATTTTAGATCTCCTTCCCTTAGGTCAGCCACAATTGGTTGATCATAAGTGTGTTTGGTAAGCTTGAAGTTTATGAGAGAAAAGCAGGAAAGGTTTATGGTGGACGTTTTTATTCTCATGTAGTTGTTTCTCTCAGGGATGGACTGAGCATCCCTTGCCCTATTCCTCTTCATTCTTTTTGGAATCAATCCCTCTGCAGACAATGCTCACAGGTACAGGTTATATCCCTGGAAGAAAAAATACCAGATTTTAGGGAAAGTTCGAGTCAGGGGAGATATCCCAGGGACTCTAAAGTAGCCAAAGATGATACTACTCCAAAGTAACATTACATAAACTTAAACTGATATTTCACATCTATCTGCTTCATTCATCATTTATATGGTATAAAAGGTTCTGAACTTGGGCGAAGGCAAGCAGGTAGTTTATTAGCTTTCTTAAACTCTAAACTTTGTTATCCAAATACAGTGTCTTGATGCAGTTCAAACAGGCATAGGAAAGAAAAGAAAAAGACCCACCATGATTAATTTACAAAGCGAATTTGGCGTTCTGGTAACTGGAAACATCACAAAACCATATGATTACTCCTTTGCATTACATACATTGTTCGTTAAATATGATTCCAAGAACCATCTGTATTCATTACAGAGTAACATAAGAAATAAATTCAGAAGGTACGCTGAATATTTTTCATTGTAAATTTGTAGAAGAAATTTCCTTCTCCCTATTGATTTAATAGATTGCACTACCTTAGGCATAATCCAGCTAGAAATTCCCTAACTGGTGAAGTTGATATGTGAGCCTTTTAATGTGTTTTCATTTTCTTAAATGTAAGGTGGAGAAACAAATGAGATTGAAAGTAATGAGGCATGGATTCTTTTTTTTTTTTTCTTCCTAGCAGAAAGCATTACACTTTAAAGGTAATAAACTCTTTTAAGAATAAAGACACCTGTCACAATTGGTGCAAAAAGGAGAGAAGTAAAGTGACTACTGAGCTGGTAAGATTTCATTGTTATTGTTATGTTCAACCACTTATTTTCTGTGCCCCAATCTATGTAGTCTATGAGTATTTTTTGTAGTATTTTTCTCTTTCCTCCCATTCACGATTTTTGGTCTTTTTTCTCCACCCTTCAGGGAACCTCGGATCGTGGCATAATTGCATGCCAAGGTCAAAATCATAGGGGCACACAGAAAGATAGAATCCTGGAAACAACTGTATTGTGGCTAGATTTCAGGTGACACTTACTTCTAAGTTTGCATTATTTAATGATTCTCTTCAGATTAATTTTCTCAGTCAAATATTCTGCTTATGAAGGTTTTCTCCTGGCAAAGAATTTCTTCATTTGATCTTTGTGGAATTTGCAGTTCAATACATAAAGTTCTATTTATTAATCTGCATGGGAAAAAGTAGATATATGGATGACAATAATTTGTATGAATAATTAATATATTGTTAATTAACATGGCATTTCCTAAATTTACAGTAAAAATATCACCAACACTTCAATACCTTCGCAGAGAATACTTTTATACATTATTCAGATAAAATTAATCTTTAAAGTCAAAAGAGATTGGAGGACTTGAAGTGCTTCAAGACTATTATTGTGAAATTTAACACTGTGCAAGACTGTAGACAATTGAAAGAATACACAAATTGGTCTTGGTTAGGGTTCTTACATCAGAACGCTTCTTGCTAGAAGTTCTTCTGTGTAATTCTGTGACAATAACTTATTTACCTGTCCTTTGATTTCCTCTTATAACATTAAATGTATAATGAGGTAAATAAGAGAATACCAGGGGGAAAATTATAGAAATTTAAAATAAATTTTTTAATGTTTATTTATTATTACTGAGAGACAGCGAGAGACAGGGCATGAGCATGGAGTGGGGGGGGGAGAGACAGGGGGAGACACAGAATCCGAGGCAGGCTCCAGACTGAGTTGTCAGCACAGAGCCCAACACGGGGGCTCAAACCCAGGAATCACGAGATCACGACCTGAGCCAAAGTCAGATGGCTGACCGACTGAGCCACCCAGGCGCTGCTAGAAAATTTAATGATATTCATTATTGTCTATTTATTGGAGGTTCAATTTTTTTTAAATATTTTACAATGAGGTCAGAATAATTCTTAGGTCCTTTGTGAAGGACAGTAATGGCCATATGTCAGATTGGGTATATTTTTGCAATGAGTACACTTCCTTTCAGTTATGAAAGCAGAAAGAGTACAATTACAGCTTCCATGAGGTTCCAGACTGATGTGTGTCATTAAACTAGCTGCATGTAACTATGGGTTTGAAAAAGCATTCATATTGGCACACTGTATCGCTAACAAAGCAAGTCAGGGAACAGAGGCTATGTCATTATTACATAAGTATCCTTGCAAATGAGATGTTCTGCTTTGTTCAGAGGTGAGATTCATTTGTATTTTCTACTGGAAGGTCTTTTTTTGCTATCAATACACAGTGCAGGTTAAAGCAGTCAAATACAGAGACAAATTTAGTAAGATGCTAAATTTTAAGTGAGAGAAATTAATCTCTAATTCCAGTTCTCCTGATTATTAATTGTATGATGCTTAATGAACTATCATAACAAATAGAAAAAAAAATATTCGGAGTTTGGAGCCAAATTCAGGTTCTTCTACACGTACGCTACATAGCATCATAACAAATTAAACGAACACGGTAATACCTATCAGAATTTTTCTAAGTAGTAAACAAGTATATACCAGTGCGTAGATACTATGTTAAGTTTTAATAAATTATACCATTATTCACAACTAAGCGGTATATCCATGCATTAATTTTTTTAGTTAATCCAACAATTACTTGTAGGCACTTATACTTTTTAAAATTAGTTGGCCAACATTTAACAACATGACTATAAATTTGCTTGAATGGCTGTTGCATCAGAATATAGAGTTGAAACAGGGAACACTAGGGGTCGCTGGACCCTGTAGTTGTCTAAGTCGGCTGCTAATTGGAATTTCAGGGGAAGTTTTTGAGAACAGTACCTCATATGCCCACCCCAAGCATTCTTATTCACAAAGACAATAGTACTAACATAGTAATCAGGTATGCAGCTAGATTTGGAACCTCTTCTCCAGCTCACCCAAATCTCGTCCCTAAACTTAAGTGTGGGTGTTTTCTTTTTTGTCTAAAAGAGAAGTGAATAGGCAAGCTACTCACTCATTTATAAACAGTATCTGGTTGGGGCGCCTCGGTGGCTCAGTAGGTTGAGTGACTGACTCTTGATTTTGGCCCAGGTTATGATGTCACAGTTGTGGGACCCAGCCGTGGGATCGAGCCCCGTGTTGGGCTCAGCACAGAGCACAGAGTCTGCTTGGGATTCTCTCTCTCCATCTCTGCCCTTCTGCTGCTTGTGCTCTCTCTCTCCCAAAATAAATAAATAAACTTAAAAACATACTATCTTGAATGGGTGGTTGATAGGGATGAGAAGAAAACAATGCATCTGTTCCTCTTTCCATGGTATTGGTTCATTTTCTTTGTTTCTTTGAGAAAATCAAAGTATCATTAAGTTTAACATAACAAATGTGGAAGTAACAAAAAATGGCACCTAATTTCATCATTTATTTTGTTAACCCCTACTAATATTAAGCATATAAAAAACCCCGGTGGCATCGAAAGGTAGTAAGGTAGTAACATAGAAAGATGGAAAGTGAAAGCCTCTTCTGTACCTGGTCTTTCTCTCCTGAATTGTCAAACAGGACTGCAGAGGACCTGTCTTACCCTGTTATGTTGCCAAACTATGTTTTTAGCCTTCCTTTGTTTGTCTGTGCCCCTTTATCTGATTCTATCACCCAACATTTCATATGTGTTTAATCGATCAGTGACTTCCTCACCTTGGTTGAGTTCAGTGGTGAAACATAGAAACTAGGATTCTGCATAAGAGATATAACTCCACATCAATGCACATATAACCCCTGTCATGTTTAATGAGGGGGTGATGGATTCGTTGTAACAAATCTAGGTAGTTTTTTTTATTTTTATTTTTTTGTTTTTGTTTTTATTTTTATTTTTTAATTAGCATCCAAGTTAGTTAGCAGATAGTACAACAGTGATTTCAGGAATAGATTCCTTAATGCCCCTTACCCACCTAGCCCATCCCCCTCCCACAACCCCTCTACTAACCCTCTGTTTGTTCTACAGATTTAAGAGTCTCTTATGTTTTGTCTGCCTCCCTGTTTTTATATTATTTTGCTTCCCTTCCCTTGTGTTCATCTGTTCTGTGTCTTAAAGTCCTCATATGGGCAAACAACAAATCGTGACAGTTTCAATATCATTTGTGTGATTTCATACTATGATTTTTTTTTTTTTATCAGAATGGAGGAAGGTAGAATTGTTTTTAGGGATGTCTGGGTGGCTCAGTCAGTTAAGCAGCTGACTCTTGATTTAAGCTCAGGTCATGCTCTCACGATTTATGAGTTCAATCCCTGCGTTGGGCTCTCTGCTGACAGTGTGGAGCCTGCTTTGAATTCTCCCTCTCCCTCTCTCTCTGCCCCTCCCCACTCTCACTCTCTCATTCTCTCCTTCTCTCTCACTCTCAAAATAAATAAAATTAAAACAAAAATTGTTTTTTAAATTTGGTTCTCATCTAGACTATTAGCTTCAGATTAACTGCAATGTTACATAAAATCATATAGTCCTAAATACCCACCCCCTTACATTAGATCTAAAAAACAAATTAACAACAACAACAACACGCACATGCACACACACACACAAAACAAAAAATACTGAGTCTAGGTCTATAGTGGTCTCGAAGGGCTGATATAACAAAGCACAACAAACTGGATGGCTTAAACCAACAAAAAGAATTTCTCTCAGTTCTAGACGACTGAAATCAAGGTGTTGGTAGGGTTGGTTCCTTCTGGTGACCGTGAAAGAGACACTGTTCCATGACCCTTTCCTAAATTCTGGAGGTTGTCTGCAATCCTAGTGTTCCTTGGCTTTTTGACACACTATTCTACTATCTGCCCTCTGGTATTCTTCCCTCTCCACCATTTGGGACTCAGAAAAATAGCTACAGGCCTGACCATTGTTACATTTGAAAAAATGTGTCAAAGAAAAGGAGAAAGTACATAAAAAAAAACAAGTAAAAAATGCAGAACCCCAGCATATCAAATCCCCCTGTTTTAAAATACATTTCTGTTATGACTCATCTTGCTGGCTGATATGAAATTTCTTTCTAGGACACGCATTGGCCATTTTGGTACTGTGTGAGATCCTATATTTTCAACATAATCATTGACTAATAATTTTTACTAATAAAGAAGACATCAATAAAAGAAGATAATTTTTTTTTTACATTTATTCATTTTCTGACAAACAGAGACAGAGTGCAGGTGAGGGAGAGACAGAGAGAGGGGGAGACACTGAATCTGAAGCAGGCTCCAGCTCTGAGCTGACGGCACAGAGCCCGATGCGAGGCTCAAACTCATGAACCCCGAGATCATGACCTGAGCCAAAGTCTGATGCTCAACCGACTCATCCAGGTGCCCTGATAAAATGTGTTTTTTAAGGTTAGGATAGATTTTTATTTAAAAAGGTATAAATATGTTCTGGGCTCTTTTCATTGATACATTTTGCATTGATATGTCAGGGCAGGCTCACATAAACTTTTCCTGATAGACTGTGGTTTGTGGTTGACTAGTATGCCTATCTCTGGTGCTGCATGGTCAGATTATTTTTTAATCCCTTTTAAAAAAAAACATACTCTTTTTTTAATGTTTATTTTTGAGAAACAGAGAGAGACAGAGCATGAGCAGGGGATGGGCAGAGAGAAAGGGGGACACAGAATCTGAAGCAGGTTCCAGGCTCTGAGCTGTCAACACAGAGCCCGACGACGTGGGGCTCGAATTCACAGACTGTGAGATCATGACCTGAGCTGAAGTCAGACACTTAACTGACTGAGCCACCCAGGCACCCCTTAAATATATTCAATGCTATCATTTTTTAAAAAATATTTTAGAAATCCCCCTTCTCCCCTTGCCATCAATTTAGATGTAGTCTTCCTTAATCTCTTAAAGTTTAGGTTTCTCTCCTCCTATTTTTTTCCACTATAAATTCAATTACGTGCATACTACTCAGTAAATTTACATTTTGAAAATAAAAGACTTCTTCATTTTATCATTAAGGCACTGCAATGTATCAGCGTATAGCCTAGAAGAGAATTCTAAGAAAACTAGAACTAAATTTGTCTAATGATTAAGATATTTGTATTAATTTGCATTTTCCATTTTTGTTTTGTTTTGTTTCGTTTTTCAGATAAGAACAGGATCTCTGAAAGTCCCTAACTCTGGATTGCAGGTGAGATTTTTGGAAGAGTCAATGCAGTTTATATGGGGAAGAGCTGGTTCAGGCAGGCATTGAATAAAATAGTTAATTCAAGCAAGGTTACATAGTACAGTGAGTTTCAGGGAAGGATTTAGTGTTTTGTTGCATCTGGTTGTAAAAGCATGATTCAGTGAGAGCTTCTCCAAGGACTTTTGGGAGTCTAGGACCTCTGAATTCCCCAGAAATATATAACCACAAGTTTCATATGGAATGAAATATGTGATCGAGACAACTCACATGCCCTATGGTTTCTGTTCTTTCATCAAAATGTGTTTTAGGGACTCTGGAGGATTTTCCTCTCTCCTCCAAAGATACCAGAGAGGCCCTCGGATGCCGCTGGCGAGAAACATATTTGGCAAAATGTCTATAACGCATTCTGCCATCTGCCAGGATTTACCTGAATATCAGACTAAATGTCCCGCCAGACAGAGGACAAGGGTTGCCATTGCTCTAGAGATGTGGGAATACCTAGAGATCTGGGAATGGTGATGGCATACCCGGGATACTGATAGGTCTCCACCTGCAGGTTTGAATGCTCCAGCAGTGTCTACATCTGTGGGAGACCAGGATGCTGAAAAAAAAAAAAAAAACAAAAACAAAAAACGGGAAAAGGTGGTTGGCACTCTCACACTGGTAATGTTCTTTCATCTCCAGGGAAGCAAATTCCTTGCTGTGAGATGTAATATCTTACAATGGATATTTATTGAATTACAAGATTGAGACTTTATTGTGAATTCTTCATTATTAACAATGGTAACAAACATTTGGAAAGTGTTTTATGGTATTATGGTATATATATATATATATATATATATATATATATATATATTTTTTTTTTTTTTTTAAGTTTAAGTTTATTCATTTTGAGAGAGAGAGAGAGAGAGGGAGAGAGAGAGCACGATCAGGAGAGTGGCAGAGAGAGAGAGGGAGAGAAGATCCCAAGTAAGTTCTGTACTGTAAGTGTGGACCCGATGTGGGCCTTGAACTCATGAACCCTGAGATCATGATCTGAGCTGAGATCAAGAGTCAGATGCTTTAACTGAGCCACCCAGGTGCCCCTATGTATATAGTTTTAAGTAGGTTTCATGCTCAGTGTGGAGCCCAACGTGAGACTTGAACTTACCACCCTGAGATCAAGACCCGAGCTGAGATCAAGAGTGAGACGCTTAACCGACTGAGCCACCCAGGCATTCCTATGGAATATATTTTTGGTGATAGCCACTCAGCTAATAACAAAAAACACATCCTCTCATTCATTATTTTAGTGTTAGTTTATGACCAACTAATCCTTTCATAATCACACAAGTTTATGTGAGGTATTTATTGAGTATATGTTTATAAACATACCTATACTAAAACTATTCCAAAGCAAGCTGAATTATATTTCATGTACAATCAATATGTAAGTTATAAGTAGAAACAAAAATAGGATATTATTAACCTAGTAGTCTTCTTTGTTTTTAGATACAGCATTACCGAAAAATTATTAGAATGTTTAAGTAGGCACTGGATTTTATGCTTTATTTGGTAAATACTTTTGATGATACATCAACGATAAGGTAAAGTTAATTTTTAATAGATAATAGTCCAATATAATGTGCATATGTGCCTCATTTCATCAGATTTCCTATATATGTGCTTTAACTGCTCTTTGAACTTAAGAAAACAAATAATTTCTTAACATATATGGTCATGTGTCTGTCAGCTGTTTCTGAGTTAATTATAGTAAGCTAAGGTGCACCTGGGTGGCACAGTCAGTTAAGCGCCCGATTCTTGATCTTGGCTTAGGTTGTGATCTTACAGTTTGTGAGTTCAAGCCACACATTGGGCTCTGCACCGATCTTGCAGATCCTGCTTGGGATTCTCTCTCTCCTTCTCTCTGACCCTCCCTCGCTTGTGCTCTCTCTCTCTCTCTCTCTCAAGATAAATAAATAAACTTTTTTTTAAATTATAGTAAGCTAAGTGTTAGCAGAGTCAACTGTGAATTGGCATGGTCCAAACAATTAATATTCACTTTAGCAACTGAACCAGACATGAAAGTTGAATGTTTTAAACCTTTTCCACATGTTCTTGACTTACAGCAAATCCAATGCACATGCTTTATAATCAAGTTCTCAACACCCATTACTAAAAATGGGGTCTAGGATTCATTCCTGTGCCTTGTCCATTTTCCAAAGTCTCTCCAGCCAGCAGAAGTATTTCAGACAGGCAACTTTGCCTATCTGAACAAGCAGCTATCTTGTTTATGGAATTACATTAGTTTGCTGGGGCTGCCGTCACAGAATGGGTGGTTCAAAAAACCAGCTTATTTTCTCACAGTTCTGGAGTTTGGAGTTGGTAGACTTGTTTTCTCCTAAGACCTCTCTCCTTGACTTGCAGACTGCTGTCCTCTATCTATGTTCTTACATGGCCTTTCCTCTGTGTAGGCGTATCTTTGGTGTCTCCTCCTTTTCTTATAAGGACGCCGGTCATATTTTATTAGGGCCCCATCCTTATGACCTCCTTAAACGTACCTACCTTTGAAAAGGTCCTATCTCCAAATATAGTCAGTTTGGAGGTTAGAGCTTCAATGTATGAATTTTGAGAGGACATAATTCCTTCCATAATGCAATAGATTATGACAACTGTCAATAAATTTATAATAAAGAATATTCTGGAAAATTTTTCTGACCATATTTTTTTTTACTAGCTCATCATTGGACCTGTTGAATATGATAACAGAGTCCCAGATTTCCAGGTAATTCTAAGCGTATTAAGTGACCAGGCATATGTTACACATTTCACAGAAGCTTCCAAGTTTATGTATTAAAATATGCCTGAATATTGGTAAAATTTTTATACAGATTTTTAAAGTAAAGGACAAATACGGTCAATAATATTATAATGGTGCTGTATTGGGACAGAGGATAACTACACTTTTGGGTAAGCATAGCATAATGTTTAAATTTGTTGAATCACTATGTTGTACACCTGAAACTAATATAACATTGTGTGTCAATTAAAATAAAATACATATATATATATATATATATATATATATGACAAACATAAAGCTAAGTAACTTGAATTTGGTATGTCAATCTAGAACTAAGTATGCACCTATATCCCAACTGAAATTTCTGCCTACTATTCACAGACTTGGAAATCAAGTTTCCAGGATGGGTCTTATCTGAGACTGTAGTCTGCCTTGGGAAAGTGTGGGATAAAAGGAAGTCAATCAATGTGTTCATATGGAAAAGCTTTGCCTGAGAAATTCCAATCCCTAGGTATTCTTCTGTCTCACAACTCACTCTCTAAATACACATGAAAACTCTGTGAGCCAATTAGCTTCTGTGTACCGACAGTGTTTATGATCTTGGCTGTAATAATAACATGGTATACTTCCTGACTAGAGCAATGCTATAGAAATTGGCCTGTCGTTCAGTTTGAAGTACAAATTTTAGTTGCTGATCGAATTACAGCTAAAGACGAATGTGCAATCTAACGTGTAAGAGCAAAAGCAGTTGGCAAAAACTATCTGAAGAGGACAGAAGTGAAGTCTGAGGGGGTAGGGGAATGCAAAGTCCTGTCAGCTTCCCACCAACTTTGTCACCGTGTTGGCTTCAGAGATCCGGGGACCCAAACTCATCCCTGTGCCTATAGAATAGGAAAACCACTAGGCAAAATTAATGTCACGTACAGTATCCAATACTGATCTCAATATGCCGTAGCTGCGTTTATACAAAATCTAGTAGATTTCTCGGTGAGAGTACTCATTATCATCCACAGGAGTATAGTCTGTTAATATTAGATTGATTTAAAAATGCATGGGAGAGAGTTGACTTTTATCCATGTATTTTTTTCTTTTTTTTTTAAAAAGATTTTTAATGTTTATTTATTTTTGAGAGACAGAGACATGGTACGAGTGGGGGAGGGGCAGAGAGAGAGGGAGACACAGAATCCCAAGCAGGCTCCAGGCTTTGAGCTGTCAGCGCAGAGCCTGAGGCGGGGCTCGAACTCACGAGCTGTGAGATCATGACCTGAGCTGAAGTTGGACGCTCAGCCGACTGAACCACCCAGGGGCCCCTGTATTTTTTTTTTTCTAATCCTACTTTCTACATCTTCTCAAGAAATGTAGACTTAGTCGAATAATGATGCTTTGTGACATTTAAAAAGAAATATTTGCAAAAACTCTCACCATTCTTACCGCTTGGAAACCCATTTTCCTGTGATCTTTTCATTTTTCGTTGAAACCATTCTTAGTTCTCTGTTTCTAAATAAATTTGGAAGTGCAGTCATTTTGGACTTGCTTTCTCTGGTCCTGTGCTTATGTCATTAAAGAACTTAATCTGGGTGTTGTGATTACAGTTGGTAAACTGGCTCTGGGCTGTGCTACATTTCCGGTTAATCTTGTAAATAACATCATTTAAAAAAGTATGGGGTGCTTAAATACTTCTTATATATGGTAATAAGAAGGTGCCTTCCCACCTATGAACCAAGCATCACACACTACTTGGATGTGGTAGCCTAATAATATATTTGAGGAATATTTTCCAATCTAGTTTGAATTGGTGGTAATAAAATTAGCATATTACTTCCAACACTTTCATCAACAAGTTACCACATTTTGGGGTGCCTGGGTGCCTCAGTTGGTTAAGCCTCTGATCTCGGCTCAGGTCATGATCTTATGGTTTGTAGATTTGGGCCCCACACTGGGCTCTTTGCTGTCAGTATGGAGCCCAATTCGGATTCTTTGTCTCCCTGCCTCTTAGCCCCTTCCCCACTTTCTCTCTTTCAAAACTAAACATTAAAAAAAAGTTACTACCACTTTTTCATTAAGCTTTACAACTTTTTTGATCACTTAACATGTGCAATTTTGAAAACAATATTGGTCTTTCATTCTGTACTATATTTTTTGTTTCTTTAAAATACAAAATTGAAGTAACTATTCCATTTGTGATTCAGAATAAAGGAGAAGTTTGTTTATAACATACACAGGGACTATGTTCTTTCTTCCCTTGGCAAAGTCAAGGATGTAATTTATCTACTAAATAGCATGATTGATCCTTTCTTAGTATGGTCTTGTCTGAGTTAATAAATCAGGAAGCAGCTATCACCTCCAAATGTTCAATTCTGACCCTACAGTTAGCTTTCCACTGACTCTGGTTCCTGATTATCAGCACAAACCTCTACTTTAAGCTATCCCGTAATTAGTCAGACAATATAGTGTCCTGTGCTAAAATATCCTAGCTGGTAGAACATTTGCTAATCACTGATCTGTCACATCCCTTGGATGAATCTCACACCCTTGTTTAGATAAGAGAATCATCAGGCCTAGTTCCCATTACATTGACATTAATGTGGAATCCGAAATTTAAATGCAGCAATTAAAAGGTTTTTTACGTTTTTCTTAGATGGCACCAGGCCAAATCCAACATGCAAAATGTTTGACGGTCTTTCTTAAGTACGAATAAAATTTTCCAAATGTTACACAATTCTGAAGGTGTTACACCAACACACCATATGCGTGGAATTTTGGTTTCATTATGAAAAAAGAGAAGAACAGAACTGAAACACAGCTCTCTAGCCGATTTGGAGACAAAATATACTTCTTTATTATTTTTTTACTGTTATTTTTGTGTTACATCCTTTTCAGTTATCTGTAACTTTCTAAAAGTATTTTTTTTTCAACTTGAGTTCTCAATGTTGGTATCATTCTTAATTTTATTCTACCTGTACATGTTGATAAAAATTTGTAAGAATTATATTCTCCATATTTGGCCTTTAGCCAATAATCAAAGGGCAATTATTAGACATATTAAAATTTAAAAGAAGACCATTATGTTATTTATAGTTAGGTTGAGGAATATCATGCATAGTTAATGAACTGAACTACTGCCAACAATAAACAAATTTTAGTATTAGGGGGCATCTCAAGTTTACAGGTTACGCTGTCATATTACAGGTTGTTAAAATGCTAGTACAAACAAGTTACGATCCTTGTCTGATTATATTTCCCATTCACTGATTTATTTGACTCTTGTGTTCTCAGATAACATAAAATATAATTGATCTTGTTGTTTTGTGTGCTTTACTTTTGTTTTTGTTTTTCATGATTAAATGTTTTTTGACTAAGAAACTAATGAGGAGAGCAAAGTTTATTAACAATTTATGGGGGAACAACTGGATATACATGGAATGACAACAAAAGAGAAACTTTCACTCCGTGTTATACCATTTGATAAAGTTTAATGAAGTGGGGTCAAAGACTTAACCATTAGGGCTAAAATTATGATAGTTTTATGGGAAAAAATACCTCAGAAATAAGTATTCATGCCTTTGGATTAGTTCAAAATGTCCCAGACTGGAAGAAATACGTACCACAAAAAACAAAATTGATTCATTCAGACTTCATCAAGATTAGAAACTTTGACTTCCAAAGTCATCATTAAGAAAATGATACTATAGGGGCGCCTGGGTTGCGCAGTCGGTTAAGCGTCCGACTTCAGCCAGGTCACGATCTCGCGGTCCGTGAGTTCGAGCCCCGAGTCAGGCTCTGGGCTGATGGCTCGGAGCCTGGAGCCTGTTTCCGATTCTGTGTCTCCCTCTCTCTCTGCCCCTCCCCCGTTCATGCTGTCTCTCTCTGTCCCAAAAATAAATAAAAAAACGTTGGAAAAAAAAATTAAAAAAAAAAAAAAAGAAAATGATACTATATATTATCGTACTATATTATATATACTATATTATATATATTAGTATATATAATTATACTATATTATATATATTAGTATAGTTATATATAATATAGTATAATTATATATAATTATATATATATATATAGTATAATTATATATAATTATACTATATTATAGAGAGATTATATATAATTATATATATATTATATAGAATGATTATATATAATTATACTATATTATATAGAATGATTATATATAATTATACTATATTATATATTAGTATATATAAATATATAAAAAATATACATAAATATATAAATATAATCATGCTATATTATATATTAGTATATATAAATATATATAAATATATAAATATAATTATACTATATTATATATATTATTATATATACTATATACATTAGTGTGTAGTATATATACTAGTATATATACTATACTATATTATATATTTGAAATTTGTCAAGAAAGCAGATCTTAACTCTTCTCACCAAAAAAAGAGAAAGGTAACTATGTGAGATGATGGAATCCTTTCACAATGTAAACATATATCAAATCATAAAGTTTTACATTTTAAGTATATCACAATTTTATTTGTTAATTATACTTCAATAAAAATGAGGAAAAAAAAGAAAATCCAAATTACATATTTGGAAGAAATAATACAAACAAATGACAAACAGGTTGTATTTGGAATATATAAAGAATCCTTAAAAATCAACAATAAGTTTTCCAAAAAACTAGCTTAAGGAAAACAAGCAAATGGGGGTGGCTGAGGGGCTCAGTCTGTTAAGCGTCTGAGTCTTGATTTAGACTCAGGCCATGAGTTCATGGTTCGTGGGACTGAGCCTCACACCAGGCTATGCGCTGAGAGTGCAGAGCCTGTTTGGGATTTTCTCTCTCCATCTCTTGCTGCCCCGTCCCTGCTCTCTGTCTCTCAAAAATCTAAATAAACATTAAAAAAAAAGAAAAACAAGCAAATGTCTTCCAAAGAACGTTCACAGCTGATGCTACCATAATGGCCTAGAACTATATTAAAAGATATTCATCACCATCGACCATAAGGAAAATGCAAGTTAAAGCCACGATGTGTCACCTCTTAAACAAGCTGAGAGGTCTAAAGTTAAAAACAAGGAACATCCCAAATGTTAGTGAGGGCACAGAATTCCGGAAATGACATCCTTCTGGCAGGAGCATTCAATTATACAGCAATTTGAGAAGAGGATATGAGATTCCCTATGAAGTTAAACCTACTGCACTATTTAGCAATTACAGTTTTAAGTATTTATCCTAGAGAAAAACATGTCCACACAAAGACTTATGTGCAAATATTTATAGCAGCTTTATTTATAATAGGCCCAAACTGGAGACAATTCAAATGTCCACTGCAAAAAAGTAAGTAAACATATTTTAGCGTATTTGAAAAAAGAATACTACTCAGCAATAAAAAAGGAAAGTGCTAAAAATTTATGCCACAACATAGATGAATACAAAATATTTTATTGAGAAAGAAAATCCAGACACAAAAGAGCACATTTCATGTGATTTCCTTCTTATTACTTCTATATAGGTCAAAATTAAATTATGGAGCTAGCTATAGAGAAGTGTTTCTCCCAAGGTTAAAGGGAGTTGTCTAGATAGAAACATCCAGGAACTTTCTGAGGTGATAAAAAATATTTCAAATTTCAGATATTCCAAATTTTGGGGGCAATGGTCACCTGGATTTACATGTTTGTTAAACCTCACCAAACTCACAATTCATAATTAAAATCTGTACATTTAATTGTGAATAGATTTTATTTTGTGTAAATCTTATGTCATGTAAATATTACATCAATTAAAATAGTCAATCATCATGGTATACTAACAGAATAAAAAGAAAAACCTTAATTTTCTTATAGATTTAAAGATACAATCACAAAAACAACATCCATTATTGGATTTAGTATCTGATAGTTTAATTCTCCATCAACATCATGAAAAAAATTAGCAAGATTGTTCTGAATATTTAGAAGCTCATGTAAAACATAGTACCTAAATAACAGCCAATGCTCAGTAACCTAAATATTATTGTTATATATTATCACTTCATAATGAAATACGTTGAAAGCTGGATTTACTTCTATTACAGTAAAACATAGTTTTCTCTTATTCACAGGATGAAAAAAACCACCATGGTAAAAAATAAAATAGCGGAGAACTGCCAGTTAGCATGCTTTACAAGCCCTTTGGTGGATTGATCCATAAAAATTGACATTCATTCTCTTTGCAAAAGTTGTATTGTCATTACCGGAAAGATCACGAGAGAAAAAATAACAAATCAAGGTTGAATATGTATATGTCTCAGTATATGAGGCTGTGAAAGCCTCAGAACGTGACCATCCTCAAAATTTATTTTAAAAAACTGGGTCATCTTCAAAAAATTATTTTTTTTTAATTTTTTTTTAATTTATTTTTGGGACAGAGAGAGACAGAGCATGAACGGGGGAGGGGCAGAGAGAGAGGGAGACACAGAATCCGAAACAGGCTCCAGGCTCCGAGCCATCAGCCCAGAGCCTGACGCGGGGCTCGAACTCACGGACCGTGAGATCGTGACCTGGCTGAAGTCGGACGCTTAACCGACTGCACCACCCAGGCGCCCCAAAAAATTATTTTTAAAAAAACTGTAAAAAACAAACAAAACAAAACATAGTCCAATGTAAATGTCAGAATCCCTAATAAAGAACAACTGACTAAAGGAAAGCAGCATCTTACCTGTCTTCTCTTGCTGTTTTCTCTTCCCCCCACAGCCCTGGCAATCGTCATTCCAGTGTCTCCTTCTAGAGTCTATTTTAGAATCATTATACAAGTGATACCATGTAATAGTATCTGTCCTTCTGTGTCTAACTGATTTCAGTCAGCATAATGTCCTTCAGGTTCATCCAAGTTATTGCATGCTAACAGCAGGATTTCCTGTGTGTGTGTGTGTATGCGTGTGTGCATGTATGCTAAATAATGTTTCATTATTGTTTTTAAGTTTCTTTCTTACTTTTTTTAAGTAACCTCAACACCTAACATGGGACTCGAACTCATGACCCTGAGATCAAGAATTGCATGCTCTTCTGTCTGAGCCAGCCAGGCACTCCTCATTGTCGGTTTTGATTTGTATTTTGGGGGGGATTAGTTACGCTGAGCACCTTTTGATATTTGTGTCAGCCATGTGTATGTCTTCTTTGGAAAAAATGCCTTTTTAGTTATTTTACCTATTGAGTAGGGCTTCCAGAAAAAGCATTAAATAAATAAACATGTATACCCATCACACTTAGCTTACTGATGACATTAGAGCCTTTTTATATTTCACTACACATGGGTGTTGTGGCTATTTCTGGTAAAGATTCATCACACAGGAATTCTGAATTATTCTTATCATAGAAGCCAGTTTGGTTTTGTTGCTGCTGTTGTTTTCTTTTGTTTTAACCAAAAATGGGGCTAAAAGTTCCTTTCCCATAGCAATTCATAGATTTTGTAGCCTGCTTTGGCCTTTAGGAGTTTCTTGAGAAAGATGCCTAGCCACCTGCCAGGAAGAAGGTAGGAAGTTTAGTTCAACCATCACAAGGCGGGGGGGGTGGCTGGGAGGCTCAGTCAGTTAAGCACCCAACTCTTGATATCAGCCCAAGTCATGATTTCACGCCTTGTGTGGGGCTCTGCTCTGGCAGTGTGGAGCCTGTTTGGGATTCTCTCTCTCCCTCTCCCTCTACTCCTCCCCTGTTCTCTCTCTCTCTCTCTCTCTCTCTCTCAAAATAAACAAATAGACATTTAGAAAATTTTTAAAAAACATTAAAAAACACAACCGCAGGAAACTACATTCTGCCGAGAAGGGGAATGAGGTCGGGAGATCTCAAGCTCCCTTGAGGTCAGCCTGTGAAGGTCTGAGTAGAAGATCCAGTCAAACTGTACTCAAGCTCCTGGCACATGCAGACTGCAATGTAATACATGTGTGCTGGTTTAACCTACTACTTTTATGGTGATTTGTTACGCAGTCATAAAAGCCTAATACACAGAGATAAAACTACTCCTGAGGGGGTGGTTCAGGAAAAGTGTTGAAGTAGAACTCCTAAGGAGCTATGAATAGAAATTGCATCATGAGAGACACGAAGGGGAACGAACACTTAAAAAAATAAGACTAAAAAAAATAGAAGGAAAACATACCAGAGACAATTCCCTTTGCCGTAGTAGTATCTCTTAGGGCTCGCCTTGTTCTTTCATATAATAATCACTATGTCTGTCTTTTTTTTTTTTAATGTTTTTATTCATTTTTGAGACAGAGGCAGAGCGTGAGCAGGGGAGGAGCAGACTATGTCTGTCTTTATTGTCATCTGACAATTATGTCTTCTGATGAAAGGTAAAAGAAAATATCCATATGATTTTTAAAAAATCAAGTTTAATACGTTTTCCTTTAGTCACCAAGAATCTAGACAAATCATAGCAACAGTGAATCGCTGTGAGTGCTTCGATTTGTATTTTCTTGCCTTTCATGAATTTCCGTTTTCATTAAAAGTATAGTTGAGGGGCGCCTGGGTGGCGCAGTCGGTTAAGCGTCCGACTTCAGCCAGGTCACGATCTCGCGGTCCGTGAGTTCGAGCCCCGCGTCAGGCTCTGGGCTGATGGCTCGGAGCCTGGAGCCTGTTTCCGATTCTGTGTCTCCCTCTCTCTGACCCTCCCCCGTTCATGCTCTGTCTCTCTCTGTCCCAAAAATAAATAAAAAACGTTGAAAAAAAAATTAAAAAAAAAAAAAAAAGTATAGTTGAAATGTTCGCATTAAAGAAGCAAGTGCAAAATACATTCAGTCACAAATATTACTGGATAACTAGATGAGTAGAATATAATACTCTTTGTTGAGTTTTGGCTTTGACAAGAGAAATAAACTCGATGAGTTAATATTTTTTAATATGACCACAACTGTCAATTGCATTCTTTTTTGAAAAACAAGTTACTAGATATCCTGTTTTCCTTCTGCCAGGTGTTGCTACTTTCATTTTTATTAAGAATTAGCAGCAATTACCCAGATGACCAGGAGTTTCATAAGTAGGGTAATTTCCTCTGGGAGGGTGTTTTGTTTTTTTTTAAATTTTTTTTTTTTTCAACGTTTTTTTTTTTTTTTTTTTTTTTTTTTTGGGACAGAGAGAGACAGAGCATGAACGGGGGAGGGGCAGAGAGAGAGGGAGACACAGAATCGGAAACAGGCTCCAGGCTCCGAGCCATCAGCCCAGAGCCTGACGCGGGGCTCGAACTCACGGACCGCGAGATCGTGACCTGGCTGAAGTCGGACGCTTAACCGACTGCGCCACCCAGGCGCCCTGGGAGGGTGTTTTGATACACGATGTATGCAAATTTGCAGCCATACTTCTCCTAGGTCACAAATGGACCCTGTCATTGCTACATGAATAGGTGATCCCAGGCTGACGACCACTGCCAGCTAATGACAACTTTGCCAAGTTAATGGTCTTTTGCATGTTTTAGTTCGAGGCATTTCTCTTCCTTCACTACCCAGCAGCCAGATATGGTCACAAATTAATATGTTCAGATAAGCTACATCTGATATCTCGGTCTCAAGAGATGTGAGGTCAGGATCGTTAACATGGCAATTCATACTTTGCCATCATCGTAGAGTGTATCCATATTTCATAAGCTGAACCTAAAGTTAATGAGTGAGTCTAAAAGCAAAAATCTAGTTATGAAAGCAGCAGAGGTTAGGTGAACATGGTTCAGAGTGACACAGTGAAGCCTTAAATTACCTACACCACAAATAACTACTTTTTCTAATATACATCTTCTCAGGTAAATGAGTACATTCATTGTATGTCAATAATACATGATTCGCAGGATTGTATTTGCTTGGCTTCAAGTAGGTGGACAATGAATGCTTGCTGATTAGATCCATGTGAAAATCTTATTTTTTCCAAACCCAAATTACTATCTGACTGATTTTCCTGGTTAGTGATTTTAAGCAATTGAAAAAACAGTATATCTTTATTCTGTAACTTGGGACAGATACTCTGGATGACAGTTGAAGAACTTCTAGCTATACCTATGGTGTCTTCTCCTAGACATTTTATTCCATATCTATGCCTTCATTACAGCATGAAGCTGAAACCTGGGGCCTTCTAAACCCATCTGAGGTTGTTTTCCTACACTATCATCTACGGCTCATTCTACGAATAGTGCATTTGAGCAGCTAACCTCACCATTGCACTGTATACTTTTTACCAGCTCTGATCATACTCTAACGGACATGTGACTTCCAGGGCTCATTTTTTTTTTTTTTTTCATTTTTAGATCCAGCCATTTCACAAGGTACAGAGGAGAAGCAGGAATGAAAGAATATTCATAGTTGTGAGCTCTGCAGATATTAGGGAAAAAACTAGATCAAAGTTAGATGTTTCTGTCACGTCATTAATACAGAATTTTTATTTATAATTTCTTAATGTTCAATTGAAACATTTGGGAAATGGTAACATTATGTTTACAATATTAACTAAGCTGATTAATCCCCTTTTGTTAGAAAGAAACTGCAAAATTTTATGATAAAACATAACTGATTATGATAAGACATAACAGCGAAACTATGTGTTAATTATATTATATATTGTTTGCCTGATTCTTTTTATAAATTAAGATTGGGTGATCAGAATATACTGCTAAAGTGATAAGAGCATTGCACTTAAGAGCAAGCAAAATCTTGATGAAGTCAATAAATATAATGTCACTAGAACTTGTGAGCCATAAATGCTCACAATAGCATATTTGAAATATGGAATTTTTTGAAACATTTAAATAGAATGTTTATTCTATTTTAAAGTAATCAATTTTCTCTTCTATTGATTGTGAATACTGACTATATAAAGTTCGAACTAACCTTAGAGGGAAGTCATTAAATATATTTATATTTAATTACACAAAAGACAGAATTGGTAAGAAAGTAGGGGAAGCCCACCCAAATGACCTCATTACATGGCAGTTTTACCCACAGATGGACATTTCATTCCCTACAGTTCACTTATGCTTCCCAGAAGTCTCTGTATTTCCAAAAATGTACATTAGAGCTCTCCACTATACCAACAATAGTCTTTAAACATTGCAAATTTTCATCCAGTGTTTTACTTTTCTAAGTCTCTGGAGAAACGATTTGTCCAGAATCCTTGAAGTATTTCATCCAATACAAGTTTTTTTCTGAAATAAGATGAGAAAGTCTAATTTGAAATGAGAGGAGAAAACCATTACTAGATTTTCTAGTAACTTTTTCCAGCCTTTAGCTAGTAGAAAAAGAGACTTTGTGTGTGTGATGAAAAAGGACCCAGGAAAACACATGATCATCAGACCAAGAATTAAAATAATGCGTTCTCTTGCTTTGGACTAAAACTTTGTGTGCCCACAAAATCTGTATGTTGCAGTGGTAATTCCCATATGATGGTATTTGGAGTTGGGCCTTTGGGAATCACTTATATTTAGATGCCTTCATGAGGCCCCAGGATGGGATTTGTCCTCATATAGGATGAAGAGTCCAAACCTCTCTATCTTCCATGTGAGCCCCTAACAAGAAGGCAGCTATTTGCAACTTAGTAGTTATGAAAGTTGTACTACCATGGCTATTCACTCATATTATTTTTATAAACAGCAAATATATTCTGTAATTACTAAACTGATAATTTACTTCATTCTCTATGTTTTGCATCCAGTTCATTTAAGTAATACTTGGAAGTTTGATCTTTCTTATCATTCTGTATTTCACCATCACACTCAAGGTCTCAAAAGACACAGAACAAGTATATTTTGACTATTACATAGTGTTTGCTACATGATTCGCAATACAGAATTCCTCTCTCTCTTATTCAATAGAAAATATTTAATTTTTTCTCTCTCCAGTTAAAAAATGTAGTTTTCTACTTTTTACTGCTTAGAATGCTCTTACAGAAGATTCTTCATTACTCAAGAGAATGAACAACGCTTCAACTCTAGTAATTTATTAATAATCTTGAAAAAAAAAATCTACCATTCTGGAAAATTTTTGGATACTTATGGAAATGGAATGTCTACCACTTCTTTCTTCTACAAATTGGACGTTATTTTATCCATCTTACTCCTGTTTTCATTTATAACTTTCAACTTTTACTTTCCCACCTCCTCACCACTGAGAATATTTTTCAGTTCAATCTCACATAACTCTTATTTACTGATCAACAACTATGAGCCAGAGACTCTATTATATGGCAGGAATCTACAAGCATCAAGACAAAGTGGGCTTATTTTCGTAAAGTATATATTTGGGGTTGAGGAAGAGAAACATGAAAACCCAGTTGCCTAAAAATAATAACAAATACAATTTTTAGAAGGAATAGTCAAAGGATAACCAGGAAAGAGAGTAACTGAGGTGGAATGTCCAGCATAAAAAAATTAAAAATGTCCAATATGTCATTACTAGATCAGATATTTCTTCACTTTATCTGTCTGCATATTTTGTGCAAAAGTGGGAATAGGAGGAGTACTTTTAGCAGAGAAAGTAGTATATAAAAGACAAACTATATTAGACAAAAGAGATTATCGTAAGAGTCAGAAGATTTGGATGCTAGCTAGTCTTAGATTTGACACTAATGTACCTATTCAGGCAAATCATTTGCTCTCTTGCTTCTTTCTAATCTTGTCAAATGAGGGAGGTGGTCTCGGTTTGTGTCTTCAAATTCTATTCCACAAACTCCACAAACAATATCACTTCGTGATATTTAAGTTCACGTCAGAGTGAACATTGATCTTTTGTCTTTGTTTTCCACATAACGCCTACTACATTCCTTTACTTTCTTCTCCTACTGACCTATTGTGAAAGAGCCTGTTTTTAGCATGAAATCCTTCGAAAGTATGCTACAAACTCTGTCAATAGTTCCAATAATATGCTTTGCTTTTCTTAGAGAAAAACTTAAGCTTGTACTCTTGGACAAAAACTTAGGCTTGTACTGCTAGAGAACACACAAAGAGCTATTATCTGTACAGATTCAAAAGAACTCTTCAAGACAGAGGCAAGAAAAAGACTTTACCAACCTTGACAATCTAGGTCATGAACGGTTATAGTTCAAGGATTCAAGGTAGTGCAGTGGGGTGAGGAGAAGGCTTGAAGATTATAAAATAAACAAAAGAGAAAAGGAAAGTGGAGATAATTGGTTCTGAGTCTACAAGTTAAGAAAGGTCATTTGAGGGAATTTTATATGTATTCTTGATAAGATACACTAGCGACTGTATTCTTTTTGATCATGGACTGTACCTACAAGTCTTTTAAGATACTATGAGGTCAGCTGTACATTAAGCAAATATTAACTAAGTACTATGATAGATAGCGTATGCATAAGACATTAAAAACACATTTTTAAAATTTTTTTTAACGTTTCTTTATTTTTGAGACAGAGAGAGGACAGAGTATGAACGGGGGAGGGTCAGAGAGAGGGAGACACAGAATCGAAAGCAGGCTCCAGGCTCTGAGCTGTCAGCACAGAGCCCGACGCGGGGCTCGAACTCACGGACCGCGAGATCATGACCTGAGCCGAAGTTGGCCACTTAACCGACTAAGCCACCCAGGCGCCCCTAAAAACACGTTTTAATTCCACTCTCAAAAACTAATAGTCCAGAACTATGATGGACATTAGCCACTAACTCATGTATTTAACTTAAAATTAAATTAATTGCAATGAAATAAGACTAATAATTTAGTTCATTGGTCAAAATATGTGACTATCTCAAGGGCTCAACAATCTCATGTGGCTAGTGACTGCTGTTTTGGACAGCTCAGATTATAGAATATTGCCATCATCACAGAAGGTTTTATGAGCATCAGTGGACTAAGAGACAATGCAAGAATGAAATTCAAATTTGCAGTTGTAATTAACATATCAAAATAGAAACATAGGGCATTTTGGAAGCATAGTAAGTCTCAGAAGAATTTAATTAATTTAATCAGCTTATGGCTGGTATGATTATATGAAAATAATATTGAAAAATAAATCTTCAAGAAAATTATGTTTAGGATAAAACTAAAGAGTTACTGCATTGTATGATTGAAGGATAAAGATTAAATGGAAATATGATAAAGCCCCACTGTCAGAGAAAACAGAATATGTAATTCCATAGCACCTGGAATCAACAAAGTGAGTATAAGAGTAGCAAGAAATATTCCAAATCCTGTTGGATAATTAAGACTCAGACTTCAAGCTTTTTAAGTTTGATCTGAAATGTCCTAAGATAACTCTAGGGGCGCCTGGGTGGCTCAGTCGGTTAAGCGACCGACTTCAGCTCAGGTCATGATCTCACAGTCCATGAGTTCAAGCCCCGCGTCAGGCTCTGTGCTAATAGCTCAGAGCCTGGAGCCTGCTTCAGATTCTGTGTCTCCCTCTCTCTCTGACCCTCCCTCATTCATGCTCTGTCTCTCTCTGTCTCAAAAATAAATAAACATTTAAAAAAATTAAAAAAAAAAAAGATAACTCTAAAGATTTTAAGTAGGGTAATGTCCTAAACAGTATTACATCTTTAGAGACATCTCCGACAGTACAGAATAACTAGAGATGTACAAAAGGTGGACTCGGAGATTATGTAAAAATTAATTGCCCTGATCCACTTGAGAAATAATGTCCATTTGTCAAAGATGATGAAAACTGTGGGTGGAGGAGTGGTGAATGCCCCAGCAATTATTGAAAATGTGGATTTGGGAGGTGGGGATAGGAGAAACATCCCAGTTGATCAATAGACTCATGAGTGTTTAGGACACGAAGTTTTAGAGCGGCATGTTACACAGCAATAATTAAATGACACCATGATATTGGAAGAGGGAACAATAGATAAAGTGTTGCTTTTTTTAATGAAGAGATAAAGATAATTATTTGAATACTTACAGCCTAAGTTTGAAATTTCTTTGAGACTTTGAAATGAGTATGTCTTACCAATAGTTGGGTGTCAGTGTTAGGGAAACTATGCTATATTCCTTGGGAGGTCAACATGCTTTAGAAAGCAGGCCTACTTGAAAAAATTCTGTTCCCATGGGAATATTCATATACCTTAAATCTTTACTCAATTTAGTGGGTTTACATGAAGAAAGGAAAGCTGAAAGCACAACAAGAAAAAACAAAAGACAGACAGACCCAGTTGAATATTTTTGTCTTTCATGAAAAAGTCTTTTCAATGTCAAGTTTAGAGTGTACAATTCAACTAATGTTAATGTTGCTAATTTCTGCTCAAAAAATACAAAGATTGTGACTATGTAAGTGCAATTTTTCAAGGGGAGGAAGTCAACAGCTTTTACTTTAGCTTCGAATATTTCTTTAATTTCCCTCTGATTCTCTTGACCTCTTTTAGCTATCAGAAATTCACTCACTAATAATTTAACAGAAAGAAACCCATGATCTCTGCTTTAATTTCTTAAGCATACTTTCACTCTGCTTCTTCATGAGCTGGAAAACCTTAAAGATGACTTCTTTGCTAAGATTTACCTTAAAAAATGAAACTTTTAAATGTTGAAAAGGCATAATCAAAGATAAAATATTAAATTTTAAATGTTCTCAATAACTGGAACTCTTAAAAATATGTATTATGGATAAGTGAAATATAAATCAAATGTATGTATGCCTTTTATTTATCTATCTAGTAATTTAATCTTTGTCAATAATAGGCTACATAGGTGAACATATTTTATCTTTCTAAAAGTTCAACAGGTCTACAGTGATATGGAATTCACTCTACATACAAAAACAAAGTAAATGTAAGGCTGATGATTTTGTGTCAGTTACACAAAATATAATTCAGAAAACCAGGAATACTACCAAAATTATCTTTAGAATAAAGTATGGTATAAATAAAAAGTAGTAATTAAACAAATCAATTGATTCAAAATACTAGCTCTACTGAGCAGTTCATGGTGCCAGACACAGAACATATGCTTAAAGCCTAAAGATGATGTTTTGTTTTTTTTTTTATCTATAATTCTTCTCTGAGGCACATGCATTTGCTTCGGCAAGTTGTCTCAATATCAAAATTTCTTTTTTTTTTTTCAACGTTTTTTATTTATTTTTGGGACAGAGAGAGACAGAGCATGAACGGGGGAGGGGCAGAGAGAGAGGGAGACACAGAATCGGAAACAGGCTCCAGGCTCCGAGCCATCAGCCCAGAGCCTGACGCGGGGCTCGAACTCACGGACCGTGAGATCATGACCTGGCTGAAGTCGGACGCTTAACCGACTGCGCCACCCAGGCGCCCCTCAATATCAAAATTTCAAACTGAGTTTAAATTTCAACTTTTCCAAAACAATGAAAGACAACGGTGTTCACCCTGATTTCAATTAATGCACTATTTTCACATCTGTAATTGCCTCTGGTATTATTGTCTGGAAGCCCAGTCTCTCTCAGAACCTACCTAGCAGTCTCCCTCATTCTTCAATGTTTGGCTCAAATTCGTGCTTGGTCAAGTTTTCAATTAATCTTTTCTAGCATCATTATTACTTCCTCTCTATATGCTACACTGGACAAGTGTCTTGACATAAAGATGAATTCAGCTCCCTACAAATTGACCATCTAGGGTCATATAAAGTCTTCAGCTATGACAGTTGCATACAAGAACTGCGTAAGACACAGAAGACAAAAGAGGTAACTTTCAGGACTGGAGTCAGAAATTGTTTAAAATGGTACCCACAAAGGAAATGACAACATAATTAACTGTACAAACTATGTGTAAAGGCTTTCTACAAAGTTACATTGCTAAGGGTGAAAAGCAGGCTTTAACAATGTTTAAGCTTTTAGGAAACACTATGTACAAGAACATTATTTGTTAACATACCTTAGTGCTATCTTTGACTTCTACGTTCTTTCCTGTATTCCGAAGGCTGAACGCGTTGAATGCTTGGTTCATTTTGGTTACTTGAATAGGAGACACACAGGCAAATTCAACAGGTGAGAAGGGACTTTTTCCTTGGTCATAAAGGCATTCAGGCTTTTAGCAAAAGGGACGTGTGAAATTTTGAGGGGGTGTCAGGCATACTCACAGGAATCACTTGGCTTAGCGATTTTAGTGGCTGAGGCAATTGGTAGCAATTTCATGCAATTCTGGCACGTTCTAATGTCAGGAATGACTGTTATTCTTCAGCACCTTTCCAATGCCCTTCATTTCAGAAAGCACAATAAATATTTACTGTTTTATTAAATGGTTAAAATCTTCTCCCAAAGTAGACAGTTGACTTTGTGATCAGTCTACATTTTGGAGAAGATATTGAACGCTCAAGGACAGGCTGAACTATTGCATGCTTAGAAAAGGATACATGAAGGGTGCCTGGGTGGCTCAGTCAGCTGAGTGTCAGACTTCAGCTCAGGTCATGATCTTACGATTTGTGGGTTCAAGCCCCGTGTCGGGCTCTCTGCTGTCACCTCAGAGCCTAGAGCCTGCTTTAAATTCGGTGTCTCCCTCTCTCTCTGCCCCTCCTCTGCTTGTGCTCTATCTCTCTCAAAATATAAATAAATAAATAAATAAATAAATAAATAAATAAATAAATAAGGATATGCTAAAAATATGAGACTGAGAAGCATAAATGTCTATATATTTTTGAATTGTATATACATCAGATATAAATTTTAAATAATACATGTTCCATATATTATTTTGAATTTATATATATTTATTTTTTTAATTTATATTGAATGTATATATATATGTACATACATAGCATACAGATATGTATATAAATATGTATAATATTGATAACTTATTTTTTTTTCTACCAGGGAATAGAATTTCAGTGAATAAAAGCCTATAACTAAAAACCTTGAATATGGAGCTGGAATCATTTGCTAAATTTCTTTAAATCAGAACCAGACCTGTAGAGATTTCTTTTTTAAGTAACTACTTGTAAATATCAAAATTTTAATTTTTTCCGAGCTTTTTGATCTAGCCAAGGATTATTTTTTCCCCACCTATTTGTAGCTAGAAAATATTTTTCACTTAAAGAAAATGCTAACTTACACATATTTTTAGTGAAGATATATCCTAAATACCTTTATGGTCCATTTTAGAAAAAAACACAACCTGACAATAGGATAAAGGGCATAAAACAAGACTGTGCTGTATTTTATCTGAATAGTAGAATGCAGAAGTATCTTTCCAAGGATAACAAAAAGGTGAGCGCTGCTTCCTGATGGCCAATACCTCACCATCCTGGAATTGCGTTAGAACCAAAGGAAAAGCTGATACATAGAAACACCTAACAAAATATTGTGAGAGGGACCAGACTGGTAAAAACTTGTTTTTTAAGATGCTGACAATATTGGCTTGCTACCTGGAAAAAAAAAAAAAGTTATGGCCACCATATACATATGAACTCCAGGGAATTTTTAGAATATATTTTAAAGATAAATCTATACAACCAATAGTGGAATAGCAAACTCTATTTTGTTTTGCTTTGTTTTACGTTTTTATTTCTTCTAGTTAGTTAACATATGGTGTAACGTTGGTTTCAGGAGTAGAATTTAGTGATTCATCATGTAGGTATAACATCCAGTACTCAACACAAGTGCCTTCCTTAATACACCATCACCCATTTAGCCCTCCCTGCTATCAACCTTCGGTTTGTTCCCTCTAGTTAAGAGTCTGTTTTTTGGGTTTGTCTGTTTTTTTCTTTCTTCAATTGGTTTGTCTCTTAAATTCCGCATTATGAGTGAAATCCTGTGGTATTTGTCTTTTTCTGACTGACTTATTCTTTTTGATTTAAGATAAGAGGAGCATGTATATATTTTTATTTATTCATTCATTTATTTATTTATTTATTTATTTATGTTAATGTTTATTTATTTTTGAGACAGAGAGAGACAGAGCATGAGCAGGGGAGGGACAGAGAGAGAGAGCGAGACACAGAATCCGAAGCAGGCTCCAGGCTCTGAGCTGTCAGCACAGAGTCCGACACAGGACTCAAATCTTCAAACCATGAGATCATGACCTGAGCCGAAGTTGATGCTTAACTGACTGAGCCATCCAGGCGCCCCTCCCTGATCCCATATTTTTCTGTATTCTAAGTGGAGAAAATTCTTGTCTCTTAAGGCCAATAATGGATTGGGCCCAAGTGAAAAATCGAGGATAATTTTGGTATATTAAGGCCTGTAACATTAATTATATCTGCAAAGCTTTTCCCACCACACCATGTTGACATATTTACAGGTTTTAGGGACATCTTCCCAGGTAGGGCGGAGGGAGAAAGAGGAAAAATTCTGCCTACAGTATGATTTTTATGCATTTATCCAACATTAGTATTTACTCTCATGTTTCATTAGCTAATATTTAAGGTAATAATATTTACTCTCAAATCCCAGCCCCATGGTTTCTATCAGAGATATAATTAGTAAATTACAGCAATAAGATAAGCATGAAATAAGATTAATTATGTAATTGCATATTCAAAAGCATTTTATAGACTTTCTGAAATATATTCAAATCCATATTTTGAATCAAATGTGTTCTTTTATTTCTTTATCCTTGCCCCAAATCTCCCACAGTCTCCCCCACCTTGCATACATACATACACTCACAGACACGTAAAACTGGGTTTTATGTGAAGTGCTAATGTATTTTAAGAAGCATTTCCTCAGAGGCTACTCATCAGCATCGAACACTTCTTTCCAAACATACTATGTTTAAAAGTTGAATTAACTGATTGGCTAGCTGGCTGCTAGCCAAAGTTCTTGCTACTCAATTTAATGGCCAGTTTTACTTAATCTTATGAAATGTGTCTAATGTCATTAATCCCTATAATTTATATAAGTAGTTATTTCTAAATATTTTATGGGGAAAATAGCCCCTCCAAGTGCGTGTGTTGAGTAACTTTTCTTTTACAATTTCTAACACTTAGTTGAAGATATTGTGGCACAGAATAACTAGCCTCTCACCAGGCGCATTTTTCCTGTGTTTTGAGGGACTCGACTAGACTAACTTGCCTGGTTCATTTTGGCAGTTAACTTTAGCCATTTGTGCCTAAGATCTAAGAAAACGATGAGGAGCTACATCTAAACCTGATGTTTTGCGATTTCCTTCTCTGGGTCTTTATGGAAACCAGCTTGACCAACATGGAAGCCCCGTGCTGAACATGGAGGAACCATTAAATAGAAGTTCCTGCTGCTTTTAATCACTGCTTACCGGGGAGTCACCTGCTCACTAATCATACCCCACTGTTTTACCCTGTATAAGAGCAAGATATTGTATTAAGGGACTGAGAGTCTGTGGTTTACCCGCCGTCGCAAGTATCGTTGCAACAACTAGTACAGATACCGTGATAAAAGAAACTCAATCTTGCCCAATTAATAACCTGACATCTCTAAAGAATAGCCTGCGTGTTCAAACTTAGGGTCTATGGGGAGCCCCTGGGTGGCTCGGTCAGTTGAGCGTCTGACTCTTGATTTCAGCTCAGGTCATGATCCCAGGATCATGAGACTGAGCCTTGCGTTGCTTTCCATGTGGAGCCTGTTTAAGATTCTCTCCCCCGCTCCACCGCCCCTTTCTCCCCACCCCGTTCCCCCACTGGTGCACTCCCTGTCTCTCTGGCTCTCGCAAAAAGCAAACAAAAACTTGAGGCCTACAATGTATTAGATCTGGTGCCTATTATTTTCAGCTTGAGCCAAATCACCTGTAGGTCAGTGGTAGCTTCTATGGCTCAGTCGGCGCCGGTAGAACCCTCTTTTCATTCTGCGCAAGTGTATCGTTTTCACATAGAGATGGCCATCACGTGAGTCCCTTCAGTAGTTTTACTGTGGGCCTGAAGTTTTCCTTTTCTTTCTGTTAAGAGATGTTTCTTAGGGAAGGAAACAACGTCCTTCCAATACTCAAAGAACTGACTGAGAGCCAAAAGAAGGGGACAAAGTGGTACGATGACAAAATATAAGTAAAGTAATTTAATTCGACTTTATTATTTAAATGATATAAATTCTTCTTCTTTTTTTTTTTTTTTTTGAGGATTCTGGTTTGAGTTGGCACTTCAGTTTTCTCCCTGCAAATCATACAGTAGCAAGAAGAATAAGAAAATAGTAGAAACGTTTTTATGGAAGTAGAAGTGACTTTAAATTCCAAATACCTTTTTTAAGAGGAGAGAAAGAATAAAAAGTTAAGAACAACACACATTGGAAACCAAAGGGAGCTATATGCCAGGTGAAGCCTAGAAGATGTGAAAACTTCCTCAGAGATATCCTAAAACCCATACCTCTTTATGGTCAGGAGCACAGCCTGAGATTCGAAACCCAAATATCTTATTTGGAGCAGCAAGAATGAAAGCATGTGTTAATCACAGAAGCTCCCTAGGTTTCTTGTTTCTGAACACCAAAGGGTCAGACCCAAATGAAGACTGACATGGGCGAGTCGTAAGGAATGGTTTGCTTCTGTGACAATGGAGCCGAAAGGAGACTTGAAATCCTAAACATTCTCTAGCTGAAAATTGATCGTAGGTAGAGGAAAGTGATGTCCAACTGGACCTACACACAATTCAATCTGTGAAAAACTCATGATTCAAAAATAAGTGGAAATTGATTGTGAGTATATAAAAAATACAATAAAAATAAAAAGATATGGCGTATGAAAAACCGGTTGCAAGTAAATAACACTTTCCAGAAAAAAAGATATATGTGTATATATGTATGGGTACATATATACCAGTATGCATCTAAATGTATTTATATTTCTCTCTCCTCTATCTATTCATAGTGCAGATAAAATTCTAGGTTACACTATCCATGAGCTACAATGACAATAATGGAATGGATCAATTGTGTATCTATAATTTTAAGCATGTAATAATGTGGAAACAAGTCTATGTTGCCATAAATTATCTACCCTCCAGTCAATGGACCTCACTTTCATGTTATCTATAATTCTGACTTCATTACTTAAGATGCTCTTTGATTCTGCCATACGATTTGAGAGAATAATTCTGTTTTTGTTGTACTTCTTCTGTGAGTTAAATGCGCTACATAAAATTCTCTAGTGAAAGCAAGGACGTTTTTGAAATGCTTATATCAAATCTATAGAAATTTGCTTAACCTTTCTTGTATTCTTTCATTATTGATTTTCTTAACCTCTTGACGTAATGAGAGAATTCAGAAATACAACTGATGAAACTCTAAATATGGAATAATCTAACAGTGTTATGAAGTATTTCAACAAGGCCTGCCTCCTTCCATACCCAAAAGAAGCATAAAAGTATATTAAAACTGAAATAACTATGGCTAATACGCATTAGTTTCAACCTAGTTTCACATAGTATTTAGAAGTTGTCCCAGTTAAATCCATCAAAACACAAACCCTGCTAGGACAGGGGAGTTTTGTCCCTAAGGGCCCTTTCTTATAATTGCAGACCCATCAGATTTTTAAGTCATATGGAAAGTCAATATGGAGTCTCCAGGGTAGCTCATTCTCTCCCAACTTTTCTATTTCTCTATTACTATGTTCACCTCATTTCAACTCTCATTCAAATTTTAACAACTGCAAGAGCAGGCTTATTTCAGAGCCTCTTGACATACATTTTTACCTGGTAGAAGATTCCAATACCCTCAGGGACCACATCAAAAATGCCCCACTTAAAAAGAATTTGCTGAAGTGCATTTATGAACTCAGTCTCTATGCATTCAGCAGTACAAGTCTATAATTTTCTTCAAATGAAGCTTGGCCTTTGAGCATAGTTATACTTTGTATCAAAGTCATATGCAATTATAGAAATGCATGGAAAAATCAGCAGCCTTTAGGCAGCTGTCTGATCATAGAGGTTAAAGAAACACTAACAGATTATTTCTTCCAAAGCCCCGCCTCCAGTCAGAGATCTATTGCAACCACCTAACAGATCATTTTCTCTTTAAAAAAGTCTCCAGACTCTCTATAGAATGATATAGAAACACTTAATATCCTAATATATTGCTCATGAGATTAAAAAAAAAAAGGATATTTGAGTAAGAATATGTATGGTTGCTGATTATACATTTGGATCAGGAAAGCCTTTTACAATGAATAGCAAAAGACCATAATTACTAAAGAAGGGGCAAATTAGTTTTACTATCCTGCAAAAGCAGGTAACTACTATGTGGCAAATTATAATCCATGAATATTTAATTTCCCTTAGGTATTTCTCTCCTGTAACATGACAGAGGGTATATCAAGAAATGACTCTTCTAAAAATGCAAATTCTTCTCTTGAATGTTTAACTCCTTTGTTAATCTGATGAGTGGTTCTTTTTTCAGTCTTTAGCTATTATCCAAAAAAGAAAAAAAAAGAAAAAAAAATCCTGCTGAAAGAAACCAAGCTGAATTTCAATCATAATAGGCTTTAGAAATCCACACTTCTGTAAATATTTGCTGATATTTTAATAATAAAACTGAAAATTAATTACTTCAGTTGAAAAACTCAACTAATATTTCAGATTGCCTATGGAAATATAAGTTAGAAAATTTTGGAGAATTTTATAATGATATGTCTGTGGTAAATTTATAAAAGTTACATATTTTTGTCACTCTACCTTAAAATTAGCCATGGTAACCTTAATTATACTCTATATTTTTATATCTTTAAAATTTTTGTGATGAAATCTTACTATGTGTAAATCTCACACCTGAATTAGCGTCAGATATGAAGACTTATGGAGAAAAAATTTATGCATAGGATACAAAACAAGACATCAAAAACAAAATAAGCCTGATCACAAAGATGTTATTTTACTCATTTTTAAAGATCTTCTCTAGATAGACAGAAAACAGCAACAACAACAACGAAAAACACTTCCCTGAATTGAAATGCCAAAGGCCTAGAACTAACCAATAGAAACATATTTAGTAGCAGTAATCATATTTCCTCCCGGAGAGTTCAGTACAGAGTGCTGATTCTGTATTCACATCTAACCCAACTATCAATGTATTCAAATAAAAGCCAACAGCATGAAACAAATTTTGATAGGTTCAGGAGGATCTCTGTGAGAATGAAAACATAGTCCAAGTGCCTACTACAGGGCCTGAAACACATATGTGTGAAATAAAAACAGGAAAAAAACTAAATGGATATGCCTAGTAATATTTTCTAAAAATATTACCATCTTTTATTTTTACTTCAATGTACCACTCTTTATTTTTATTTAAAAAATGTGTCAAATTGTCATTTTGCCAGTCCTAGATTGCTTTCCATTTTGCTGAGGTTTCTCTTAAGCTTTCATACTTATCTTTAATAAATATTCATTCTTCCTTCATTTGTGTACGACTATTAACACCCCAAATTTCTGTGTTTCCTAAGGATGCAAACTGCTTCAAAATGCCTCTTTCTTTTATATAAAAATGTATATGCACATGTATAAATGAAGATGTGTTTCAAAAATATTCCCCAAATTCAAAATTTCAAATCAGTTTTTACCTGTATGCCCTTGTCCAATTACTTCAGAAAGAATGTTTGAAAGACCAATGATGTGTATGATTTCTTTATTTCAAAATATAAAGCCCCAGCTGACTTTTTGCAAATATTCCATTTGTCCTCCATTCTTTCTTAATTTAATTTTGAATATATTCATTGATGTCCAGTGTATGAAGTAATGGTATAATCTGGCAAGTGGCATAGTGATGTGAGTTTTTGTTTATTGTTTTCCTCCAGAGTTAAGATAAAATGTGCCTGCATGGGTTGTGGGATTTGTTATGATATGATACTCAGGAGAACAAAGGAAACAAATAAAAACAAATACAATTAAAAGGGTTTTCAAAGATGCTTAAGGAGAATGGTGACAGTTCAAATCAAAATTTCTCAAATCATCTTAAACAAAGTTTAAAAATGAAGGGAAAATAAAACTAAACACGTATCTTCACTAGAACTGGAAGGCACAAATACCAAAAAAGTAAATACTCCACTGTGAGGAGAAACACACATGCACACACACACACACACCGAGAGAGAGAGAAAGAGAGAGAGAGAGAGAGATTGAAAGAGAGAGAGAGAGAGAGAGAGAGAGATTGAAAGAGAAAGAAAGAAAGAATTAAGAATGTTGCCAAAACCAAAAAAAATTTAAAAGAACAAAAGAATTCAAAATACACATAATACCTACCTCACATTTTCTATACTTTCCCCCAAAAGAGGCATTTAGTAAAATAAATCTAATTTATTAAACTGATAGAAGAGGATATTCCACATCCAAATTACGCTCAAAACAGAATTTGTAGATAAAATAAAACATTAGAAATAGAGATTTAACAAAAAATGCCCTGAGAACAGAAATTGACCACAGGTGGAAGTAAAACTAGAATTGATTGAGTTTATAAAAGATTAGAAGACAAAAATTCATACAAAAAATGAAAACTTCATTACAAAGTGCCAAGGGAAGTATTGATTTGAATGAAAACTTAACAGAAAATATCGTAACAAAACAAAAGAAAATCAAAAACAGGAAAGTAACCAAGAGATCAAAATTGAAAAAGAAAATTTAAAAATTGCCCAAAACTCATGGGTAAAAGAGGAAAGATAGCAGAAACTATTAGCTTTCAAAAATAATAATGATCAAAACCACATATTTCAGGGTGTATAGTTGAGTTATTGAGAAAAGTAACAATATTTATAAACATTTCTATAAAAATATAATAATAAATATAAATAAATATATAAATATATTAAAATATATAAAAATATAAATAAAAATAAAATAAAAATTTTTGAACTAAATTTCCATTTCAGAAACCATAAAAGAAGCAGAAAGAAGGCAAATACAAAGACAAAATAGAAATCAGTGATGTAGAGAATAGAATTATGTCATAAGACACAATTAATAAATCAATATTCCACACTTAAAAAACTTATTAAGTAGGACAGCCGGGAGGCTCAGTTGGTTGAGCATCCCACTCTTGATTTCAGCCCAGGTCATGATTCCAGAGTCATGGGATCAAGCCTTGCATCGGGCTTCAGCATGAAGTCTGCTTAAGATACTCTCTCTCTCTCTCTCTCTCTCTCTCTCTCCCCCCCGCCCCGTCTCTCTGCCCCACTCTTCAACTTACACACTCTGTCTCTAAAAACAAACAAACAAACAAAAACTGATTAAATAAACACCCTGTAAATTGAATCAAGATGAAGAAAGGAAAAGTACAATTAACAAAATAAAATGTATCAAAAGGATATAACTGTTGAAATAAGATAAGAAATAAAAGTGCTCAGATATTATAAAACCTAGATAAATGATTCATATCCTAGAGAAATTGAGTTTATCTTATTAGATAAAGTTCAGACAGACAAATATGTGTAATGAAAATAATAGAGAATATTGAAAAAGAAAGGAAGAAAGAAAGAAAGAAAGAAAGAAAGAAACAAACAAACAAACAAACAAACAAACTACCGACAAAAAGTACAATTCAAAATGGAATTCAAAAAAGTCTTCAATTTTTTCCAGAATTGTGATGGCTAATTTTATGTCTCAACTTGACTGGGCCATGAGTGCCCAGATATTTGGTCAAAGACTGCTGTGGACATTTCTTTGAGGGTGTTTTTGGGTGAGATAAACAGTTATATGGTTAGACTGAGTAACACATGTTGCTCTCCTAATGTGGGAGTGCCTCTTTCAATCAACTGAAGGCCTAAATGAGCAAAAGGGCTAACCCTTCCCTAAGGAAGATAATTGTTTTGTTTTGTTTTGTTTTTGTCATGACTACCTCTGAACTGGGATACCAGCACTTTTCCTGCTGGAACACCAGCTCCCTTGAGGGTCTAGCTTGTTGCCTCCTCCTGCTTACCTTGGAACTTGTCAGCCTCCATAACTGGGTGAGCCATTTCTTTATAATAAATCTCTTTCTATGTATATATCCTATCAGTTCTGATGCTCTGGAGAAGTCTAATATAAAAATATAGAAAAAGGAAGAGAATTTTTCAAAGATTATTTTTTATGAAGCAAGTATCATCTGGGCATCTAACTGATAAAAATATTACAGCAAAAAAATAAATAAATGACACAATTATAATATTTCTGAATTGAAGGTTAGACTATTAAATAAAATTTTAGCACACCAGACCCAAAAATGTCACAATGGGAAAACAAGGAATAGAGTATGAAAATTAATATTGTAATAGGTTATATAACTCATAGAATGTAACAATAATCCACAAATCCATATTGCTAAAAACAAGTAAATAAATCATCCTTAGAGTGCTGAGAAATTTACAATAAATGATAGATTGTGAAAATCACTATTTGACAGCCATCACAATAATAATTCAAGGAAGGTTCATCAATAAACACTAAAACTATTGAATGAAAGTTTGAAGAGTAATGTGATATTTACATAGTGTCAGAGAGTCTTTCCTGTAAAGTACTGATTAATTACAAAAGATAAAATAGTAACCTTACAGTGCATCACGTAGCAGATACTACCTTAGCCAAATAATAAAGGTTAATAGTGCCTGTAAGGGCAATAGGGATTGCATATTACTCTGGGTATGACACACTGAAGAAAAAAAAAAAAAAGAAAAAAGAAACTTCTACAGTATAATTGCTAAAAATGCATTATGTGATTCTCATCAGAAATCAAAAACTAATGTTAGGAGCGCCTGGGTGACTCAGTCTGTTAAGCATCTTGATTTTGGCTCAGGTCATGATCTCATGGGTTTGTGAGATTGAACCCTGCATCAGGACTGTGGTGACAGCTCAGGTCCTGCTGGGAATCCTCTCTCTCTCCTCTCTCTGCCCCTCCTACCCACTCACGTACTCTCTCTTTCAAATAAAGTTAAAAAGCAAAAGTTAAAAAAAAGAAACTAATGCTATAGTTTTCCAAATGAGGGGCATTCCTCAAAATTAATGTCCTATACTCTTTAAAAATGTCAAGATCACGAAAGACAAAGAAAGGCTAAGGAAATATTCCTAATTAAAGGTGACTAAACCAGTGTGGTAGCTGCATGTAACCTTTGACCCTGAATTGGTGGTTACGCCAGAAACAGCTTATTTTTCTGTAAAGGACAGGCATTATTGGAACAGTAGGAAAATATTAATAGGACTCATAGGTTAGAAAATAGCATAATTTTTTTGATAATTATCTCATTTTTCTCACTGGATTGTGATTATATAAGAGAATATTCTCATTTTTAAGGAACATGTATTAAAATATTTAGATATAGAGTAACATCATATATTTAACTTACTCTCGGATGGCTCAAAAATAATACATACCAGAAATGATGTAACCAAATTAATAAAATGCTTAGCATATGAGGAATGAGTGTGAGGATACATAGAGGACCTTTGCAGTACATTTAAAAATTCTCAGAAAATCTGAAATGATTTCAAAATAAAATGTTTAAAATAGAGGTCTCCTTTTACTAATTAGATTTTCAATTTCTATTTGAAGATTGATTTTAAATATTAGGGTTTGAAGTTTGGTTTTTTTTTAATTTTTTAAAGGTTTATTCATTTTTCAGAGACTTAGACAGACAGAGCATGAGTGGGGGAGGAACACAGAGAGAGAGGGAGACACAAAATCCGAAGCAGGCTCCAGGCTCTAAGCTGTCAGCCCGATGTGGGTCTCAAACTCACAGACCACAAGATCCTGACCCGAACTGAAGTTGGATGCCCAACAGACTGAGCCACCCAGGCGCCCCTTAGATATTATTATTTATATCTTTGTAATGTAGAATTCCTATTTAAGTAGCTCACCTTTCAGAGGATTGGAGTGATTTACATTGAAACATTGCATTTTTGTGTAATAAAGAGTGGTGTTATATTAGTATTAAAATTTCATGATGGTTGAAAATAGTGGCAACGATTCAAATATAGTGAACTTTCCTTGTAAAGAAAGTTATGCAAACCCCATAATTAGAGTTTAGTAGAATCACCTTGAAGTGTAATACGAAAAAAAAAAAAGATATCAAGGATGTGTGCTAACCCAAGAGTTTTCTCCAATGGGTTTTATGCGTGTCATGGAGAAGAAACAAGAGTACAGAATGCAAAAAATACTTAACGCAAAGCAATAGTCGAAACTTTGTTTTAATCTCACTGGAATAGGGAGACCAGAATTGTAGAGAGGGCTACCAAGAGATGGGACTTTAGAGCAAACATCTCAAATGGAAGTGAACTTCAGAAAAGCACATCTGCACCTAGCGTTCTTTTCAGTGATTGGATGTTTCTAATGGCACGTGTTCAGTTGCCATCCAAACAAACAAAACAAAGCAAAGCAAAAAAACAGAAAGAAGGAAAATGCAAGCAAGAAAGCAAGCAGCTGCTAAGGAGCTACCCCTCTGCCCCCCAAAAAAACACCCCAAAACAAACACAAACAAACAAATCTCAGCAGCATTTTTTAGACAAACGTTTAAAAAAATGGGAACACCCAAATATCCATTAACAGTAGAATGGATAAATAAAATATTGTGTATATGTATTGAAAGATCCTACTGTAATGAAATAGAATAATCTATTTGCAATAATAATGATGAATATCATAGATTGTTGAGTAAGGTCAGACATGAGACATATACCACATATAGAAAATATGTCATAAATAGAAATATACCATATATAGAAAATATATATACCATATATAGAATATACCATAAATAGAAAATTCATTAACAGGCAAAATGACCAACAGTGATAGAAATAAAAATAATTTGTATTTTTGCCATGATATAACTGGGATGGGACACAAGGTAGTGGGGAGGGGCTTCTGGATATTGGTAATGTTTTGTGTCTTAATCTGGTTGTTCTATGTTAGTCTGGACAGTATGTATTCTTCCTAAAATGTAATTAAATTGTATACTTAGGATCTGTCACTTTTTGTATGCTGTTATATTTCAATATAAATGTTAAAAACAAATGAAATAAACTACTGTTTCCTGTACAGAGTTCTATAAAAGGAAAACTTTATTGCTAATTCAATTAATGAGGACTCTATGAGTAAGACACATTCTTTATAGTATTATCTGTGAAATAATTTTATTAGTAATGAAGTGAAATTTATTGGTAATAAAGATATAATGTCCAAAAGTAGCCAATCCTTTGACATAGTAGAGAACAAGAGAAAAGATAAATGATTGAAAAAGGGATTCTTGAGAGAGTCAATTTACTTAGATGCACCTGTCAAGTTATATTTTATTTTAAGTGAGAAGGACTGGGTAAATACCAAAATAAAAATACAGAAAAAAAAACTGTCTGTGGTTATGATATGTTTCCACAGACCAAATGCGCTCAGACTTAACTTAGATTTTGGATGTGTAGAGTTTTTCAAACTGTCATTGAGCACATATAAAAATTCTATCTCTCCATAATGTTGTTTGGTAAGGGATGATTTCAATTGTTTGCTTTTGTTTTTAATTTTTTTATTTTTAATTAATTTATTTACTGTCGAATTAGCTAACATATAGTGTAGTCTCGGCTTCAGGAGTACATTCCCATGATTCATCACTTACATACAATATCCAGTGCTCATACCAACAATGAGCTCTCCTCATTGCCCATCAACAGGGCTCTCCTCAATGCCCATCACCCGTTTTCCCCACCCTGCCAATCTCTCCCTGCCATAAACCCTCAGTTTGTTTCCTGTGTTTAAGAGTGGAAATAAATATTTTTGACTTTAAGGAGATTATTGAAAAATTTTTAAAATATGTGGTCATTATATGGTTTGAAAGCAACTTCAAAAACAATTCATAATGCATTGCTAAAAGTAATCTTATGATATCAAGACAGTACTTTATCTAGGTGTATACTATTTCCTTATTTGGCCAAAGCAGAAATGCACAAAAGTGCATTGAGGTTAAGAGTTTTTTTTAGAAAAAGTTGTTAAATAGCTTGATTAGGCATTTATTCAAACATTTAATTAATATATACTTATCACTTCCTGGTAGGTAGGCCTGGAACTGGATATGGCAGTTTGACCAATTATACATGGCAGTTTTCCTTTATAGAATTTTCACTGTAGAGTGGATGATACACATGGATTGGGTTATATTGGGTCATAGTTCCAGTGTTGGAGATGTCAACAATACTGGATCATTTTTCTTCATCTTCTACTAATGGCAACGTGTAAGGGTATGCCAGGCTTTTTCCAAGAAGGCTCAGCTTTCTTTCTTTTATTCTTGTTCCACTTTTGTTTCCTTGCCTATTCTCTACTATGTGTCAGATTCCAATACACTTAAATCCTGAAGAGCCCCTCCACTATTATTTGTCATTGTCACCACTACTCTGAAAGCCTAAGAAAAACTCATTCTCTATCTCAGGTTGGTTACTAATAGATTGGTGTAAATTACTAAAGTGCAACGAGATCTAAGCTTCATATATTTATTTAATGTAAAAGTGAACAGGGGCGCCTGGGTGGCTCAGTCCATTGGACATCCGACTTCAGCTCAGGTCATGAACTTGCAGTTTGTGAGTCCCAGCCCCCCATCGGGCTCTGTGCTGACACCTCAGAGCCTGGAGCCCGTTTCGGATTCTGTGTCTCCCTCTCTCTCTGCCCTTCGCCTGCTCATGCTCTGTCTCTCTCTGTCTCTCAAAAATAAATAAAATGTTAAATGTTTTTTTAAATAAAAAAAAATAATATAAAAGTGAACATTAGAAATTTTACCTTACTTTATTTCTAGATCTTACGATTTCTTTAGAAAACAGGGAAAAGTTGCTTAAGTCTAGATCAAAATGGATTACATTAAGGTTTGGGCCTGACTTTCATCAATTGTAGTATGATGTACATCTATGTTAGTCTAGCAATAGCACGACTGCTGTAACTAATTTAACTAACATATTCTGCTAGTGTTAGTTATCCTAATATGTTTGTTGATTGGAAGTATATTGCTACATGTTTATATTTCCTTTGTTTAATGACAAAGGACAAGTATAAATGGGATAAATTGATAGATGTTAGATGGATGGATGGATAAATAGACAGACAGATATTTTAATTAAGCCATAAATACGTGTCCATAATAATGAAATATTTTCAGAAACATCAAGTAAGAGAAAAAATGCTCAGTTCACATTTTGCTTCAATCCCCAAAGTTTTGAAGAGTAAAAATTTTTTAAACGTGATTCACTGCCAGAACTGTGACTGGGAAATGACAGGGGTGAAGACGAAGAAAGAAAATTAAGTCTCTGAGGAACAGAACCGCAAAGATCTTTGATAATTAGAACCAAAGTCTTTCCTAGTGGCCGGTTCAAATCCAGCTGATTTTAGCAGAGGTCAAAAGTGTTTTGATCCGATGGATGTTCAGTATATTCATGAAACAAAGACAAAGGAGCGGCCTTCTCTTCGGTCATCTCTGATCACATCTTCAAGTCTACAATAGTAATTGGCAAATTCATTAACTAGCTCTAGAAAAAGTTGACAAGTATTAAAATAGAAAAGAGACTGCCCTATTGAATATAATACAAAAGGAGATTGTTAAGGAGACATTAACTATTCTGTTCTTATTTTTCTTTACCTCTAAGATGAATTTGACCTACTAATTTTGAAACTAAGCTATAGTTTTGAGGCTATAGTGTAGGAGAGAAAATGCTCTCTACGTCATCTCCCCAAGTATAATGTCTCTGTGAATTAAAATACTTTACTCCTAAAGTCATAACTTACTTTTAAAAATACTATTATTTTTTTTTCAGTCAAGATGGTGTTGAAGGTCATGCTTTGAAGCCTTCACTTGGCTGTGAACATATAACAAAGGGAGATAAAATATGACAATGAGAGATAAATTATAACAAAAAATAATTAAAGGTCATAGCCTCCAACAAAACAAAAAAATAATAATAAGGAAAAAAGAATAAAACAAAGTGGTGAGCCTGGCTGAAGTAATACGTCTTACTGACTCAAGCAGGCAAGGAAACTGGGAGCTTGGCTCACTGGGTAATGAGATGAAAGGTGTTCCGCATCTTTTATTTATTAGGATTTTGATTTGGTGTCCTCCTTCCATTTATAAGGAAGTTAATTAAAAAAAAACTGTCACAAAACATTGATACCAAGACTTATATATGAAAGGAAACAAGAAAACATAGTTACAAATTACCAGACAATATCTAAACCAAGATTTGTTTCCCATATCTTTGATTTCTTTAATGTAACTATTGGGCAGATATTTTGAAATACTATTTTAAGAACTAATACTAGACACAGACCCAAGAGTGCCAGGAAATGCCAAACTGTTAGTAAAAAATTATAAGATTCCAGAAATAATAAGTGAGAGACAGAGAGAGAGGGGGGGAGAAGGAGGGAAGGAGAGAGAGGGAGAGGAATAGAAATGTAGAAATTCCAAAATAAGTGGAGATTATTGACCCTAAGAAGGGCATCCAATAAATTCAAATTTAGGAATTCAATTCAGTGATCTCAAAATTAAGATAACAAAGTAATCTAGGGGTGCCTGGGTGGCTCAGTCAGTTAAGTCTCCAAATCTTGGTTTCAGCTTGGGTCATGATCTCATGGTTCATGAGTTTGAGCTCTGTGCTGGCAGCTCAGAGCCTGCTTGGGTTTCCTCTCTCTCTCTCTCTCTCTCTGCCCCTCCTGTTCTCTCTCTCTCTCTCTCTCTCTCTCTCTCTCTTGCTCTCTCTCTCTCTCTCTCTCTTTCTCTGTCTCCCTCAAAATAAATAAATAAACTTAAAAAAAAGATAATAAAATAATCTAAAGAGATTTGAATATAATTGTAATAAGATATAGCAAAAAGTCAAATAATGGAATACATCCATAAAATAAAGTGGGTTTTTTTTTAAACAACAAAATAAATAAAGGATATCGTGTTAAAGGCAAAAAGGATTGGTAATCCAAACTCCAAAAACACAAAAACGTAAAAAAATAACTAATTAGAAATACACATATGTCTGGCTAGGAACCAACATAGTTCCTAACACAGAGTATATTGAATAATTAGCTCAGCAGTGTGTATGTGCTTGTGTGGGGAGTCTGTAGGGTGAGAGGGAAGGTGTTGTTCTAATAAAAAATGCAGCAAATAGTTTAATATTAAGTGTTCTTTGTTAATCTAATATTTAGTAAATTTGTAACGTAATAATCATTCACTATTGAAAAGGCTTTAGGAAAGTGAAGGCAGGAAAAAAAATCTAACAGCAATTCTAGATATAAAAAATATAAATGCTTGGCATAATAGTAATGTCGATGCATCCCCAAATTACTGTGACAAATAACATTTAAGAGAAAATACACTGTAGGGCTCTAAGTTCTCTTTGAAAAGATGAAGATTTAATAAAGATTTCAAAAACACCAGAAGTGTTTGTCTTACATGAAAGATGTGCTTCAGTTATGCATTCCAACTGAAAAACAAATGGAGAAAAGAGAGGCATTTTGAAACCAATGGGGTGGATATATTTATAAATGATCCACAATGAAGATTCAAAATGAGCAAAAAATGAAGTATGAGAAGAGAAAGATAGAAAGGGAAATGAGAATTGCAAGGAATAATGAAAACATTCTGTCTTGAAACATTGTTTAGTGTAGTAACAATTAGCTTAGCAATAAAATATTTTGTAAATGTGCTAGTTTGCACTGAGAAATAGGGAAACATATCATTTCAAATTGATTTTTTTTTTCTTGTCATTTAACAGAAAGAAAATAGTGCTCCTTTTAACTAGGAGCTCATTCATTTCAGTGATAGCTTTAATGATAGTTAATCATGATAATGGCAGTGGCTGATGTAACTGCTTGTGATTAGTTCGGGCTTGTTTTTGTGTATATTTAAAGCAAAAGACAGCTTTTTCCAGAAACTTCAATTCTTTCTGCTCTATTTCCTCTCCTAAGTTAAAATGCAACATTTAACACTTACATATCCATTCTACATATCTACATATCAAAGCACACAGCCTCACAAGGTGTTAAGAGTATATTTTTTGAGTCAAAAAGGCAAGGTCATTAGTGAATTCTAAGATTTCACAAAAAGTTTGTTTCTTTTTCCAACATATTCCTAGATGCTTCTAACATATAACATATACAACAGGCAGATGAGAGAGGAGAGAGGATGGAAGAGGGACAGGGAAAGGGAAAGATGTAAACATTAGGCGATACAGATACAGTAAGTATTGTCTCTAGGTATGTGCTATATGGTGACTGTCTGCCCTAAACTTTCTTTCTCTTTTTTTAATCATTCAAAATAAAAACAAAAGTGTCCCGTCATTTAATAGTTTAAACAGAAAATTATTTTTAAAAATCTGGAATGATCACATAATTAAAAAAAATAAATAAATAAACCAATTACCAGCAGAAGTGACCTAATGATCCAGTGAAGCTATTTCCATACGCATTAGTAGGGAGTGGTATAGACTTTTTAAAAAATCAACTTTATTTATAATTTCAGGAGAAAAATTCTTTTTTTTTAATTTTTTTTATGTTTATTTTTGAGACAGAGAGAGACAGAGCATGAACGGGGGAGGGTCAGAGAGAGGGAGACACAGAATCCGAAACAGGCTCCAGGCTCTGAGCTGTCAGCACAGAGCCCGACGCGGGGCTCGAACTCACGGACCGCGAGATCGTGACCTGAGCCGAAGTCGGATGCTCAACCGACAGAGCCACCCAGGCGCCCCCAGGAGAAAAATTCTTAAACTGCAAAATACTTGCATAGTTTCTTTCCCAAATTACTTCCTCATGAAAGACATCAGCAACCTGACAGATCCAGGGGAGCCTGGCTGGCTCAGTTGGTTAAGCATCTGATTCTTGATTTCGGATCAGGTCATGACTGTGATTCCTGACATGGGGTCCCACCTAGGGCTCTGTGCTGGCAGCGCTGAGCCTGTTTGGGATTCTCTCTCTCCCTTTCTTTGTCCCTCCCCCTGCTCATGTGCATGTGCTCTCTCTCTGTCTCTCTCTCAAAATAAATAAACTTAAAAAAAAAAAAAAAAGAAAAGAAAAGAAACCTGGGGCTCCTGGGTTCCTTAGTCATTAAGGATCCTACTTAGCTTCAGGTCATGGTCTCACAGCTCAGAGCCTAGAACGTGCTTCAGATTCTGTTTCTCCCTGTGTCTCTGCCCCTACCCCACTCACCCTCTGTCTCTGTCTCTCAAAAATAAACATTAAACAAAATTAACAAAAAATGCAAAAGAGAAAAAGGAACCTGATAGATCCTAAAATCAATAAAGTGGACTTTAAATGTTTAAATTATATGTTTATGATTTCAAGTAGGGGAAGAAACTAAGATCATTTCTCTATTCAGACAGACATATCCTGTAAATGTTTTATTTCTATGGTCTTAATTTTCACTATAAGAAAAATAATTTCACTTCTATGTTTCATTTTCATCCTACAGCGCCACCCCCCCCCCCAACAAAACCACCCTGACTCCCAATGAGAAATTTAGATGAACAAGTTTGCCTCTGGGAAACTTGAGAATGGGAAGTGAGAATGTTTGAATATAGAGCACCAAAGACTTCCACTTTACTTCTATAATACTTTTTTTTTCTTTTCTTAAAGTTTGTGTGTTTCGCATGTGTGCATGTGTGCATAAGTGTGAACAAGGCAGAGAGAGGGAAAGAGAATCCCAAGCAGGCTCCACACATCAGAGCAGAGCCTGATGTGGGGCTTGAACTCACAAACTGTGAGATTATGACCCGAGCCCGTCAGATGCTTAACTGACTGAGCCATCCAGGCGCCTCACCTCTATAATAAGTATTAAAGATGAACCACGTGAATATATGTGTATCAAGTGAGAATATAAATAGATAAGTTATGTGTACCCAGAGATAAATGTGTGATTTATAAAAGCATTTCTTGATATTTTAAAAATATTTTCTTTGATCTTCTCTTCGAAATGATTTTTCCATTTTCATACTAATTTTGTCTTTAAGTCCTCTGGGAGTGACAGAGCTATAGAATAACTACAATGTTCTTATATACTTCACATATGATTAGAATTAAAAGAATTTAAAAAGCCTTTGAGTGAAAAATGTGGTTAAACATCAGGATACTGCCGTTAGCTCTTAGATACATGTGTAAACATATACCTTGAAAATTTTCTCTTTATTTCCAGTCTCTGCCCTTCCAATCATTCAGCAAATATTTTACTTGGATTTGCAACCATGTGATTGGCTGAGTAATCGACACCTGGAAAACAAAGTATTCTGTCTATAAAAGAAAGTACTAAACAAAGTTTTTCTGTACTGTGAATTCTAAGGCACAGAATGTGGTCTGTTATCATTACATAAATTTCCAAATAATTTTGATAGTGATAATAATACTCAACATATTCTTACCCAGAGGCAGTCAGAAGCTAATTTCTATGTACTTAAACACTCAAAATATTTTTTTCTCTTACTTTGTGATTCCCAACATATTTAACATTTTCTTCTCGACTCACAAAGTATGATTTGAAATGATTATACTTCCATTTTTTTTTCTTATTTTGTTATAAATACCATGTTTTTGATGTCTGTGACTGTGATCTGGTGGGAAATATTCTTTAATATCCTATATATATTTTTTTTTTTCCACAGCATGCATGACGTCTATGGTTGGGAAACTTAAAACAAGGATGACAAAAAGCATGAATACCTTGTAATAGGCATTCACATATGCACTTAATTCAAGAATGAATACAAATACAGAAAAAAGGGACTGATATTGAATCAGTAACACCTGGGAATTATATGGGTAATATGTGCACTATGCTTGAAGCAGCGGTTATCCGCTAAGTGATATCAAGGAAAGAAGGCATCTAATTTGACACTGAATAGTAACGTTGTTCCATAAACATGAAGAGGTCAGATAAAACTTAGACATGAAGAGGAAAGATTTAGAACAAACAAAAAGATGTAGAACACAAAAAGGCAAGCTTCAAGATACAGGTTGTGTTTGACTGAAGACAGAGAGGCTGCACAGGAATAGAGCCAGAAGGTGAACGGCTTTGAAGGCCATAGTTAGATGCTACTATTTGATCCAGGGAGCATTGGGAAAGCACTAAAAAGCCTGAGTAAAGAAATATGTGGCTAAAGCCGCCAGAATTGAAAGGGGTTTAGATGTAGAACAGAGAACACTGTGGATTGGTTGTGTTTGAATTGATCAGGAGCAGGATTCAGGATTTAGCAGGGGAAATAAAATGGGTAAATTAGAGCAAAAATGAGAATACAAAGAAAAAATAAGGTTAAAAGAAATCCTGGGTACCACATCCTAGGGGGTAGAAAGAAGAAAGGATGTCAGAATTGAAGTTACATTTCTTTCAATACGTACATTTGTGTTACCATCTATACTAGTTATCTAAGGCAGAATACTACAGGGCAGAAACACATGGAATTTTCCACGGCATGCCTAATTTTGGTCCCAAATTCATTCTGTTAATAGCTCTCTTAGCTTAGGCAAGTTGATTTCTACAAGCCTGAGTTTCCTTATCTGCTAACTGTGAGTGGTATTGTCATTAACATAACATATGTTGTTGTAAGATACAACTAAGAAATTGAATTTAATGTATTTTTTGTCAGTTGATAATGATATTACAAATAGTAGCAATCGTTATAAAAGACCTTAAATTCTTCTAGTTTAGACAAAATCAGGAGTTTGTAAATCTATTTATGTATTTGGTCAATTTACATACATGTTATAATTTTATATACAGTATGTAACTTATAAACATACGTATATACATGCATTATATATGTATTTATGTATATATATATAATAACATAGTTACAACTTCATGTGACTTTCACTATTTTTATTTCAAGTGGCCAATGACCACTTCTATCAGAAACAAAAATCATCAATCCAAATTCAACCCATAAGAGGTGTCATGATAAAGATAAACGACCAATTTTAAAGTGGCTTATGAGGTTATTTATTTTTATTAAATGTGTTTATTTTCTTTAAAAAAATCCTTATAGAAAGCATCAATGCATGAAGCTCTCTGGTTAAAGAGGGAATAGAAAGTTAGAGAATGATCTATTCTTGTGTCCCCAGGCTGTACCTCACTGGGGACAATTCCCTTAGGACACTCTTCTAATGCTAGGGGGAGAAAGTCCTTCATGACATTAGAAGAATATTTCACCGATACTTATGATGGTATTAATCTGAAGGCTACATCTGCTTCTCCATTTCTCCTCTCTTTGCCTGATAAGTACATTCAATTTCTATGGATGCCATTCATTCATTCATGTATATTTGTTGACTCTTACAAATGTTGCAGGTGCAGTAAAAATGATCTGGTACAGATTTCTTCTACTTTTTTATCTTATCAGAAACTTGACTCTTCTCTGAAGAAGAAACTTGTTCTGAAATCTTTGTGATCAGAGTTTATGATCTCCTCTGGCTCATGTTCCAATGGCATACTATTGACTTTACAGTTGTCAATACCTTTATACTTTCTGAAAAAAAAAAAAAGAAGAAGAAGAAAGCCTCTCTATTGCTTTCTGTGTGATCTGCCCTAGCATTGCATGTGCTTTCTTCACTTCGATTCATAACCAAGCTTTTCAAATGGGTCCATTCCTTACCCAGCTTACTCATTGTGAATCCTCTAGTGAAGGTCATTAATAATTATCTGATTGCCAAATCTATATCCCCTTTCCAGTTCTAATCACAGCTGACCTTTTGTACCATATTTTTTTTTTATCCACTCTTTCTTCTTAACTCCTGTCTCCATCAGCTTCCATGGCCCCATATTGTCCTGGTCTTTTTCCTTTACCTAATAAAAAAGTTACTCTCAGTGTCCACCTCAAATATTGTCTCTTCTCCCAGAGGAAAATGTTGGTGTTACTCAATTTTCCCCTTAGTCATATCTCACCTGCACATTCCTCTATAGCCATAGTGTTTTGCTTTTGATGCCAGTGATTAATTACAAATTAATTCTTTGAAAATTTATATTTCTATGTAAAGTTATATTCTAATATTTAGGCTTTTCTAACATTTTGTTTGAAATTCCACTTTTAATTTCCATAATAAGTTTTATTCTTCCTTCTCATCTACCATTCTAATTGGCACTGAAACTTTCATAACTTTTTTTTTTCTTGACTATATATAAACCATCGTCCTTCTACCTCTCACCTCTGCATATCCACAAAACTGCCATAATTTAGATTCTCATCATCCATCATCAAGAATTTTACGCTGTTCTTAATACATCTTTGTTTTCTTGAATTGATCTGTCTCCTAATTTAGCTTGCTTTATTGGTTGTAAATCCTTCTATATTTAAACTGCCTTGCTGCTGTTATATGATCAAGTTATTCCTCTAAATTTAAACTGTCAATTGTCAGATGTTAATTCTCCTGAACAAAATATCTTAACTACAAAATAACAAGCACTTAGATATCTCTGTCAATACTTAGATTTTTTTTTCACACAGTATTTTTTCAGATTAAAGGGTTTGTCTTAGTTAACTTTCCAAGGTTTCTGTTGGGATCAATTTACCAGATTTCAGAACTGAAACTCATTTCATTTCATAATTAAGGGGAAGAAAACACTCTCTTTGGTTGGATTTAATGCAGACTTTTAATTTCTCTGACAAAGAATCTTCCCCACCACAAAATGTGTCAACACATGCTTTACCTTCTGTGCCTCAGGCACCAGACATGAATTTATTGGAATGTAAGTCATAGGTGAGTATCAGTTAATGTGGTAATGTGAAAAAACTAGGAAAGAAAGAAAGAAAGAAAGAAAGAAAGAAAGAAAGAAAGAAAGAAAGAAAGAAAGAAAGATGAAAAAAGAAAAAAATTAAAAAGCATGAATACCCTTTTACCATTAATAAGTGTTCTCCTGATTATGTTCATTTCCATGATTTATTTTTGTGTATGTTTTTAAAGAGCCAGAAAATAATAATCTCTCCTGATATAATGAGGAAACTTTTTGTAGGAACTACGGGCTTTTTCTACTAGTTTTCAGTTTAGTAGGAGAAAATGAAATTGTGTCCTATTTGATGTACTTGTGGGTTATTGCCTTAATGAGCCTATTTCCATTCAACTTAGTCTATAATGAACCAGAATGAGAGAGAAAACACAGAGTTTGTATCGATGCATTTATCTTAATCATGAAATTGTTATAACTAGATCATTTAACATGGATTCATTCTCTACCTTAATATTAATTGAGTGAAAATGGTTCTGTAGGATTTGATTGTGTCATAGGTGTGTGTGTGATGGGAGAATTCAGCTGGAGAATATTTCTACTCTGTAAGTCCTCTCTAAAGCTCATCACACTGAGTCTGTTAGGGACCCCAACATTCACATTGTCCATCTTCAACCCTCAGAACTCTATCTCAGGGTAAAAATGTAAGTTTATGTCCCATAAAAGTGATTGGATAGCGATTCTGAAGGCATACAACCAACTGAAAAGATCTTTATGGCATGCATCTAAAATATAAAGAAAATTATACTATAGAAAGAAAAAGTAGACCAGTAAGGCAGTTGAATAGGAATATAGAGGTGATATGCTACTCCTATTAAGCCTGAAAGGAATTAGGTTATCTGTAGGCATCAGAAAATGCAAAAGAACATCTGATTAGATTGTTAACTTTTAGCAGATTACAAAATGTTACTTTTTGGCAATGAACAAAGTAAACATTTTTAAACTAACTATTTTTCTTAGGATAGCACTTCATATTGTGCATTTGCAGAACAGGGCTCAGAATCTGACATAAAGTAAGGGCTTATAAAATGTGTAATAAATAGAAATTAAATTGATTTTGCATACTTTCTACATTTCTCAAAAGATATGGGGATCCAATGTAGGGGGAAAAACTCCAGACATAAGTAATTATGATATTTGAAATAACTCAACTTTTCTAGTCAATATCCATAAAATTAAATGAATTTATTTCTAACACATTTGCTACCAAAATAAGGGATTATCACAGTTTTAGGAGTATGCTTTCACACTATAGTGCATGGCTTGAGATCTTCTATGCAAGCTATTTTCTTTCATTTTAAACTAAATAGAAACTTACCTTTAATTGATTCTTTAATTAATTTATCACTTTTTTTTTTTTTTTTTTTTTGAGGAGTAGTGACTGGAATGGAGTACCATGGAGACTCTACAGAGCAATTCAAGTTCTATTTCTTTTTTTTTTTTTTTTTTTTTTGGGACAGAGAGAGACAGAGCATGAATGGGGGAGGGGCAGAGAGAGAGGGAGACACAGAATCGGAAACAGGCTCCAGGCTCCGAGCCATCAGCCCAGAGCCTGACGCGGGGCTCGAACTCACGGACCGCGAGATCGTGACCTGGCTGAAGTCGGACGCTTAACCGACTGCGCCACCCAGGCGCCCCTCAAGTTCTATTTCTTAAAATGGGTAATGATTACACGGATGTTTTCACTTTGTAAAAATTTATCGAGGTACTACTTAGCATTTATGCACTTTATATGTTTGTTGCATGAATAAATTCAAAAAATGACATGAAAACTGCAGTATGTTAATTCAAAATTAGTGAGGGGTTAATGGATGGGTGTGTCAGTTCAATGTGAAAATACTTGGGGTATTTGGTAATGGGGATGATTGCAGATAGTCATTTATTTTTTTAAAATCCCAAATACAAGTGAGAACGAATCAACAATATTTGAATGCAATTTTCAACACCAATCTGTAGCTGGATGCTCATATATTGAAATACAAGAATATGAATGAGATAACTGATTTGTTTGGAAAATAAATGTTATTTTAGCCTACAAACTGGGAAAATGTCAAAATAGTCATTCGAATTCCAAAGAAATTTTGATGTAACTAAATAGAAGTTGTCATGTGCATAGATTAACTACAATTTTAGCTTGTAAATTTTATTCTCTTTCAGTAAGGGCTATGGTCCCGAGTGAAATGCTACATGACAAAAAGATTGTAGCTTACACTCAGGAAACTTTATCTCCAAATTTTGATGTAAAATCCAAACAAGAACTCCTTTAAAACGTATCCATCTTTATCCATCTTTTTATGTTATATAACTTTTAGACATGCAATTATTTGTTTTCTAATTTTGCAACTTGTTTTCTTTTTCTTTTTTCTTTTTTAAATGTTTTTACTTTTGAGAGAGAGAGAGAGAGAGAGAGAGTGAGAGAGAGAGAGAGAGCACGAATGCGGGAGGAGCAGAAAAAGAGGGAGACACAGAATCTGAAGCAGGCTAGGCTCTGACCTGTCAGCACAGAGACGGACTTGGAGCTCGAACGCATGAAATCATGAACCCCGAGATCATGACCTGAGCCCGAGTCAGACGCTCAACAGACTGAGCGACCCAGGCGTCCTGAGTTTGTTTTCTTTTCAGTTTATTGTGATCATCCCTATTTCCATGTTTCAAAGCTGTCATATTCATTGAGTTAAGCTCTGGATCATCTCATCATCTAAGTTTTCACTTCAACTGCTCTAGCAAACCGATTTATTGAGTTAAAAATACATATATTTGTATCTAACATTCTCTTGATTGAATTCCATGCAGAAGCCATTCAAAGTAATTTGAATTTGTAGAAGTCAAATAGTTTTGCAAATAAGCTTAAAAAATATATATCAGCAAAATCTACTGAACTAGACTGGTAATTTTTAGCACTGATAGCAACTAAATATTAAGTAGGAGGTTCACACACACGTGAACCCAACACAGATGATTTTACTGATGTTTGGTACCAAATGTCAAGGGAATAGATCATTTCAACTTATGTTAACCTCCCTAGAAGAAATAATTATTGGAGAATCTAATTAATTAATTAAACCTTAATAACTAGGAAACCCTATGATGACAGTTTCGCCTCAATATTAATACCAGACAAGGACAGATGAAGAAATGTAGATCCATTTAACATATGAACATATATTTGAATATCACAGCCAACATTACCCACAGATAATCTACATAAACAAATTCCTTTAAAAAATGTTTCTAAGTTTATATTTAATGTAGTTGAAATGTAGGGTAAAATTCTATTTTCTTATTTTTTTATTTTCATGATTTGTTTTCTGTTACGCCTATACTATAGCAGGGTGCTGATTCAAATCCATGACTGATAAAAAGCATAATTGTAATCTGAAAACAGAGGAAAGGTAATTAAACTCAGGCTTATAGTTAAAATTGAAGATGAGACAACAGAATTTTATGGCATGAAGAGATAAATAATCTGGAAAAGAAATCTGTTTTTAGCGCAGTATAAAATGATGTCTAAGACCATGGCCATTAGAATGTGCCATTCTTACATTTATGTTATATTATTTCCTGAGTTATACATACTTTGCCATGTGATGTAAACAACCTGAAATGGTATTTACATACTGGTGCAATAATGACAATAATATTTATGGGGCTGCGTGAGACTGAAAAGACTTAATATTTGCAACATACCCAATATCATCTTGCAATGGTGAGCGATCAACGGACTGACATTTATTGGTGTTTCAGTGTTATCAATAACTTTGTTTAAATTTTTTGTGAATCCACAAAGCAGGACCACACCACTATTCACATATAATACAGAATTTCCAATACCATAACCTTTAAATTTTAAATATGTTGTTTTGACCATTACTAAGACTAACATAAGAGCCAGAATTGTGACTTCAAAGTAAATTGTTGTTTGTTATACTATCTGGTTTAGTCAGCAGGGATTTTGTTTTGTTTTGTTTTGTTTTGTTTTGTTTTGTTTTGTTTTAGTAGTACATAAAATAAGATAATTTAGGATGAATGGCATCTTAGATTCAGTGAAATACAGCTGGTGCTGGGTTGGCATTGCAGATATCAGAGCAAAGATATGGGGTTGCATTGGAAAGGCAAAATGTGTTTCATATAACTTGAATATGTAGCCTGAAAAATGAAGTGGGATTTGAGTCACTCTGATGCCTCCTAGTGCTCTAGACATCCACTTAGAGGCTGAAGTGATCCAATAGAATAGTTGGACCTGATCTGGCAGGCCTCAGAGGTCGTTTAGAAGACGTATCACTAGCGGTGCCTGGATGGCTCAGTCGTTAAGCGCCTGACTTCAGCTCAGGTCATGATTTCATGGTTCGTGGGTTCCAGCCAAGCATCGGGCTCTGCGTTGACAGCTCAGAGCCTGGAGTCAGCTTCCGATTCTGTGTCTCCGTCTCTGTCTCTGCCCATTCCCGCACTCACTCTCTGTCTCTGTCTTTCTCTCAAAAATAAACAAAGCTGTACATGCTCCAATTGGATAAAGTACCATGCAAACAATGATTGGGTATCATATGGTCCTCTTAGAAAAAATAAAATAAAATCAGTAAATAAAATCACAGGGGTATGGTTGGCATTCAAAGTCCAGGTTAGATTTAGATGTCCTCTTTCCCCTTGGCAGATGCCCGTGTGTACTACTGGAAGATTGCCAGAGACAGGGTATCATTGAAAAATTAACAAAAGTGTCTTGTCGCACAAGATGCCATATCATGATACCTGCTACTCTCATAAGGCATCAATGCCAGATTATAACAACGAGCAGGTATGACAAGCCTTTCATTTCTTGTACTTCTTGTCCCTCTCTCTCGGTTCACCCTTGGTGGGACACAAAGTAACAATGACCGAGGGAAGTTTAAGCTGAAATGCATTTATTTTTTAAGCTCAGGGAGGGGCAGGTGAAATTTAAAACAAAATACATCAACCATACATCTCATCCCCGTTTGCCATTATGACTCTGGTTCTGAGGCACATAGACTGCAGATGGAAAACGTTGAGTAGGAGTTTTTTTATGGTATTTTGGTCTTGCTGTTTAACAATTAAAATGATTTTTTAAAAATCCTGGGAAAAGAAAGAATGTGCAATTTTCTTATGGGCTATGGAGTAATAAAATAAAAAATGCATTGTGTGTCATCGTACAGAGCCCAATATAGAACCATTACATGGCTAATCAGTATTCAAGACAAAGGGCGCCTGGATGGCTCAGTTGGTTAAGCGTCTGACTCTTGACTTCGGCTCAGGTCACCATCTCATGGTTTGTGAGTTCAAGCTCCGTATTGTATTGGACTTTGTGCTAATGGCATCAAGCCGCCTTGGGATCTCTCTGCCTCTCTTTACCTCAAAAATAAATAAATAAGCTAAAAAAAAAAACCCATGTATTTAAGAGAAGAGAGTTTCAGTGTAAGTAAGAGAAAATGCAAAGCTTTAGAGGTGGAAATCAGCATGATATTTCCAGAAATAGCACATTTATTTTTTAAATATTACGATATAAAGAAATACAAAATTATCAAATATACACACAGGTATTTATTATAAAGAAGTTTACACATAAGAATTTATATTAAAGGAGATTTCTTTGAGTCTGTAATTTGAGCTGGGTCATGTGGGAAGTGTGCATTGGGTACGTAATGTGTGGAAAGACATTCCAGGCTGAAAGAGCCAATATGAAAAGGTGAAAGCATCATGACACGTTTCAGAGTTGTGAGCAGGGCAATGAATTAAGAAAGGAAGGGCAGAGTACTGAAGGACAAGGCTGATAGGTAGCCTGGGACAATATAAACAAAAATCAATTTGAAAACCACATCAAAAATATTGGATTTCAGGATATGCATGAGAAATGTTAGTAAAGGAATGGCGATAATGAGATTTGAGTACTTGAAAAATAGCTCTTAAAAACAAAAACAAAACAAAACAAAACCCCCACAAAAGTCCAATGTTTCAGTTTCCTTTTGCTGCTGTAACAAATTACCACAAATTCTACAACTTGACACACACAGTTATATATTATCTTAGAATCATGACAGTCAGGATTTCTAAAGTTGGTCTCACTGGGCCTAACACAGGTGCCAACAAGGTTCTCAAAGCTCTACACAAGAATCTATTTTCTTGCTGTTTTCAGTTTCCAGAGGCTACCCACATATCTTGACCCATACTCCTTTTTAAGTTCAAAGCCTGTGGTAGTTGACCCAATCTTTCTCAAGATACCAACTCTCTGGTGTTGATTTTTCTGTCTACATTTCCCTCGTTTAAAGAGTCATGTGACAACATGGCATCCATCAGGATAACCCTAGATAATGTCCTTATTGAGATTCATTGATTAACAACTTCAATTCCGTATGTGACCGTAATTCTTGTTATGTCCCGTACCATGACGTATTCTTAGGTTATGGTAATTAGGACATCTTTTGGGATATGATTCTGCTTACCACAACTATTATTCAAAAAAGTCCTGGAACTTAAAAGTAGTAGAATAAATAATTATAGTTGTAAATATTAACACTAGTGATGATACCAATGATAATAATACTGTTACTGTGTTTGAGCTAATATGTAGATTTTTCCAAGCCATATTATTAAATGAGTAATTTATGGAAGATTATAAAAGAAAAATCAAAACCCTTTAATGAGATGGCTGGAAGTCTTTTGTAGACAGAGTCTATACTTTTTGAATAATCTTATACTGTTTGAAATCTTTTAGTGTATGCATATAGCAATTTTTAAATTTCAGATAGTACATTTTTTTATATTTTTAGAATTTTTTTTAATGTGTCTCAACACATAGTAAAAAGAAAGAAGTTATTTGGTGTGAGATTTCAGTAGACATGATTTGGGAGAGCTTCCTGGAGACATCATTTTTAGTAGCCATGACTGTGGTCCTTCCACATGTTTGATAAAAGACTCTACTGTTTTGTTGGTCAATGGATTGTTCATGCTGTTTATCCTAAGCATCATCCATCAGACTATCTCAGTCCTTTAGACATATGATTGGCCAATGGACCTATGATAAATAAAGAAGGTCTCCCTTGGTAATATCTAATCTGTAAATAACATGATAAGTTCTTTTTTGTTGTTGTTTTGCTTTTTTTTTTCTTTTATTTCTGGTCATGCAACTGGTAAGAAGTAAGCCTAACATGGGTGACAACCACCTTCAGTGGAATACTTCTAGCCATCACTAAAAAGCAAAATCAAGGACGCCTGAGTGGCTCACTTGCTTAAGCGTCTGACTTTGACTCAGTTCACCATCTCATGGTGGTGAAGTGTCTGACCATGGCTCAGGTAATGATCTCATGGTTCATGGGTTCAAGGCCCGAATCGGCTCCATGCTGACAATTTGGGATTTTCTCTTTCTCCTCTCTCTCTGCCTCTTCCTGGCTAATGTTTTATTTCTCTCAAATTAAATAAACTTAAAAAAAAACAAACAAAATGGAGACTCTATATATATGATCCTATCTAGATTCTAATCCTTTACTCCAGTGGTTCATGAGGCCAGAGATACCACTGAGCTTGTGGTTAATTAATATGGGCCAATACATTCCCTTTTAATAATTAAGCTAGTTCAGGTTGTACTTTTATTTTTATTTTTTTACAATGGGAAGAGCTTGGAAAATAAATAAATCATCGATATTTAATGGTTCTAAGTCAGTCCTCTTTTTTTTTCTTTTTTTGACAACAACGAAAATATTTTTCTCTATAGAGTCTTTGAATGTGGTTGTTCATCACATGCTACCTTGGCCCCAGACTACCAGAGAGCAAAGAGAAATAAGACCAGAAGAATGTCTACCTGAACTCTTTCTATTATCCTTCTTCTTCTGCTTTTCACAGAAACAAATTTTAAAACTCACAAATTATTTTCAGAATATTACAAAGCCAGCATAAGTAATGATCCAGTCGCACAATGTAAGCATTGTATTATTCATTTACATCTGACTGTAGGTTTTCAGGTGTGAAAGAACCAAGTAAAGAGACAGCAAGAGATTATACATCATAAACAAGTGTAACTGTTTCCATTGAGCTATTCACTCAGTAATGTAGAGAATTGCACTAGAAAAGAGTAGAAATGGTTAAGTTTGAAATGTTTAGATATTTTCCTCAGTTATAGCTAACCATTCAAGAGTTTTTCAAAGGCTGTGAATTAAATATGCTGTCAAAGTAAAAACATAAATGCGTGCCAACAAGTGAGAATCAAAAGACTTTCTCCATTTGGAAAAGCCAGTAAGTGGCTTTTTTTTAATAGTGTAAAAAGTGATCTTTTATGCTACTGAATGCCATCATTACTACCACCCTATAAATCTCATTAAACAACGACTTGCACTTAAGAGCAACATGAACTTGATTTATAATTCTTTTTTTTTTTTTTTTTTTTTTTTTTAATTTTTTTTTTTTTTTTCAACGTTTTTATTTATTTTTGGGACAGAGAGAGACAGAGCATGAACGGGGGAGGGGCAGAGAGAGAGGGAGACACAGAATCGGAAACAGGCTCCAGGCTCCGAGCCATCAGCCCAGAGCCCGACGCGGGGCTCGAACTCACGGACCGCGAGATCGTGACCTGGCTGAAGTCGGACGCTTAACCATCTGCGCCACCCAGGCGCCCCTATAATTCAAAGAACAACTTTTGGAATAATTTTACTTAAAAAATTTAGACCCAAATGATTAGAGATGATAAATTAATGATCTATGAGTAATCAACAAGACTAGCTTGTCTTTCTTTCTTTCTTTCTTTTTTCCTTTCTTGCCATTAATTAGACTGTGTTTATTTTTTCAACTTTTTTTTTTTTTTTTTTTTTTTTTTTATTTATTTTTGGGACAGAGAGAGACAGAGCATGAATGGGGGAGGGGCAGAGAGAGAGGGAGACACAGAATCGGAAACAGGCTCCGGGCTCCGAGCCATCAGCCCAGAGCCTGATGCGGGGCTCGAACTCACCGACCGCGAGATTGTGACCTGGCTGAAGTCGGACGCTTAACTGACTGCGCCACCCAGGCGCCCCTAGACTGTGTTTAAATAGACTGAGAAAGAATCTCATCATAACTCTGTTTTTTTTTTGTTTTTTTGTTTTTTGTTTTTTTTTGGTTTTTTTTTTTGTTTTTTTGTTTTTTTTTTGCTTTTGTCCTCAAAGCAACAGACAATCCCTTACTTTGGACAACAAATACTAAAGCTGTATTTTTAAAATAGAGCTCCTAGAGTTTCAGTTTCTCACTTATGACAGGATGTTAATACAGGGATTTGACAACACAATGATGATATGCTTTCTTTATTCTAGATTTCTATGAAGGTTTATACTCAGTCTTGGAGGTAACATTTTGACCCAAACATTGTTAGAAATGAACAACTTCTACTTTTTCTTACACTTGGTCCATCATTAAGCTACCAAGACTCTTTTTTAAAAAAAAAATATTTATTTTGAAAGAGAGATTGAGAATCTCAAGTAGGCTTTGCTCTGTCAGAGCAGAGCCCTAGACAGATTCGATCTCATGAACTGTGAGATCATGACCTGAGCCAAAATCAAGAGCCAGGCATTTAACCAACTGAGTCACCCAGGTGCCCTAATCGTGAGTATTTTTTTTTTTTCTATTCTCTTCCATTCTTGAAAATGTTGTTAGTTAAAAAAAATTCTCTGACTTCAGGTTTCTCAATGCGTGATATTCTTATAACCCCAGGAAGTGTGGAGGATTTAGTTAGCAGTAGTTAGCTATTCTTTTAGTCAAAGTTACTCATCCCCTGACCACTGCAACTAAACATTATTAACACTATAAAATAATATTTTGCATTTACATAGGTACCCCATCATTATTTGCCAAATACTTCAATGCTTATTAGTTTACCTAAGAAATGGGCATTGCTGATAAGGTGCACTATTTACGTATGAAAGATGAGATAAATACATGGGAAGATTCACTCCCCAAGACACTAAAAATGTAATAACCAAACCAGGATGAGAACACAATTCTCCAGCTCTAGATGCAATCTAGCACAATTAAGTCTATTCAATGATATGTAAGATAAGGAAAACAATTAAAGGCCAGCCTCCCCACCCTAGATCTCTCTTTCCCAGGAGTTAGCGCTGCATTTCTTCCTGATAGCTTTTCCTTTTTTCTTCTGGATCCTTCTCTTTTTTCTCATTCACAGGTACTTCCTCACTAATTCTCTAATCCATATAATTTTGTTTGGAAGCTGCTTCTCAGAGGACTCAAACGAACATAAGCTCTTTCCTATAACACCTTCAGAAGAATATCAGTAGCCCCATTCAGTCCTGAGAGTTAAATATGTGATGAATATGACTAAACCATTCTTATCAATAACCAACAGAATGCACAAACAGGTTCAGCATATTACAAATTTTCTTTAACCTTCAGCATTAAGCCTGTATGACTATTAGTGGTAACATAATCTGTGCAAATATTTTACTTTGCATAGGAATCTATACAAAATAGAGTATAGTATAGTATACAAATCAATCTATTTATTATACTTATTGAACCCTATAATTCCAGTTTTCTGAAATTAATTTTAAGAAAATCAGCTGCAGAAGCACACAAAGAATTATAAAAATGACCACAGTGGTATTTTTAATGAGAAAAAAAAAAAACATTATTTTTTTGAAGAAAATTTTAGAAAAAAGAAATATGTGTGTATATATGTATATGCACATTTACACACAAAATGAATGGAATAATGGAAAACAAAATCTAGCCTAGATTTCTACTTGGTAAAAACATAGGTAAATTAATCTTTTACTTCTGCTTTTCTGAATTTTCTTAATAATTATGCATTAATATGATAGTCAAAGAACATGTATATGGAGATGACAAACAACAATAAAGGCACACATATTTTCTCATCATAAAAAGGGAAATTAAAAAAATAATAGTCTTGGTCACTCTTTCCTTTATTTTTCTTTTTTTTTTTTTTTTTTTTTCTACGTTTTTTATTTATTTTTGGGACAGAGAGAGACAGAGCATGAACGGGGGAGGGACAGAGAGAGAGGGAGACACAGAATCGGAAACAGGCTCCAGGCTCTGAGCCATCAGCCCAGAGCCTGACGCGGGGCTCGAACTCACGGACCGCGAGATCGTGACCTGGCTGAAGTCGGACGCTTAACCGACTGCGCCACCCAGGCGCCCCGTCTTTCCTTTATTTTTCAAAGTGGAAATATATTATCGGTTTTTGTTTGTTTTTTTTCAAAATACGTTGTAAATTATTTGTGAATTTATATTGCCTGCCATTTTGGAAAATCGAGTGATTGATATTTACTATCCATGAAGTAGTGGTATTCAAAATTTAGAAATATCAGCAGTTAAATAATGGTTTCACATTCATGAGTTCACATAGCTCAATATCTCAGTTAGAGTGGCATATACACTACATGCTTCCAGAAAGCCCTCAAATGAACAGTTTAATCTCCCCCAAAACTAAACAATAAATTAACATAATTTTTAAGATCTAAAAATCTAATTTTTAGTCTTTTTCAAAGTTTTATTTGATTAAATTTTTCTTGGGAAATGTGCTCACTTACCATTTGGGGAAATGAATATTCCAAATGATTAATTCATTCATTTATTCACTTAACAAATATGTTTTGCCTATATTCATTTTGCTGATCATCAAGCTAGTTATAGCATTGGAATAAAGATTAATCATCATCACACCTTCCATAGAGTATTTAGTCATTCAATAATAAATATTTATTAATATTATATTTTGTTCTAGATGCTGGGAATGAAATAGCAAATAAAAGAGAAACCAGGAATATTCTTATTGAGCTCAGATATAAAATGTGCAAATAAGTGACTGGTAGGACTATGAAATATTCAAACTAATATGATAGGTGTCAGAAGGGAGACAGGTTGACTCGTGGCGTAGAGAACATTTAAGGTGGCCTCAGATAGCATTTTCTGCAATCCCTAAGGTATTATTTTCATCCTCCTAAAAAAAGCACTCAACATACTATGATGTAATTATCCATCATTTTCCTAAATGGAGGGTTTTCTGATCATAAATAATTTCTCTCTTCTGTACACTTGTATTGATTAGATTCTTATTTCTCCATTCCCTCACAGACTTTTTAATGACCCCATGTCTTATTCTCAATGTTCATAGCACATCCCTGGACATCATATATTTCTTTTCTGAATATTATTTATACTCTTCATGGAACTGAAACCTTGAAGCTCCCTGTTTTTCTTTTCTTTCTTTCTTTCTTTTTTTTAATTACTGATATTGACAATTTTTATTTTTCTTCTTTTTCCCTTGATTGTACTTGTTAAGGTTTTATTTTTTTTTTATTTTTTTTTTATTTAAAATTTTTTTTTTTTTAACATTTATTTATTTTTGGGACAGAGAGAGACAGAGCATGAACAGGGGAGGGGCAGAGAGAGAGGGAGACACAGAATCGGAAGCAGGCTCCAGGCTCTGAGCCATCAGCCCAGAGCCCGACGCGGGGCTCGAACTCATGGACCATGAGATCGTGACCTGAGCTGAAGTCGGATGCTTAACCGGCTGAGCCACCCAGGCGCCCCCTTGTTAAGGTTTTATATGTCTTTCTAACCTATTCATTTAAAACTAAATTTCTCTAAGGGCGCCTGGGTGGCTCAGTCAGTTAAGCTTCTGACTTCTGCTCAGGTCATGATGTCACGGTTGGTGAATTCCAGCCCCATGACGGGCTCTGTGCTGACAGCTCAGAGCCTGGAGTCTACTTTGGATTCTGTCACCCTTTCTCTCTCCCCTCCCTTGCTCACACTCTGTGTTTCTTTCTTTCTAATAAATAAATAAACATTAAAAAATTAAAACAATGTCTCTCTTTGTTATGCTCTAGCTGCACAAATATAGGTATGTTATACCTTTAACATTATTCAGTTTAAAGTGTTTTCATTGATATTTTAAATATAATGTTGATATTTTCAGTGTAATATATTCTTGGCCCCTGCTTCCCTATGACGTATACTGCCAATTTCCGAGTAGAAAGATGTTATCATTTTTGTGTTTTTTACTTTTATTGTCATTGATTTACTTTTGTTTCCATAGAGTGCTCACTTACTGTCTGGATATTGAATCTCTTGAAATGATGTACATTCTTTGATAACTGTCTTGTCTTATACACCAGCCTTGGGCCAATTTTGGTAAATACTCCATGTGCATTTGAAAATAATTTGTATTATCTTGTTATTAGATGATTCATTTTATCAGGTATCTAGAGAGATGTGCTTAAAACTTGTTGATATTGGCAAGGAGTTGTCTGTTTCTGCTCAGAGTTTTGGATAACTCTTGCTTTTTTACACCAAAGATATACCATAAAGTACATACATATTTAGAATATATGTATCATTATAAAATATCATTTTTTTGATTCTCTGATGTTTCTTGTCAGAAGGCTATCTATCTTTGTTAATATACAAATTCAGTTTTTGCATTATTCAGGGTTGCAGTAAGGCAGGGTTTGGATTCTTTATATAATGTTATTATAATTATTTTTTTATTTATTGTTTTTTAGAGACAGCGAGCATGTGTACATGTGTGTGCATGAACAGAGGAGGGGCAGAGAGAGAAAGAGAGAGAGAATTTCAAACAGGATTCATGCCTAGCCTGGAGCCTGACATGGGGCTCAGTCTTACAACCCTGACAGAGATCATGACGTGAGCTGAAAGCCAGAGACAGACGTTTAACAGACTGAGCCATCCAGATGCCCCGTTATTAATTATTTTTATGTCACTCTTTCTTCACTGTCTCAATGTATCTCATGCAACTGAGTATTTTTTAAACTGTAACCTTTGTTATTTTAATGATCATTTTCTTCTTTTTTTTATTTTTTATTTAACTTGCCTTCTATATATCCCTTAGTCTCTCCTTTTTCAACTACTTCTGGGCTAATAACTATTTGATTTTTTAAAACTATTTTTTAAGTTTATTTTTATTTTGAGAGAGAGAGTGGGGAGGTGAAGAAAGAGAAGAGGAGGTGAGAGAGAGAGAGAGAGAGAGAGAGAGACTCCTAAGTAGACTCCCCACTGTTAGTGCAGAGCCTAATGTGGGGCTCGATCTCACAAACCATGAGATTATGACCTAAACCAGAATCAAGAGTCAGACACTAACTGACTGAGCTACCCAGGCCCCCTCGATATCCTCTATCATCTCATTAATTTTATATCCTTTTATTTGTTGTATAAATAATAATTTGTATCACTGACTGAGGACAGTTTAGCATAGCCGTTAGCAATTCAAGGTACTTTTTTCCCTTTTTCCAATCTTTCCACATATCTACTATATACGAAGATTATTTTATGTTTTTTTTCCCTCTGACTTGTTTACATGTTTTTTATTGACTTGTTTTTTTGTTGTTCATTAACTATATTTCTGGCTTTATGGAATCTGCTGCCGAAACCCATTAAACTGATGAAAAGTGGTCATATCATGGGTAATCTGAATGTAGAATTGGCAGATTAATTGATTAATTGTGTGTAATTACAGAGAAAGGACACTCAACTGTTCTTGGTTCTGAGCATCAGGTAGTATTTTTGCCACTGTGCTAGTTTTCTTTGCCAAATCAAGATTTCTTAATGGGAGGTGACTAATAAAGTGTAGAAACCTTATTTAATTTGATATATGATACAAAAACTGGATTTCCATCTAGGCTGAGAGATTCCAAATTAGTGGTGTCTCAAGCAGTTTAAAGTGGCAGTCTCCATGAATAAGGTTGTGCCCTCAGGGAACGATATAGCATCAGGCTTGATTTTTTTTTTTAATATTGCCTGTTTTCTCTCAGGTCCACAATACTGATAATGTAAGACAAAACTAACATAAACTAGCATTCTATTCTTTCCATTCATTTTCTTACGACCTAGAGGTGCAGTGGGCCACCTTGTAAAATAAAGCAAGGAACAATTTTAAATGCCTTGGCATGACATCGGAAATCATCAGCTTTCCAAATATTTTACTTATATTATTTTTTGGAAGCAATTCTACTCTTAGTTATAAGTTTCTTTGTTACATAAGGTAAAAACTATGACTCTGTAAGAAAAGGTATCACAAGGGATGCCTGGGTGGCTCAGTTGCTTAAGTGTCTGACTCTTGATCTAGGCTCAGGTCATGATCAGTGTTTGTGAGTTCGAGCCCCGCGTCAAGCCCTACATTGACCTCCATGCTGGTCGTGTGGTGTCTGCTTGGGATTCTCTCTCTCTCCCACTCTCTCTGTTCCTCTCCCATTCTCAAAATGAATAAAGAAATAAAGAAAAAGGAAAGTGTACCCCAAAGTACCCGTGCTAAATAGAAATGACTTTTCTCTCACATAATAGACTGGTGGAAACATGTCAATGAGAGTATCTACTCACAGAATCATTCACAATATCTCTTCCTTCTATATTAATACATTAGTCAACATAGTAAAATATAATCCAAAAAGTTCTGCATTCTGCCTTTTCTAAGTCAAAAAGACAGAGAGCGAATGGTAAGTAATATCATGTAAAGAAAGCTATAAAATCTGTAAATTAACTCTATTCATATTATTTTGATAAAGACTTAGCTATATCACTGTAACTAGCTCATACAATGATTAAAAATATAGTCTCTAGGTGAGGGACCAAGTGCATTGCTAAAACTCAAGTTTTTTTTTATTAAGTGAACAAGACAAAAATGGATGGTGTCAAACCATGCAGTTTCGGCATGGCTAAAAACTCATTAATTTGAAAGTTAGAAGATAGGTTTATTTAAAAAAAAGTAAAATCGAGCATGTATATAATAAGTGAAAAGAAAGAATACAATGGAATTCAAGAGGAGAGGTATCAGTAATACCAAATATTTCAGAGATCTTTGTATGTTACAAATACATTGTAAGTATTTGTATTCCAATCTTTCCACATATCTACTATATACGAAGTATATTTAATAATAATAATAATAATTAAATATTATTATTAAATAATAATATTTAATAATATCATTATACAGGAGCTGAAAAATTATGGGGAATACCAGAGTATAATTAAATTAATCATACAATGCAATAAGCTATGTAGTTTTTATGCCATGATGAAATTAATGTTTCATATCATTAGAGAATACTGGTACTTGATTACTGTAAAATAAATAAACACATAAACCTATTTAAAATGTGTATATCTTTTTAAATCCATGAGATATCTTTCCTATTAGACTTGGCATATGGGTAATATGGAATTTCTTTCTTTTTTAATTTTGTGTTCATTTTTTAAAACTTTTAAAATTTTATTTTTTTAATTTATGTCCAAATTAGGTACCATATAGTGAAACATTTATTTCAGGAATAGATTCCTTCATGGCCCTTACCCATTTAGCCGATTCCCCCCCCACAACGCCTCCAGTAACCCTCTGTTTGTTCTCCATATTTGAGAGTCTCTTATGTTTTGTCCCCCTCCCTGTTTCTATATTATTTTTGCTTCCTTTCCTATGTTCATCTGTTCTGTGTCTTAAAGTCCTCACATGAGTGAAGTCATATGATATTTGTCTTACTCTGACTGATTAATTTCGCTTAGCATAATACCATCTAGTTCATCTAGTTCTGTCCATGTAGTTGCAAACAGCAAGATTTCATTCTTTTTGACTGCCGAGTAATACTCCAATATATATATATATATATATATATATATATATATATATATATATATATATCCATTCATCCATGGATGGACATTTGGGCTATTGTTGATAGTGCTGCTATAAGCATTGGGGTGCATGTGTCCCTTTCAAACACCATACCTGTATCTCTTGGATAAATACCTAGTAGTGCAATTGCCAAGTCATAGGACATAGGATAGCTCTATTTTTAGTTTTTCGAGGAACCTCCACACTGTTTTCCAGAGTGACTGCACCAGCTTGCATTCCCACCAACAATACAAAAGAGCTCCTCTTTCTCCACATCCTTGCCAATATCTGTGTTGCCTGAATTGGTCATGTTAGCCATTCTGACAGGTGTAAGATAGTATCTCATTCGGTTTTGATTTGTATTTCCCTGATGATGAGTGAAGTGGTCAGTGAAGTGTCTGTTGGCCATCTGAATGTCTTCTTTGGAGAAGTGTCTATTCATGTCTTTTGCCCATTTCTTCACTGGATTATTTGTTTTTTGGGTGTTGAGTTTGATAAGTTCTTTATAGATTTTGGATACTAACCCCTTATCTGATATGTCATTTGCAAATGTCTTCTCCCATTCTGTCGGTTGCCTTTTTGTTTAGCTGATTGTTTCCTTCACTGTGCAGAAGCTTTTTATTTTGATGAGGTCCCAGTAGTTCATTTTTGCTTTTGTTGCCCTTGCCTCCAGAGACATGTTGAGTAAGAAGTTGTTGCGGGCAAGATCAGAGAGGTTTTTGCCTGCTTTCTTCTCGAGGATTTTGATGGCTTCCTGTCTTACATTGAGGTCTTTCATCCATTTTGAGTTTATTTTTGTGTATGGTGTAAGAAAGTGGTCCAGGTTCATTCTTCTGCATGTCGCTGTCCAGTTTTCCCAGACCACTTGCTGAAAAGACTGTCTTTTTTCCATTGGATACTCTTCCCTGCTTTGTCGAAGATTAGTTGGCCACATGTTTGAGGGTCCATTTCTGGGTTCTCTATTCTGTTCCATTGACTTAGAGTCTGTGTTTGTGCCATTTAATTTGTTTTTTAATATTTATTTAGTTTTTTTGGGGGGGAGGTAGAGAGAGAGAGAGAATGTGAACATGAGAGTGGGGAAGAGGCAGAGAGAGAGAGAGATACAGAGTCTGAAGCAGGCTCCAGGCTCTGGCTGTTAGCACAGCACTGGGGTTTCTTTTATTAGGATTGGATAATGAGATAAACTCATACAATTAAATGTATATCCAGTCACAAAAGTTAATATATATTATTGTTAAGGTTACAATTTTATCCCCAGATAAAATTTAGCTTCACAGGAAAGTTTTAATGTTACACAGTATGTTATAGCACTTCCAAAAATTTATTTCATCCTGGTAAACAACTTTATTTGTCAATTTTTAATAGTTCCTAGTATGGTGACAAGTTTGCATTATGAAACTTATGAATAGTTGGTAATTTCTCTAGCCAAGAGGACCTAAAACACTCTTTGATTAGAATTTGAGAAGTTTTAAAAAATGTGCTCCTACACTGAAATCTTTTCAGGTTAGTTTGTAGATTCAGAGCTAAGACATCTTCCCCTTCCAAAAGAATTGAAAGATAGATATTTTTTTTTCTTTTGTGGAATGCATAATGTTCCATTAAATCTTTGGCAATATTTATATCTTGAAAGGTAGAAAACATAGTGTTTCAGTTAGCTTTTGCTATGTAACAAAACACCCCAGACCTCAATGGCTTAATACAACAACTATTTAGACGGTTCTGTGGGTCGTAAATTTGGGCTGGATTGAACTTAGAAGTCTATTTGGTCTGTAAAACACTTACCAAACTATGGTTTACTCATGCATTTGTGGTCAGCTGCCGAAACTGTTGAAACTCTTCTGCATGGCCGTTCAGCCTCTAACAGGTTAGCTCAGACTTCTATAGGCGGTCTGAGGAATTTATGTTAAGCTAAATATGGTAAGCCCCAAGGAGCAAGATATTCTATATCTCTGTTTTCGTCAGATTTGTTAATGTCTCATTGACCAAAGCAAGCCACATGCACAAACCCTTTTCAAAGGATGGAGGGAATGACTTCACCTTTTTCAACAAAGTACACTACAAGGGTAGAGATGAAGGAGGGGAAGTATTTTTTTATTATTATTATGATTTTTACTATGTATTTCATGTCATTATTTTCTATTGAAAAACTTACTTCAAAATATTTTATTTTCTTGAAGTTATCATCATCATAAGATATCAAAAATACGATTTACTATTCTTGTTGTGTAAGAATAGGTCATTAGTGAAATTAAAAAAAAATAATAGTACCAATATGATAGTGCCTCCCTCATTGCAGTAGTATTTTTTAAAATTTTTTAGAAAATATTAGAGATATATTAACCAGTTTCAATGAGTAGGTAATTTTAGAATTATATATGTTACATGTAAAATATCTTTGATGCATTTCAAAGTACTTGAAATTCATTTACATTATGTACAACTTTTTTCTCATGAAATGATGAATATTTACTGCATTTCTTCCTCCTTTTATAAATGGAATCTTGAATATGTATTGGTTTTTCTTCATGTCTTTCAAAATTTCATTACATCAAAGAGTCAAAAGTAACAAAATTAACAGGAAGCTTCTATTTCATTAGCCTTGTGGATATTTGATGGTGTTAAACAATTAACTTTTAAATTAAGCATTTATCTCTTTAATAGCTTAAAACATATTGGTAAAAGGTCTATCTTAATTTCTGCCTTTTCCTTGAAAATTCTTGGCAAAATTATAGAACTAAGGTGTTCATTTCTTAGGGAAATTCAACATGTTGATGTTGAGGAAGACTTTTGGTTTTGTTTGCCATCTAGTTACCTTGGAAACCCTACTCTTGGAAAGGAACTGCATTGCTGAGTCTGAACGTGCACCATGGAAACCAAGCAAGAAAAACTTACCTGTGTGACAGCAGTTTACTGAAAGTATAGGGGAAAGGGGTGGTAGAAAGCTGGGAATATACATATGTTCATTTATAATTTATGTCCTTTTCCAGTGTTAAAATTTTGAGCTAATTAATACACTATAATATTTAGAATTGAAGGAAAGCCTGAGGCTTCTGTAGTATCTGACCTAATCCCTGCCACGGAAGAGTAAGAACATAATTATTACAATGATTAAGATCTTCCAACAGAGAACTTGGTCTCCGGGAGTTGTAATCAAGCATTCACATTATTTTTGTATTGTCTCAAAATATGATCATTTTAGGAAATACAAAAAATGTGAATTCCATAAAAAAGTTCAATTGCTGCTTTACCTTGTTTTAAATTTTTGGGTATGTGATATAATATATTCAACTGCACTCATTAATCACTGGTTCTGGTACAACTAAAAGAGTCCAGTGTGGTCAACAAAGTTCTAAATATGTCCCTTTCTAAGGTTACTCAGTAAAAGATTATTTTTATAGGTAGGGTGGTAAACAGAGTTATAGATAGAATTAAGGTTGGTAAATAGCTGGCCTTAAAATAGGGACATTTTCCTGGATTATCCAGATGGGTCCAATGTAATCACATAAGCCATTAAATATAGAAGAGAAATGCAAAGGAATGAGTCTGAGCGAAGAAGAAGAATTAGCAAGAGAGATAGAGTGGAAAGGGACTTAAGAGAGTTTCCTTGCCTGAGAAGTACTTAACCCTGGCTTTACAGATGAAAAGAAAGACTGATAAAGCCAGGGAATCCAGGAGACTTCTTAAAGTTGAGAATGACTACCAACTGACAGCCAACAAGGAACCTTGAATCTGTGTTTGACAACAGTATGGCATTGAATTTAGCCAATAGTCTGGATAAGGAAGGAAGCAGATTCTGCCTAGAGCTTCCAGAGAATAACATGTTGATTTTTGCCTTGTGATACCCAGTGCCCCAACCCCAGCAGAGCCCACTGAATTTCTGACATATAGAAACATGAGGCAATAAATTTGTGTTATTTTAAGTTTGTAGTAATTTTTTGTGGCAGTAATAGAAAACCCAGATAACTACTTTGACATTTTATGCAACATATTAAATCCATTGTTATGTTCTTCATTTGCTAATTCATTCATCTTAGGTGCATTATTCTTTTCATTAATTCAGATGGATAGATATGAAAAGAGAGAAAAAGAAATGGAGAGAAAAATAATTTTTTTAGCACTTATCACAGTTGTAATTAAATACATATTTTTGTGCTAATTTATTTTCTTATATTTGTGGCTCCTGCCAGACAAAATACTCCACAATAACAGGGACTGTGTCTTTTTTTTTTTCATTTTAGGGGTGCCTGGGTGACTCAGTCAGTTAAGCATCTGACTTTGTCTCATGTCATGATCTCACAGTTCGTGGGTTCAAGCCCTGTGTCAAGCTGCGTGCTGACAGCTCGTAGCCTGAAGTCTGCTTCAGATTCTGTGTCTTCCTCTCTCTCTCTGTCCCTCTCCTGCTTGCTCTCTGTTTCTCTCTCAAAATAAATAAATAAACATATATATATATATATATATACACACACATATATATGGATATGTATATATATGTATATATGTATATGTATATATGTATATATATGTGTATACACATGTATATATATGCATATGTATAAGTATATATATGTATGTGTATATACATGTACATATGTATGTATATGTATATATATGTGTATATACATGTATATATGTATATATATACACACATATATGTGTGTGTGTGTGTGTGTGTATAGATATATATATGCAGTTATTTTAGAGAGAAAGAGAGTAACTGGGGAGAGGGGCCAAAGTAAAGTATCTTAAGCAGGCTCCATACTCAGCCTGACATGGGGCTCGATCCACGACCCTGGGATCGGGACCTGAGTGGAAATCAAGAGTCAGATGCTCAACGGACTGAGCCACAGGTGCCCCAGGATTCCGTCTTTGTTGTTCACTGCTATATACCAAGCAGTAAGCCAAGATCTGAAAATTGAGTCAATGTTTGTTGACTGACTTAATGAGCTAATTAATGGATGGTGGAAATACACATTATAAAATGATAGAGTATATTTTCCTAATTTAACTAATTTACAGTTGTGTTAAATTAGAGACCATACACCCAAATAAATCTGAGAAGAAAAAGGAAATGTTAAGACCCATGAGAATATAGAAAACAGTAAAAACCATAGGATTTCAGAGAAGGCAGTGAGTATATCTGGTTATTATGATTAAGAAAAAAAAGTTTTCCAAATAATGGAAAATGTGCCCCTAATCAAAAAGTATGGGTAGGATAATGATAATCAGAATAGACAGTGATATGGACAATGTCCAAAGCAATAGAAAGAAAGTTCGTGAATGAAGACATTACTTTTTAGAGTATTATTTATAATTATCATTTGGAGTCTAAAGGGGTTTGTATTGTAAAAGTCCTTTCAACACATGCCCATCCAAAGAAATCTTAGTGTCTAGAGGTAGGTAGGTGGCAACATAGACATCTAATGTGATGTAAAACAAACAATATTTTATGATGAAGAACAGAACTGTGCTCTAAGGTACCCCAAAGACACTTAACCTGATATTTAAAGGATTCCAAAAATTGAACCCTAATGTTTTCGCCCTATTTCTCACCTTGATAAAGCCTCTATCATTTATTCATATGTCTTCCTTTGTTATCTCCCACACATATTCTGATCTTCCCTGAAGTTTTGTCAAATATGATGGGGCTTCCATCCTTGGTTAAAATCCTTGCTGGGTGAATAATCTCTCTGGTCTTTATTTTTCTTGTCTATAAAACAGAGAAATAATGTTATGCACCTTGTTTTTGTTTGATATTTGTATTAAGAGTGGGTTATTTATTTATTTATTTATTTTTAAATTTGAGTGTAGTTGACCCACAATGTTATATTAGTTGCAAGTGTAAAATGTATGTCTCTATATGTATTCTATATCTCTATATATGATCCTGTGTTCACCACATGCGTAGCTCCCTCTATTACCATACAATGCTATTACAATATCATTGACTATATTTACTCTGCCTTTTATCCTGTGACTTATTAATTACTTATCACAGTGTTCACACATAAGAACTGCTTAATAAATGTTATAGAATATCATTTCTATCAATACAATCCCAATTTATAGACAAAACTTCAGGGAGAATTAATTATGGCATTGTAATTAATTACTTAGAATAGCATTTTATCACTAAAACATTTTTCAGATACCCACATAATGGAATTAAACAGCCACTAGAAATTGCATAAAATTTGTCTGCATAAAATGTCTCTTGATAGCATTATACTAATGAGAATGTTTATTTATATCATATAATAAAAATTAAAACGGTTGACCCAACAGTTTTGAGGATTACCTATGTCCAAAAACTATCTTGAAAGGATGTACAGTCAACTGTGTTCATTATATAACTAGATAATGCTAGTGTTGCTTTTCTATTGTTCCATTTTCTAATTTCATAAATTTCCTAATATTCTTTCACTATCTTCTTCTAATACATTCTTGAAGTGTTACCACATCATCTTACTTTCTGAAGATGGAGCCCTCCTTTAAGTTGTTAAGACGTTGTCAGTCACGTATCAGTTATGCTCTTCCATTTTGTCTATTTGCTGGTTTGTTGTAGTGATGGCCTGATCAGCCATGAAGGTATAACATACTGTCTTAAAACGTAGTGGCTTAAAAAGTTTTATCACATTATATGACTTTGTGGGTCCAGAATCCAGGTGACATTTTACTGGAAATTCTGGTTATCAAGTGGAGTTTCATGTGGACTTCAGAGGCAGCTTGATTAGGCCGGAGGGTTGAAGGCCTATTGCTCACATGCATGCCTGGCACCATGTTGGAGATGGCTGGATGCCTGGCCTCAGCACTCAGCACCACCCATGCAGCCTCAGGGCATCTTTTCATCATCTTTTAGCAGGATATTTATTTTCTTTACCTGGTGGATTAGGGATCCTTGAAACCAAATTGGAAGCTCCCAGTCATCTTAAAGTCTGACCGAAACTACTATAATATTATATATGTTATTATATTAACATCGTCTACTGATTGAGCGCTCACAGATCAGCCTAAATTCAAAGAGGGGAAATAATACCTTATTTCTCAGCAAAAGAAGAATATATACATTTTTGGCCATGTCTAATTTTCCACAGGAAGGTATCTCACAGTACTGAACTGAAATTTATTATAATTCTGAGAGCCTTTTAGTAACTTCTAGCACTTTATATCACACACATGTTCCTAATGTGCATTACCTCATACTTCATAAGATACTTAAATAAACTAATCTGTAAAAACAACTATGAGTGTATTAATAGCCAGTTTGGGGTGTTTGAGATGTTTTGATAAAATAGCATCATCTTCCTTTTCCAAGTTTTGTCTTAATTGAGAGACAAAGAAGATCAGTAGATGAAGACTGGATCACAATTACTTTATTACTGGGAAATATAATATTGGGGAATAAAGCTCATATCCCTGCTTAGTTTAAGTTTACAAAACTAACCTGTGAATTAGTCAAACTTACCCATGCCAGGATCATTTCCTCCAAGCAGAAAACAGAATAGAACATGTATTTTCTACTTTCATTCCATTTCTCAAGAGAAATGAGAGCATTGGGGATGGGTTTCACATGCCATGCTTCTCATTTGTCTTTGCTAAGAAAAGATTGTGTATCTCAATGAAGAGATTCTAGAGAAAGGAAAAAAAAAGAGTGACAAGAAAATCTGCCAATGGGAATACCATGAATCAAAGAGGTTAAGACATTTTCTCAAGATCTCGAAGGTACTGAATTGCACATAGGGACGTTGAATCTAGATCTTTTGAGGCCAGTACCACAGACTATTTGTAATATGATACGCTGAAGAATTAGAAGAAACGTCACTATGAAACATCTTTCTATCTACCAAAGCATTCGTCAAAAGGTCTTCACTGTAGATTGAATATTTGTGTCACCCTGGATTAATATGTCGAAACCTAAGTCCCATGTGAAGGTATCTAGCAGTGGGGCCTTTGGAAGGTGATTGTGTCATGAGAATAGAGCCTTCATGAATGGAATTAGTGTCCACATAGAAGAGACTCCAGGGTGCTCCTTCACCTCTTCTGCCATGAGGAGAAGTAGCAAAAAGTAGTCTATAAACCAAGAATTGTGACCTCACCAGACACTGAATATATCAGCACCTGGATCTTGAACTTCATAGCCTCCAGAACTGTAAGAAATAAATATCTGTTGTTGATAAGCCACCCAGTCTATGCTATTTTGTTACAACACCCTGAATGAACTTAGACACTCCTCAGTAATACAATTATTTAACTTATTTGGGTGGCGTCTGACATGAGAAAAGTCACTGCAAACTCCATAGACTGTTAATCTTTATATATGAGAACACTTAGGGTAGTATTTACCCAGCATATGTTATGGCAACATTTGCTCAGAAAAATACCTCAAAAAACTTTTTTTGGCAAAGGTTAAGTTGTGTCTAAATTTTCCCACCCCTTAATAATGTCTCTGTGTGTAAACTTTCTCCAAAAGAAAATTTACAGTGGCAGTTTCCTGAAGTTTAACTTAGAATATGTTTTTGGAATGTCAACTAAATTTCCAAATTTATTTGTGTTTAGCTGAATAAGGGTTCCAGCCAATAATGGGAAAAGTTTAAAATGATACTTATAACTGGGCTTGAGATTTATCTGTCTTTTCAACTTTGTCCACAGTTTTTGTGAAAGGACTCAGGTGCTGTAAATGTTGTTTTTTTTTTCTTTTTTTTTTTTTTCAGATTTCTCCCTTGCTGTGGGAAGATTATGCACCTGTATCTACATGCACACACACACACACACACACACACACACACAAACACACACACATACACACACCTATGAATGTGGAAATGTAGGAAAACAAAAAAGAAAAAGTGTTCCAAAGCCAATCAGTTAAAATGTTTAAGTTTGGATCAGAGGAGAGTGAAACTATTGAACACAATCAAGTAAATGATTTAAAGTTAGCCAGCATTCTGACAGCCATTATGATGGAATCACATAGTCTATAAATAAAATGCTCATCATGAATATTGGATCAAAGTCTTTTGTAAAACTTTTCATCATTCATTTAAAAATAGAAACCTGAGTAGGTGATGCAGCCATTATTAGGTATCAACAAGGAAAGAAAGATTTGGGCTCCAGGGGAAACCAGGGTTTAGTCAATGAGTATTTATAGCATTCATTTCAGGTCCAATTCTTACATATTTCTAACACCTTTACCTGACAATCTACTGTTTTCTAAACATGTTACATTTATTTCTTCTTTGATTTTTGTTTGTTACTTTCTTTTAAGGGAAAGCAAACAATATGCCATCTAAAGAGGATAGATGGAAGAGGAAACCCTCCATCAGATTATTTCTTTATGTGTCTTGGGATTTCTTAACTAACGATGGAGATTTCTGGACTGTGAAAGCATTGTGTAGACACAGAGTGAATTGATGTCCCACTTTTTCTCATTGGTACGTTTTTTTAAATGTAGGAGGCTAGGTATGGGAGCAGGACAGCAACCAAAAATAACCAGAAGTGAGAGAAATTCAGTGAGTGAATACATGTATTGAGCATTAAAACTACAGAACTATACTTCTACCCTCAAGTCTAGCTTGAGGTAACGGAGTCAGGGTTCCCTGAAACAGGGAATAACAGCAAGGACTGGAGGAGTTTAAAGTAGTGTGTTTAACTCCCTGAGGCTCCTGTTTATTGACCAGCGTTGGATGTTGTCCAAATGGTTAGGACTGGGTAAGCACAAGGTTATAGACATCCAGTGTTATCAAAATCTAAACTACAATTTCTTTCTTTTTTTAAATTATATTTTTAACATGTATTCATTCTTGAGAGACAGAGAGAAGAGAATGAGTGGGAGAGGGGGAGACAGAGAGAGAGAGAGAGAGACAGAGAGAGAGAGGGAGACAGAATCCGAAGCAGGCTCCAAGGCTCCAACTGTCAGCACAGAGCCCTAAACAGGGCTTGACCCATGAACCGTGAGATCATGATCTGTGCCGAAGTCAGACACACAAAGGACTGAGCCACCCAGGCGCCCCTAAACTACAATTTCTTGAAGGAAACTTTAAAGTATAAATTCCGTGATAAAGACATTAGATCTCTGCTTTCTACCAACCCAAGCTATACACAAAGCTGTCCGACGTAGCAACACTCTTTTGCTTCCTGGGATGTGAGTAAATAAATTAGATCTATTTCACTCTTAGGTTTGAAAGCACAAAAACTTCCTCGTTGCCTTACAACTTTTCTGGGGTTTTATTTTTCATGTTAATAAAAATAAATAACTAACCTGAAACAAGTAATGCTGTGTTCAGGGAAGAGTTTGAGGGAAAGATATTTTGGAGGCTGGAAAAATGAGGAGGTTTGTTAAAGTTAAAGAGGATGGGCTTTGGAAGCGGAGTTTTACTTTGCTGGTTACTGCGTGAAATACGGAAAGCTACTTATTGCTTAGAATCCACGGCCTGTATATATTGGGATTAGTAAAGCTTTATTGGCTTTTTCTTTCTTAGTACAATTCAAGCAGGAAGTGCACAGAGTGGAATCAGTAAATGTCAGTTTACTTTACTCTGATATATTTTGCTCTCTGATCCTTAAGTTAGCCTCCAGTAAGACCAGCTCTTCAGGGAGACAAGCGATGACAGGCTCTCTCTGCACATCGTGTCTGCAGTCTTCAGAAGCAAGTTGAAAGAGCAGACTCCGTCACCTGAACTGTTCCTGCCGTAATACAGAATTAGGAGTATAAGTGGTCCAATACAACAAACCAAAATGCACCGTGAAAGTGAAGTCAGTCCTTGATTTACCAATAACATTAATTTCGTATGTGTATATATAGATCTAATTTATTATGCTTCACTGACTGGTTTCATTTTTTAAATAAAGTGAAATTGAATTAGTGCAATGGAAGTCTCATATTTTAATTGGCCATTACGAATCTGTCCGATCTGCATCCTTTGTCTACCCATTTACTCAAATAAAGAGAGGGAGAGAGGGAAAGAGAGAGTGGGGTAATGAGAGAAAAATGTTTTTAGATAGTATTATAAAACGTCAATATAGGGCAAGGATTTTTTGTAATGGGCCCTGGAAATTTCATCATTTAGATAGTATTTAAAATAAAAAGTAAACACCACTATAGATAGTGCAAAGTATATGTTTCTACTCGGAGTAATGATTATATAATCACGGAATGCTTGTTACATGGTAGGTACAGTAGAAAGCATGATATATTTTCACACAATCCTCCCCTAAGTCCTCATGAACAAGGCATTTTTAATATTTCTAGCCCTTGAGTAAAAAGCATAAAGCTCAGGGGTGCCTGGGTGGCTCAATCGGTTGAGCGTCCGAGGTCGGCTCAGGTCATGATCTCACAGCTCGTGGGTTCGAGCCCCGCATAGGGCTCTGTGCTGACAGCTCAGAGCCTGGAGCCTGCTCCACATTCTGTGTCTCCCTCTCTCTCTGCCCCTAACCCTCTTGCATTCTGTCTCTGTCTCTTTCAAAAAAAAAAAAAAAAAATTAAAAAAATTAAAAAAAAAAAAAACATAAAGCTCAGAACAGATATATCACTAGCCTAAAATGGCACACATTAAATATTTATACTAATACTGGACACCGATGTGTATTGAAGGGACCTGGAAGCCATTACTTAAAAAAAAAAAGTCTTTATTTTCCTGAATGGCTTTATGATGTAGGATCAGATACTCGCTGAGAAGAGAGAGATGCACTTACAATCAGCATTGTCGTTCACGTATGGGATGTGGCCAAAAGCTCACGTCCGTTACCCTGTTCACCACGTGTTCCAGCCCAAATCAACTATGTGCCACCTTCTCTTTCCAGGCCAGATTTGGAAAGGCTTCTTCTCTTTCTAATAGCCCATGATGAATTCCTAGATAAAATTCTAAAATCAAGTCCTAAGACAGATCTTTTAGCAAGCCTTCCCTGAGATTTTGGGTTGGCTAACATACACTATTCCGAGCACGCACAGCATTTTAAACAAATTCCAAGCGCACACATCTTGGCTCCCGTCATGATCGTATGTACTTCTCATTTTCCTTATTCTCCTAAAGTTTCTCTGTTGGAAGAGCTTCTGCGGCACTAGTCACTTAAAAAAAAAAAAAATTACAGCTCTGACTACCTTACGTTGGCCACAGTAGACCATTCCATGAAGGAAGGTGTCTTGGTGATAGGTTATTAGCCTTATTGCAAAGGAGTTTTGACCCTCAGTTTTCAAGCATATGGGAAGATTGCAAACGTATCCTTTGAAATTAAGGGTAAAACCCCATAAATTGATCTGGCCATTGAATATGAGGAGAAGACACATGACACTTTCTAGGTAAAAAGCAGGTCATGCTCTGCAACACACAGGATGTATATATATATATATATATATATATATATATATATATACACACACACACATATATATTATTTCTTATACATAATTTGAATTATTTGGAGTCTTCAAGTCCTATTTTTTTCTCATTCTGATTTGCAATTTTTAAAATACTCTGTGAAACTAGGATTTGTTATGACAAAAAGATGTGTTTAAATATGCAATTGTTTTTAGTAGCTCACTTATTTCTTTGTAGCTCAGTTTGATCTTGTCAGACATAATGCAGATAATTATAGCAGCAACAATACAAATTAATTACATATGCTCTTGATTTTTGTGTTTTGCTAGCCTACAATGCAACAAGGTTTTGATTTCACACTTGAAAATCCTTAATGAATAATCTTCAATTCCCTTTACACAGACTAAAGAAATAAAAGTAGGTTTTATTATTCCTTAAATGTTTAATTCTAAAGGAATTTTTAAATAAGTATTAAACTAGTTGTAATAAAAATTTCATAGACTTGGAGTACAAACATAATCTTGTCAACATACAAAACAACTCAGGAATAGTAAGTCTGGTTTAGATGACATATTAATTTTACTATTCTAACACTTTGAAATATGCCACCGTATAAGAGAATTTTAATTAAAATGAACTTTAAAAATAACCATGACATAATTTTAAGTAAATTAACTATTAGTAGGTAGAAGAATGTAGATTCCCTGATGACTTAGTGTAATAATTTTCTCAGGGTAGCATAACATGTACTCTATACGGCACAATGTTTTATGGGAGGGGTTGGCAAACAATGGCCTTCAGACCAAACTGATTGCCTGTTTTTATAAATAAAGTGTTACTGGAACACTGCCACACTAACTAATTTATACATTGTCCACACGTGAATTCAGAGTTGTTTCAGAGCTAGCCCTAACCTAACCCTAACTCTAATGCCAACCAAAGGTTAGAATTGGCCAGACCAGAGCTGAGTAATTTATGGCAGAGACTATCATAGTCCACAATACTTAAATTATTTCTTATCCGCCCCTTTACACAGAAAGTTTGTTGACCTCACATTTAAAATATGGGCATTGAGTCAGAAAACACGTTTCTGTCATTTTATAACTTCTAAACTTGGCCAAACTGCAGGATTTTTATTTAAAAATTTAAAAATCTGTATTATAAAGATGATAGTTAATACTTGTATAAGGCTAAACTGATGTTTCAATGAAATAACACATATGTAAATGGCTATGTCTAGCATTTGGCAAAGAGAAATTGCTTAATAAATAACACACTATTATAATTGATGCTGTTTTTGTTCCTGTAATTTAGGACCTGCTCTCTTCAGACTCCCCGAGTGACATCTATATATATGTAAATTGTTAAATTGTAAATGTTTGTATAATGTAAACATGGAGATTATTAACATAGTTCCCATCTGGACAAAGACACTCTCTTAGTGTATTATTATATGCACTAGAGTGTTATAAAATCACCTAATTTTTAGAACATATCTATATTTCTAAAGTTTAACATATTTTTAAGAAATTTTTCTGGGCACATCTGGAATTGATATGTTTAGTAAGTGTAGAATGTGGTTTATATAGAGATGGTGACTTTGAAGACACAAAGGTTGGTTTTAGGACAGGTCTGACATTGACATTATAGGCAAACAATGTAGTTTTCTTTTATATACAGTGCATATTTATTAAATTCCTAGTGAAAAGATTAAATAAATGAATGGGTTTCCAAGGCTTCAGAAACCTTAGGCTTACCCCTTGCCCCCTACAGAGCATAACCTAAACATAAACTGAAGCATGATAACAAAGATTCCAGTAATAGTTTCTAGCACCATTTTAAAACAATTTTAAGGCCTGACAAAAGTGCCTTATGCATTCATTTTCTTTTCTATAGATAAGAATCACGTGTACCCCACACATCATTCTCTGCACAGATGTCTATCCTATTGCTGGGTTTGTTACACTTAAGTGCCCTGGGTTTAAGACTTCCTTCTCCTAATGTTGGGAAGCAGTATAAACACTGGATGGATTCAGGGGTGGGATGGTAAGGACTAAGCTCACTGTGGACACAAGGGCAGGCCCAGGGGAACATCACTGAAAGAAGAAAATATGTTACCGATATTTTTCACATTTCTAATTTTGAAACCCACCGCAAAATGTAGGCAGTGTCGAGACAATAGGCATTAAAGTTTTTCAGAAGTTGGAATACTATGCCCTTTTGACCTCTCCATCCTTTGCCTAAAAGCAATGTCCTCAGTATACGAAATAGCCTAAACAATTTCTTTCTCCCTGGCAAAATTTCCATTACTCCAGATAAAAAATGATAGTTTGTCCTCTCCCATTAATATCGCCACTAAACTATTTTTCCAACCTTCTTTAAAACCATAAGAGACTCTTAAGAACTGAGAACAAACTGAGGGTTGATGGGGGGTGGGGAGACAGGAAAGTGGGTGATGGGCAGGGAGGAAGGCACTTGTCGGGATGAGCACTGGGTATTGTATGGAAACCAATTTGACAATAAATGATATTAAAAAATAAACATAAATAGTTCCCACCAAAAAAATGTAGTGACCTAGGATCTTTTTGGTTATGGAATTTGTCTTTGTATTTATTGAGGCAAGTAGTTAAACAGCCTAGGATTATGTTAAAAAAGTGTGAGAATACAGAAGCGTATATGGATTGTGAGTTTGATTATAATATCTTACAAGGTAATTTCTTTCTGTATGCTAAGCATATTTTCATAGGTCTGCCTAAGAACTCAAGAGAACTTACTATTCAGCTTACCTCTTCAACTATTATTAAACACCACATGAGAAAGTCAAGTATTCCCAGGGCCCCTTTTTTAATTCAGATAGTGCTCCATATTTATTTAAGTTTCTATAAATCAATAAGTACCTTACATGATTATTACCACATCTGGATGCTGACTATTAGAGTTTTAAAGGCACTCTAGAAGCGGCATTGCTTAGTATTCATATTTGGTGTTCATATATAGCCCAGGGTATTTTCAAGCAATTTACAAGCTGTCAGGGATCTGTGAGCCACTGATCAAAATTTATTGAAAATTGAAGAACAGGAGAAGGTAAGAGAGCAAGAGCTAAATGGAGAAATATGGTTTGTAGCCAAGAAAGAAACTCTTATGTGGTATTTGCTCCCCATCTGCTCTAGAAAATTAGGTAGAATGTAGATTATTGAATACACTTTCAAGAAACTGTATTAATAGAGAAACAAAGGAGACACAAATTCTCAGGGAGACAGAGAGGTCATTGATCATCATCTGGTTATTTACTCCTTAACTTTAAACCTTCTAAGTTTGAACTATTCTTTTAAAAGAATTGGAGAGGAAAGACAAAATGGCAAGGAAATCAGAATAAATCTGTGAACGAATCAAGGCAGATAATAACGGCATGAATGAGAATTAAACACACACACACACACACACACACACACACACACACACACCTATGCATACCCTGGACTCATACATTAGACTATACAACTGGAAGATTTGAAATGAAAGAGAAGCCTATTAATTATTAAGTCAGAACATCAGCCACAAACTGGGTCTGGTCCTATCCACCTGCAGTGAATGAGCACCTTACATAAATTGCGAGCAAAGCTCTTCAGACTACTAATTGTGAGAGTATAATTTCACCAAATCATTCATAGTTTTCCATCCTCAAATTACTTTACAGACACATTTATTTAGAGTCAAGTCATCAAGACATTTTTTTTTTTATAAATCAACGTTTGTTTCAAATAAAATGTAACTCTTCAGAACCATATCTCGCTGTTGACATGGGATTTGCAGAAAGCGTTCTCTCTGCCCCCTAAGTGTTCTTGTCCTTACCTTTGCCTCTGCTCATGTGTAGTTTAATTTGTGCCACCGGAAAGACATGTTCTGATTTGCAACGACTTTAATAACCTATCTGTAGGCAAATTTAAAAAAGGAAATACCTGCAGACACCTGCCAGGAGATACGTTTACAGAAAGGCACAGTGGCATTCATTTGACATTACTGTTTTACAGGCTATATTTCCAGTTGATGTGCCGCAGATCATTTTTTTCCAGATCTATTAATCTGTGTTTTCAAAACTGAGTAACGTTTCCTTGTTTGTGAACCGGATGCCTGACCCCCTTAGGTCCCCATGTATTCTTTTTTCTATTACATCACTATTTTTTATGTAAATCTACCATATATGTGCTTTTTCTATCGTTCTCTTCTGTTATTGCTTCCATGTAAAATGATCTTCAAAAGAATAAAAGACATTAGCACTAACTGAATATTTTCTCGCATACATCTTTTTATTTATAATTCTGTTTCAATGATCACCTGCAAAACTCTGCTCAACCCAAAACATAAAATAGCTTCCACATCAAGTAACAAATCTTGACTGATTATGTAACTAATAATTCTGATTTGAATAACAACTTGGTAACTTTCTTCTGCTACTTTAAGTAAGAGTGTGGTTAAATTAACTGATAGAGAGACACATTCTCTTACCTTAAGCATAAATTCTGTGGTTCACCGGGATGCTGTTCCTACCATTACAAACACTATTTGGTCAGTTACAGTCCTTAAATCAAAAATTCAGACAAAAGAGTATTATTTGGGAACAATTCAAACCACATAGACTATTCACTGTCTCCTGAATATGCCAGGCTGTTTTCCATTCCCTTATGATTTTCTCTGTCCAAAGTGATGCATACTACTTCTTCAACCTGATTAACTCTTTCCATCCTCACCACTCAACCTAGATGGCACTTATTATAAAAACCATGTCTTCAAAATTTTTTGGTCCCTTATCTCTTTTTGTGTGTGTGTGTGTGTGGAAGAACCTTTCTTTTTCTTTTCCTTCCTTTCTTTTTTTTTTTTTTTTTTTTTTTTTAAAGCCCCATATGAAACACTTCTCTCAGGGTAAGAAAGTTCAGGCTTTAGGGCAATGACCTTAGCCCTTAACCTCAGGAAATAAAACAAAATTTTCTCCATGGTGCTTACTGCTTCATCTCCTCAGAGCATCTTTTGACCCCAATAAAGTGGTCTGTCTTAAGTGCTATCTCTGTGATTTTGCACTTAACTCTTTGTTGTACACTTTGATCTAGGCCATACTAATGTTTGCAAGAAAACACCATTTCTGAACTCATAGATTGAATGAAATGCTAATACACATCTTCCAGTAAATCTCATAATCCTTGAGCATGTGAGTATATTTTAATACGTTTCCATTCCTCTTGCATATTAATGTGCAAACACAATAATTCTTTATTAACTCTTAATAGACCAACATTATCTCCTCTACAATTATCGATAACTTAGACTTCCAGGGCCAGAGGTATTCACTTCAGGTTGAGATGTCCTTTATTTTGCCCTGAAGCCCCTGGTAAGATGCTCAATGATGTTAGGAAGAGACAAATCCCATTATAACAAACTTTAAGAACCAATGCAAACCTCATCTGAGTTGAGTCAGGTTTGGATATGTTTTGTTTACAGGATTTGTCTCATGACAACAATGAAATGGTACATTCAAATGATAATGCTATTTTAATGAACACCAGGGAGAATCCAGATGAGTAAAACCAACTCATTTTGTAAACATTCAACCAAGTGCTCTAATTAGTTAATCCAAGGACCAATTACTTATAGAAGAATAATCTATCCTGTGGCACCTGGTAGTTGAGCTGAATATATTTAATTCAAATGTGTGAGTTCTTTAGTCCCAGGCCATTTCCACCTAGCTAAATGGGAAGGACATGACAGAAATTGGTTTAGTTAATTCAAGGCCCTCCTGGCCATAGAACCTGAAATTAAAATGTAGGCTTTAGTCATTGGTTAAAAAATTAAACGCAAAAATTGTATCAATTTGAACACATCTACACAAAGTATTATCCTAGACTCAGAGAATGCTATCCTTTCTATTTTCGCAAACTTTAACAAGGTGCTAGAGTTTATATTATTGATGGTACCCCTTGCAAAAACAGTGCAAGTCCCTGTCTTCCAGAGTACAAAACCATGTTGACTCTCTGTGCTTTAAGATTCTGATAGGGAAAAACAAAATCAAGAAACTTGACTTGAGAAATTAGCTACGGTCTAAAATTACAGATACCGATGATTACGTATCAGACATTTTACAACAAACCTAAGTAGTAGGTATTGTTGTGATTTCTATGTAATAATGTAGAAAACTAAAGCACAGAGAGCAGAGGCAAGTCACTCATTGGCAGGAGCAGGATTTGTGCCATAAGCAAAGTAGTTCTAGAGACCATATTCTTAAGAAATAGGGTGTTGGAAAAGGGTCCTCTTTTCCTTTTCCATGTCCCGATTCCCTCTGTTCCAAACATACATATTTCAGGGGGAACTGCACTATGAAAAAAAATGTTTTTTTCTTTGTGGGAGCATATAAAGGATAATACTTCCTTGTTTTATCAAAAGGAGAATATTCCTTATTTCCTTCTCAACCATTGCTAATTCTACATTTAAAGCTGGGTATCGTCATCAGAACTGAGAAAGCTGGGGCTGCCTTAAAACTTGATATATCTTCTATTACATCGAGTTTCTCAGTTCTCACACTTTGAAGGAAAGAAACACTAACTTGCTCTCTAAATATCCCTTGGAAAAAAGAATTAGTAAAATCTAGAATACTAATATAATTGATGATGTTACGTTGATGAAGCTTTCTGAGGAAAACAATATATAAGGGTTATTTTTCCACAATTTGTCTTGGGCTGGAAACAAAAGATAACGTTTGCAAGTGAAATGTATGTACGTACGTATGTATGTATACATGTTTTCCGCTGAATTATAAATGTCACATTACACTTAGGGATAAAGCAGTTAAGATATTTAAATGATAAACTCACTTTTAGTGAGTTACTTCGTTCCAAGTTGATCCAATCCTTTTATTCAAAATTAAGCCAATGTCTCTGAAATTGGTGCCTCAACTTTCACAATACATGTTCCCATGTATCGAAAAAGAGTACCATTGTGTGCAAAATCACACAATTTTTAAAAATATAATTCATTGTTAAATTGGATAACATGCAATGCGTACAGTGTGCTCTTGGTTTTCGGAGTAGATCCCCGTGGCTCATCGCTTACCTACAACACCCAGTGTTCATCTCAAGTGCCCTCCTCAATGCCCAACACACATTTTCCCCTCTCCCTACCCCTCTCATCAACCTTCAGTTTGTTCTCTGCATTTAAGAGTCTCTTATGACTTGCCTCCCTCCCTCTCTGCTTGTAACTATTTTTTTTCTCCTTCCTTCTCCCCATGATCTTTTCTTAAGTTTCTCAAAATAAACATATGAGCGAAAACATGTGATATCTGTCCATGTCTGACTGATTTATTTCGCTCAGCATAATACCTTCCAGTTCCATCCATGTTGCTGCAAATGGAATGACTTCATTCTTTCTCATTGCCAAGTAGTATTTTGGATACTAACTCTTTATCCGATATGTCATTTGCAAATATCTTTTCTCATTCCCTCAGTTGCCTTTTAGTTGTGTTGATTGTTTCCTTTGCAGTGCAGAGCTTCTTATCTTCATGAGGACCCAACAGTTCATCTTTGCTTTTAATTCCTTGCTTTGGAGAGGAAGTCACACAATTTTTAAGTAAGTATGTCTCGGAAAGATGTTTGAAATCTGTTGATTTACATGGATATTACAGGATGTCAGTGAATCATGCTTAGGGCAGGTATAATAAAACAATGGCAGCTAGAAACCCTTTCCAAGTTTGTGTTGCTCTGAAACACCAAATTCTTTCCTAAATCTTCATTCAACCCCATTAGTTTATTTCTTTCACTATAATGATATTCCATAGTATCTACTGATATTTTCCCCTGGATTAATTTAAGCAAGCCAATTTCTTGATCTGCCTCTTTAGTTCAGAGTTCTGGTTAACCTTTCAAAGGCTGTTGTTTGTTTTAATAGGTACTGTATATATCACTTTAGGTTTATGGAGAAAAGACACTATATAAATCTAATATATTTTTTTTTTTCTAATTGGGACTTCCAATGAGCAAAAAGATTCAAGGTTGAATTCTCATTGAACTTTTTTCCTACTCTGCTCCCTGTGATTCACTGTATCTGTACAGCCGAAAATAAAACCTATCAGGTTCCCAATAAAACTTGATGAGTTTTAGAACACATTCTACGACCGCTCATTTAAGACACGCATTACACGGAGGTTATTATGACACTCACTAAAAGCTGACTAAATCCATTTCAACAAAGCTCAAGCTTTTAACAGACTTGTCAGTGTTTTAGAAGATGCCATGGTTAGCACCATCTATTGGTTGACTTTGCAATTGTCACCTTTTCTGGATAGGTGGAAAAATATCAACATTTATGAAAAGTAGGAAACACTTAAGCAAAGGCTAATCTAAATAATAAGAGATAAAATTATATAATGATTAAAAGAATAATGGGGGAAGCATATTGTTCTCAAAAATTATTCTCATCTTGTATTTTTTTTAAATTTAAAAGTTAGACTATTATCAGAAACCATTTTCTTTCTACTCATTGGCTTTAATGAAAAAATTAACAAATCACTTGTCTAATTTTATTTATTAATTTTATAATACAGTTATAAATATCTACACTAAGATTTTCTCCTCGTGTTTTCTTTTCTAACACATAAATATACTTGCTAATAAAGAACCCTTAGTAATGATCTGATATAGATTTTTATGGCAACATAATTCTAGGAGTAAATAATTTACTCAAAATTACCAATTCTGGTACAGTAAAAGAAGCATCTGTCATTTAATAATATCTTTGGTGGTAAAATATTTCATAATAATTACAAGGTCTATTTATCCAGCAGATATTTATTTAACTCCTAGTTAGTAAGAGTGATGAAATATATGTGGTTGCTGCATACACACACACACTTACACATCGCGCACGGATGGAAGAAAGGGAGAGGAGCTGAGAGAGGAGAGAGAGAGGAAGGGAAAGAGATTACGCCTTGAAGCGGGAGAAAGTGCTGTCACAGAGATAAAGAGGGATAAGGAAGAAAATCCTCCTAACATACTTGGCTATAGAGACAGAGTCCTTCCAATTCTGGACATTGCATGACAAGTATCTCCAATTGTATTCCAATTTGGCAAGTCAATGGTAAATTCAGAGGTAAGTTTCATAATGGTGATCTAACATCAAATTATCCCTGTTTAGTTTTCTTATACCCTTGAATAATGATGAAGCTTAATTTTCTGGCTAGTAAGAAGTCTTTTATTGAACTCATATTCTGAATTTCTACTGGGAAACTCCTCCAAGAAATTTGGACCAGGACTTAATTAATTAATATACTAACATTTTTGAAAATTCTTAGAACGACCTATATTCTGTAAGCTTTACACATACAGACACACACGCACATACACACACTGCACATTGTGAAAAGGAACAGTAAACAACTTTACAATTCACTCCCTTCCTTTAGGAAATACTACTTTATAGGTATCTTGTTGTGAAATAATAGGATATATATGTATTGGTTCCGGCTCTCAGTTCTTTTCTTTTATTTTTAATGCTTGTTTTTAAGAGAGAGAGAGAGAGACTGTGAGTGGGACAGGGGCAAACAGAGAAGGAGACACAGAATCTGAAGCAAGCTCCAAGCTTAGAGTTGTCAGCATAGAGCCCAATGCGGACTAGAACTCACCAACTGTGAGATCATGACCTGATCCAAAGTCGGATGCTTAACTGACTGAGTCACCCAAGTGCCCCCACCCCCCAGTTCTTGACACAGGGTTCTGGAAACCCTTATAAAATCCCAAGGGATAAGGGCACTAACAACATTTTTTGTTCTAAAATTTGATCTTAGGCCCTAATTTCTGACACAAAGCTCCTAAATCTCTTGGAATTTTCTGAATGATCTTAGTGTTTTTTTGTTCTAATGAGCTGACTATGGAGGGGGTGGGGTGGAGTGGAATGGGTAAGGTCTCTGGGTGGGAGCTGGTCACCAGGAAGACTCAGCCAGGGTTAGAAGCTTGGAATTTTTAGCCCATCTCCCATTGTCCAGAGAAGGAGGATGAGCTGGAAATGGAGTCAATGGTAGATTGTGCCTATATGATGAATCCTCCCTCCATTAAAATTTCAAAAGTATAAATTTCAGAATTTCCAGGCTGGCAAATACATAGAGGTGTTGGAAGATGTCATGCTCAGACAAGGCTAGGAAGCTCTGTGCTCCTTACCACATACCTTGTCCTATGCCCCTGTTGCCTCTGGATATTCATCTGTATCCTTTATCATATCTTCTAATAATGAACCTATAAATCGTAAGTAAACTATTTTTCTTGAGTTCTGTGAACTAGTCCAGCATGTTAATTGAACCAAAAGAGCAGGTCATGGGAACCTCTGATTTATGGCCATTGGTCAGAAACATAAACCTGTACTTGTGATTGGCATCTGAAGTCTGTGAGGGAGAAAAGGTGATCTAGTGGGACTGAGCCTTCTTTTAGCTGTGGGGTCTGATGCTATCTCCAGGCAGATAGTGTCAGAATTGGGTTAGGTTGTAGGTCACTCAGTTGAGCTTGAATAATTGCTGAGTGTGGGAGAAAAAAAAAAATAGATAATCCGGTGTCAGAAGTGTTGTGTGAATTTGATGGCATGAGAGTAAAGAGAAACACAGGAAGACTGAAATGTTGTTATCCCCCTGTCTTCATAGTATTTTAAGTTTTATAGCCTATATAAAATCACAGTATATACAAGAGGACAGTATATAAAAAAGAATGTTATATAAACAAACATAGGTTACACGCTAGGAGTAGCTACAGTAAATAGACTAAAGAGGTACTCAGTGGAAAGTAGATGTCAGAAGTCCTGAGAATAAATTCTTTTTATCTTACTGGCTATGTCATAACAAACATTAGGAAATATCATCCTAATACTAAGTGGCCTAACAACAACAACAACAGCAACAACAACAACAACAAAAACAAAAAACAAAAAACAAAAAAAAAAAAAACTACAATAATAGACATGTACATATATATGTGTAGGTTAAACTGTAAATATTTGATATAAGAAGGAATAATAAATATTTTACAACTTTGGGAATTTAGCTTTAAAATATTCCAAAAAGACTGACTGCAATAGAAATACCAAAAGGTCTAATAGATCAAATCAAAATCATTAAGAAATTGAATGGTTATAAAAAGATGAAAATCTCTACTGACTGTGGCATGGTGTAGATGAATTAACCAGATTTTTTAAAGTTTACTTACTTAGGGACACCTGGGTGGATCAGTTGGTTAAGTGTCCGACTTCGGCTCAGGTCACGATCTCACCAGTGATGAGTTCGAGCCCCGCGTCAGGCTCTGTGCTGTCAGCTCAGAGCCTGGAGCGTGCTTCCTGTTCTGTGTCTCCCTCTCTCTCTGTCCCTCCCCCACTTGTGTTCTGTCTCTCTCTCAAAAATAAATTAAAAATGTAAAGTTTATTTATTTACTCATGAACCGTGAGATCAGGACCTGAGCCCAAATCAAGAGTCAGAGGCTTAAACGATGGAGGCACCCAGGAGCCCCACAACCAGATATTTTTTTTATAACTCATGGTTCATTTTCACTAGAGAGGCATAATATCATCTATATCATTACCATTATATTATAGATACGTAATATTTTCTATAACAGAATTTAAATTTTAGGTTTTGCTTACAATCTTTTAATCATACCAATCACTAAGGATTAGAATGGATAAAACCAACAATTTCATGGCTTTGTGTTTTGTAGAAATCATAAATATACAGTGCTGGGCTTGGAAAACACAAATATGCAATTAAATTAAATAACATTGTATAGGCCAAGATCTTCTTGGTGGTTCTTTGTAACTATGGACTTTAAATACTTTCTTTGCCTTCCTACTTGGTGACTTCAAAGTTAAAGCTGTTCAGGTATCCTAATGGCAGCAACTGTAATTTTTCCAGTTGCATTTGGTTCTTTGTGTTGTACAACTCACATTTATTTATATTATTCTTTTATATTTATACTATATTTATTCTTAATAAGTAAAGGAACAAATAACAATATTTGTAATTGTTAAAATCCTATTTTAATATTAGAAGACATATGGAGTCCTTATACACAAACACATGTAAATATGGAGAGAAAGAAAGAAGAGATCAGGAACAAAACCAACTCTCTCTCTTTGTCTCTCTCACTCTCTCTCATGTACATGTACACACACACATTTGGAAATAGTACATTTAAAGGAATTAACATTCTCATGATTCCTAAAACAAGAATTTTGGAAAATAATAAAGAAAAATGGATTTTTTTTTTCTGGAAGATCAAGACTAGATTCAGCTTTGAATTCACAAAATTTCACATATAAAAATGTAAGAACAAGCATACACTTAAGTATTTAAACAAGCTTGAAACCAACAGAGTTATTATAACTTTGGCATGAATGGATAATGTAACATTTAAAAAAGAATATAAATTCATATACTTTGGTATAAATCAAAGTTAATATAGACAAATTATATAATTAGTCCTATTAATACTAGATTTAACAGAACCTGCATTTCACAACCTAATATCCATACTTGATGACTTTTGAGATGAATGACACCATGGAGCTGCATATTAGAAATAAAATCATTGCTAATTATTTCAAGTCAGATTCATTTTCCTAGTATAATTAATGACTCTGTAATCAAAACATTAAACTTTAACAGAAAAATATCTATCATGTTTTGCTTTTTATATGTATATACGGCACTGAACAAAATACATTACAAGCCTGGATTCCACTCAGTGTTGCTATGACCTCCTCTAGGACAATCCCAAACTCAAAATAATATTCGTGTATCTACAAAGCAACATTTGTCAGAATATAGGGGTGTATAGGATTGCTATTCTTTTCCTCATCTTACCTTTTAGTCTGTCGTCATATTAGTAATTCATCCAATTCTTTATCAGCTGAGGAGCTACTTTTTCCTAATATATTGTCATGGAGTTCTCTAGGTGCATTTTATATGCCCATATATAAGAAATTTAGGTAGGGGCACCTGGCTGCCTCAGTTGGTTAAGCATCCGACTCTTGATCTCAGATTAAGTTTTGTTTTGTTTTTTTTTTTTTTCTTTTTTTTTGTAGGTTTGTTCCATTTTGATTCTTTTTTTATTTTTTTAATATATGAAATTTATTGTCAAATTGGTTTCCATACAACACCCAGTGCTCATCCCAAAAGATGCCCTCCTCAATGCCCATCCCCCACCCTCCCCTCCCTCCCACCCCCCATCAACCCTCAGTTTGTTCTCAGTTTTTTTTTACATTTATTTATTTCTGAGACAGAGACAGAGCATGAGCAGGGGAGGGACAGAGAGAGAGGGAGACACAGAATCAGAAGCAGGCTTCAGGCTCTGAGCTGTCAGCACAGAGCCCAACGCGGGGCTGGAACTCACAAACCGTGAGATCATGACCTGAGCCAATGTCAGTCGCTCAACCGACTGAGCCGCCCAGGCGCCCCAGTTTGTTCTCAGTTTTTAAGAGTCTCTTATGCTTTGGCTCAGATTAAGTTTTGATCTCATAGTTGTGAGTTCAAGTCCTGTATTCGGATCCATGCTGGGCATGAAGCCTACTTAAAAAAAAAAAAAAAAAAAAAAAAAAAAAATATATATATATATATATATATATATATATATATATGTGTGTGTGTGTGCATATATTTGCACACATATATATGCATAAATATATGCATATATATTTATGCATATATATATGTAAAAATAATTAATCAAACTATATTTATGTCTTCTTCTTTATTCAATAAACACAGCTATATTTTATAATTTCATATTCACACCTATTCTGATTTTTACGGGACGCAGGTTTTTAAATTTTCTTTTCTCTACATATTGTACTTTTCCATCGACTGGCATTGGTTCTTAAAAATAAAGATTTGAGAAAAGACATATAGAGCTGTAATTCTCTGTATTGTATGTCTCTTCTTTTTCTACTTTAATTCTCAAAAAAAAAAAAAGGTATATGACAAATATTCTAAACTGATACACAACTTTTTCTCTTTCTTTTCAGGAATTCCATTCAAGGTTTTTCTTTACACAAAATAAAATTTAGGATAATTAGTAAACTAATGTAGGAAAGGTAAGATGTTTTCTGTGTGACTTGTGAATCAAGAGATTTGGGATTGAAAAAAACTCTTATCTATAACATACATGGTCTTCTAAACGTCACTTAACCTCCTTGAATCTCAAATTTCTTCATAGACCATGTGTGCTGACATTAAAGTAAGTGGGGCAAAACAGAGGTAACTACTGGCAGCTGATAAGGATCTTGTCATCTGAATCCACATTGAGCCTCTCAAAACTACCGTGACTGACTCCAGAGGTTAACATAATTATAACCATGTTTAAAATTCTATGAACATTTCCTTTTTGCCAGGCACTGTGCTAATTATTTGTATTTGTCATTTCTTCAAATTCTCACCACAGATCCATGATTTAGAAGCCATTGCCATTTCCAGAGAAGGAAATAATAGCTTGTTAAAATCAAGTTCAGATCATTTAGTCAAATGTAATGTAACATGAACACATATGATGAAAATACTCTAGCTTTATTCTTTCATTAGAAATGACACACATTGGGGCACCTGGGTAGTTCAGTTGGTTGAGAGGTTGACTCTTGATTTTGGCTCAGGTCATGATCCCAGGGTTGTGGAATGGAGCCCTGAGACAGGCTTCATCTTGAATGTGGAGTCTGCTTAAGATTCTCTCTCTCTCTCTCTCTCTCTCTCTCTCTCTCTCACTCTACTCCTCTACCCTGCTGGCACTGTCCCTCTCTTTTTCTCTCTCTCTCTAAAAATAAATAAATAAATAAATAAATAAATAAATAAATAACATACATTGAGGAATTAACCTTCCCACACCTTGTGCATTTACTAACAATGACCTTTTCTTTCCAATTTTTCCCCCCACGAGGGGCAGCCTGACACTAAGGAGAGACATGCACTTTTGCTGTCAGACAGATAAGAGTAACAATTCTACCTCCATGGTTACTAACTCTGAGGCCTTGGAAATGTCAGCTAAACTCGCAAAGCTATGGGCCCTGCTTTTGTAAAGTGGCATTTAAAACAACCAGCTCTGTGTGCTTTATATAAAGTTGAAAATAATCAAGGTAACGGTATATGGTGCACTATAAATGCAACGGATATTACTTTTATGAAAACATCTCATATCTAGATGTGAAAGCAGTCTAGAACAAATCCCACATCTCCTGGAATCTCTTACCGATGTTTCAGCCCATGATGGAAGAATTGAGGGAGGGAAAAAGAGCATTTCCTTCGAAGAAATTGGAGAACAAAAAAATCTACCGGAAAAGGAAATTCATGCCCTATGGTTGTGGGATTAAACACTCCGTCTATTGGTTGTTACACACTAAAAGGCCAGTGTGATTGGATTTCTTGAAGAAAGAAATAAAAAAGAGTCTATATGTGCCTCTCTTTTTTATTGGGCTGAGGCCAAGTCAACCTGTAAACTGGAGGGGACAACAGATTATCAGTTTGTTTCCCTTCAGCAGTTGGCTAACAACTGTTCAATCTTCAAACTTAATACTTAATTCTAAAACTTTCATATTCATATCTGGAGTCTAACTGTAACAAAGTAGCTTAATTCTTTTTTTTTAAATGTTTATTTATTTTTGAGACAGAGAGAGTGAGACAGCGTGTGAGTGGGGGAGGGGCAGAGAGAGGGAGACACAGAATCGGAAGTAGGCTCCAGACTCTGAGCTGTCAGCACAGAGCCTGACCTGGGCCTCAAACCACGAACTGAGAACATGACCTGAGCTGAAGTCAGGACACCTAACCGACTGAGACACCCAGGCGCCCCCAGAGTAATTCAATTCTTTAGCTGATGACTCAGAAAGTCATGTGTCCGTATTTCATGACAGGGTACTTATTATGTATTTGCAGATGGGTAAAGGGTGTTTTCTTTTTGGTGCTTTTTAATACAGCAACCAATGGAAGGGTTTCCGCTCATTCTGGTCTTACAGGTTGAATGAAAATATGCTCTGAGGTCAGATGGTGAAACTGAATACTTGCAGTAGGCCAACATACAAGAATTACTAGTGAGTTGCAAAGTTTATTGATAGACTGTATAACATTACAACATGCTTTTCCATCACAGTGAGAATGAGACTGTAATGATGTCAGAATCGATAATTTCTAGACTGTTGGGCTGCAATGACCTTGACCCTCTGGTGTGGCAATTAATGCCTCAATAGCTTTTGCATTTTTGATGTTCAAAGGATAACAAAAATAAAATCATTGTTAAGCATTATTTTTATCTGTTGATTTGAAGGGTGATTTTCTTTTCTTTTCTTTTTTTTTTTTCAAGGATGATTGTAATATGAAGCAACGACCCTAGAGAAAGCTGGGATTTGTGATTCTCTCTTGATTTCTTGCTTTACCTGTCTTCTTTTTTCAAAGGATTACCTGTAGGAGAAATGTCCTTATATGTTAATTCCATGTGTCTTGATGAAAGCTATATTACTGGTACTTTTCTAGTCTTAAAGTCTAAGTTTGAAAACTGTTGGAAATGCGTCCAAACATAGACAGGGATGTTGAAGATAAATAAATAAAGTTGTCTTACTACGTTTTTGCTAAATTTATTCACGGTTATTACCAGATAATTGATGATAGGATCTATTTATAAAATCTTCCAATATAACATTAGATGTGATCCTTTATGGTTTTCCCAAGATTCACATTGACATGCTTGCCAATTAACCAGAAATTTGTGAAATCTCCTACTTAGAAAAATAATGATTGCTCCCAATATTTCTCACAAAGATGATACAAGAATTAATAATTTAATGATTATATGTCAAATAACTTTGAGGAGGCGATAATAGGGGAGTTTCTTCTCCTTAGATCTTTAACTTGAAAATCAAGACCTGTCACATGAGTTTTTACAAATAAAGGTAGTCAGTTAATGTGTCTCTACGTTCCTTTTATTCCATTGCCTCCAAAGACATAAATCCCAATGGCAATCAATAATTGTTTTTCCTTTCTGGCAAATTAGAATAAAGGATTAAGAGTTTATAAATTCAAAGCAAAAATAGATAGGCTGTTCTAGATCCTTGGTTCAAATGTTCATAAATAATACTTTTAAAAATACTATGATATGTATAGTGTAGTTTATGTGCATGGGCTTGGTTTTCTCTGCAGAGGATATATTCACATTATTTCAAGTATTCGATAAGTATAATTTCTCCATAAGGATATCACTTATGTGAGTAGATGGCTGCCTGCCCGGCCAAGGTGAAGGAGAAGCAACATTGCCTATGATTTCACGTGTGAAATCCTAAAATGCAAAGCATTCAAGGTGTTGAGAGCAGTCAGTTCTGCCCGAGAAGATCCTGTGAATGGCAAGTGGCTGGCAAGACGATGCACCTGAATGAAGGTTTCTCCCAACTAATGGTAGATAACACGGCCCAATGATTTATGGCAACACAAGGCACGTAAAGAAAATAAACAGGGTTTTTATGTCGAAGCACCACTTGAAGTCATATCCCCTGATCGCTGTCATGCTACGTGTTTTACTGACCACGTATGTTCACTTCTGACAGGGAGGGCCTGACGTAGTTAATATGGGCATGTTCTTGTCAGAGCACATGAGATTTGATTCATTTAAGTGCTCCATTACCAACTCTGACAGCCTTTACAGCTCTGTTGGGAAATGAAGTACAACATCAGGTTACTAAGCAACTCCGCAGCTTTTTCAAAATATGTCTTGGAACTCACTTGTTTCTCCTAATTGATTCCATCCACATCATTTTGAACATAAATGGGACATCATGTTTGGAGATATGCCGGATCGCTACTTCAGCTAACATGTCTTGCTACCCCTGCATATCCGACTCAAGGACTGGCACATAAGTGTCATGCTCAAAGCAAGTTTTTATCTTTCTCTGGGGTTGCACTGAAAGGAAATATATATTCTTCTGGCAGTTTGAGCGAGTGTCTGAAGTTATCTGCACACTGTCAGAAAATAACGTGAAAGTCGAGGAGTGATCCTCATTTTTTAAAACTTTTACACAGTATGGAGTTTTAATTACCCAGTCAGAGTTACCCCTCAGCACACACTCGCAATACAGTATATCCAGATTAATAGTAAATCTATCTCACAGCATAGCAGTCATGTTGACAGTGCTGCAGTCGCTAAACCTTTGAGCAAGATCGTATCTCATCCGGTCCTGAAATACTGGTGATAAATGCATCCGTCTTGTTTTATGCGGAGCAAAGTGGGCTTTTATTATCTACGACTCCTTTTTGAATTATATCAGAGGTGAAGAGGAAACAATGAAATGTTACAAACATTTTATATTCGGTGTACTTTCTCAAGGACCCACTTACTCTCCACTCCACAGTTAAGAATGGTGTATAATTTAGCTACTAACTCTGTGTACACAGAATATTTTGTACTTTGATAAGTGTCAAAGATATAGGAGAAAGGACAGATTGGGAGGAGGGAAATATGGATGTATTTACTCTGTGTGTGTCTTAGAATTGTTGAATTATGTATTTTTATGTATTATTTATTTAATTTTTAAAAATATTGTTTTAAAGTTTATTCATTTTGAGAGAGAGAGAGAGAGAGAGAGAATGAGGGCACAATATTGGGGGTGAGGCAGAGAGAGGGAAGGAGAGAGAGAATCCCAAGCAGGCTCCGTGCTGTCAGCACAGAGACCCATGCAGGACTTGAACTAAGAACTGTGAGATCATGACCTGAGCCGCAATCAAGAGTCAGACACTTAACCAACTGAGCCCCCCGGGCGCCCCGACTTATTTTCTTTTTATTTAAAATATGAGCATTACAGAATCCTTGACAAGCATTGCTTCACAAATAACCACGTTTAAACAGCTGGTATAAAAAAAATAATAATTATTGAATTAATTGGAAGAATCACAGTAATAGAAAACATGTACAGTAATTTACAAATTCCATTTTTAATGTAAACCTAATTACAGAAATGAGTTTTATTTACTGAAACAGAATGCAGTGGTGGTTATTAATATTGAATGGCTTTATTAGTCACATAGAACCAGGTATGGAAACCTAGCCATAGGATCGTGGTAAAAATTAACACAATCATATTCACCACCATAACCCTGCCATAGCCAATGTACGATAAATAAAATTTCAGTTATTTTAACAAAATATTACATTAACACATTCTAATATAATAAATTATGACTAATACATACTTTATCTAAAATACTTCTGGGGCGCCTGGGTGGCTCAGTCAGTTAAGCTTCTGACTTCGGCTCAGGTCATGATCTCACGGCCCGTGAGTTCGAGCCCCGCGTCGGGCTCTGTGCTGACAGCTCAGAGCCTGGAGCCAGTTTCAGATTCTGTGTCTCCCTCTCTCTCTGCCCCTCCCCTGTTCATGCTCTGTTCTCTCTCTGTCTCAAAAATAAATAAACGTTAAAAAAAATTTAAAAAAATAAAATAAAATACTTCTATGTTTATTTTGAAAATAAAGTGCACACAATTTTCTTATTACAGGAAAACTCAGACAACCACTAGATGATAGATGATGATAGATAGATGGATAGATAGATAGAGATATATCTATGGCAAAAAATAATGACATTTAATGAAATAAGATATGCAAAAGCATGTGTGGAATATTCAGCTGATTCAGTATCTTTTTTTTTTTTTTACCACAAATGTAGCTTTATTTTTTTTTCCTTTTTTTACTATGAAATTTATTGTCAAATTGGTTTCCATACCACACCCAGTGCTCATCCCAAAAGGTGCCCTCCTCAATGCCCATCACCCCCTTTCGCCTCTCTCCCACCCCTCATCAACCTTAGTTTATTCTCAGTTTTTAAGAGTCTTATGGTTTGGCTCCCTCCCTCTCTTTTTTTTTCTCTTCCCCGTCCCCATGGTCTTCTGTTAAGTTTCACAGGATCCATGTAAGAGTGAAAACATATGGTATCTGTCTTTCTCCGTATGACTTATTTCACTTAGCATCACACTCTCCAGTTCCATCCACGTTGCTACAAAAGGCCATATTTCATTCTTTCTCATTGCCACGTAGTACTCCATTGTGTATATAAACGACAATTTCTTTACCCATTCATCAGTTGATGGACATTTAGGCTCTTTCCATAATTTGGCTATTGTTGAGAGTGCTGCTATAAACATTGGGGTACAAGTGCCCCTATGCATCAGTACTCCTGTATCCCTTGGGTGAATTCCTAGCAGTGCTAAAAATATGGAACGCTTCACGAATTTGTGTGTCATCCTTGCGCAGGGGCCGTGCTAATCTCTGTATCGTTCCAATTTTAGTATATGTGCTGCCGAATCGAGCACCTGATTCAGTATCTTTGTCAATAATTCTTTCTATTAGAAACCAGCCCAATCACTGTCAGACCAATTCTGCTCCACTGCTAGTTAGAAGAACCCAACAGCTAGGTGCACCTGGGTGACCCAGTTGGTTGAGCGTCAGACTTCAGCTTAGGTCATGATCGCATAGTTTGTGAGTTCGAGCCCCACGTTGGGATCTCTGCGGTCAGCCTGTCAGCACGGAGCCTAGTTCAGATCTTCTGTCCTCTCTCTGCCCCTCCCCAGCTTGTGCAATCCCCCAAATAAATATTGAAATAAAAGAAGAACTGAACAGCTAACATCAACACCGGCAGCTGATATTTTGAAAGGAAACTGATGAAAATTGAAGTTAAAAACATCACTACCAAAACCTACAAATAAACCACAAAATGACTATTTCTATCCCTTTCGTCAATAGGTGACATCCGTTAGCAGATTTGACAATGTTTGCTTTCAGGAAAAAAAAAAAAAAAAAAAGAAACAACCAAAAGTTACTAGTCAAAACTGCTTTTTACCCTCTGAACTAAGACTCCACCTCTCCAATAAGATTGCTCCCTAAACACTTGGCAACCTTAATTTTTGGCAGCTCCAAGCAAGAGAAATCAATAAAAAGAGTCCCATACAACAGTATCAAACTGCAGTCATAGACAGAAGCAGCCTGAGGTGAATTTTAATTCAACATGAGCACCCTCGAGAAAATTTTCTGTTCATGACAAAGGCAGAAAAACCTTGGATTTCTCAAATATTTTCTCAGTGCTGAAAAATTAGCTTCCTTCCACAAGTGTTCCTTAAAGAGCACAGTTCAAAGTTATGTTGCATAATATGATATTACAAAGACACAGTACTGAAGACAAAGACAGGGGGCATAAGTGAAAACACCATATAAACCTGTTATTTTAGGGAACAAAGTCGATTGCCAACAATTATATATAGTTTCACAATTGCATCTCAATGGAATTGTTTCTGGATTGTTTCATTTTGACCTCTCTCATATTTGGTAGTAATGCTGTTCTTTCCTATTTTCTTTTTTTGTTTGTTTGTTTTTTTGTTTAATGTTTATTTTAGAGAGCAAGAGCATGCATGAGCAGGGCAGGGATGGGGGCAGAGAAAGAGAGAGAGAGAGAGAGAGAGAGAGAGAGAGAGAGAGAGAGAGAATATTAAACAGGCTTCATGCTATGCGATACTGGGCTCAATCCCGCTACCCTGGGATTATGAACTGAGTTGAAAATAAGAGTCAGTCTCCTAATCAACTGAGCCACCAAGGTGACCCTCTATTTTCTCATGATAAAAGCAATTAATGTTTATTGCAAAAAGCAGTTTAGAGAATGCAAATGATAAAAATGGAAGATGCATAGAAAACAGTCAAGTAGCTTCACCAGTTCACCAATGTCAACATTTTACTACATATAATTCTCATTTTTGCCTAGTCTTATACATACTTACATACATATTTCTAGAAAAAGTTATGACCATGCCTGGCATTTTCTTCGTGTCACTGATTTTTTATGTAATAAATAGTGGAATACAATTTTTAAGATAGTCAGAATTTTTGTGAAGCCTCATATCAAATGGCCGTTCTATATAAATTTAAGTATGTTATCAAATCAATTTCTTTTATTTCTTTTATTTTTTAAATGATTATTTATTTATTGTGAGAGTGAGAGAGTGAGCGAGCAGAGATGGGCAGAGAGAGAGGGAGAGATAATCCCAAGCAGGCTTTGTGCTGTCTGAGCAGAGTCCAACTGGGGGCTCAAACTCAAACCGTGAGATCACGACCTGAGCTGAAATCAAGAGTTAGAAGATTAACGAATTTAGCCACCCTGGCACACCTTTCTTCTTTAGATATTCAGTAATTTCAAGTTTTTGATCCAGTAAATAAATGATTTTGTTGAAATAGCTTTCTTATAGCCATAGATGTTAAAAACATTACAATTTTTTAGGATATCTTTATTTTTTTTCTACACTGGGAAAAATGGAACCTCATCCACATAAAAAGCATTCCTGTGATACAGAGAAATAAAAACATTTTACTTTATTAATGAATCTAAACTCAAATTCCAACAAGGATGTGAAAAAACAATTTGTGTCTACCTGTCTGAAGAGCTAACAGAAAAAGCTACTGCTTCTAAATGCTTTAAAACTGAAAATGCTTTACAACGTTGTGAAGGAGGACTAGTAGAAAGCTTAAGAAGAAATAAATAATGAAGGCATTATTAATTTACAAAACACATAACCCAATGCAACTATTTTTACTGAGCATTTATTAATTACTGATGATGAACGAGATAATGATGGCAGTAGGGAAATTAGGACCTAACCGTGTGTTTCAAATTTAATATGGTATTTGAAAAAAACAAATGCGGTACATACGAAACCGGAAGTCTGATAATATGATACAAATGCACTGCCACAGTAAGTCAAGGGAGAAAGTGATGAATCATAGAGTAGGCAGGAATAATTCAGAAACAAAAGGCAGAATTTGAAACCAAATCTGAAAGAAGCTGATTTCAGATGACACTTATATCCACTTTTGCATAGAGTTAACTTATCCTATTATCTGTCTGTCATTTTACTTTGTTCTTGTTGTTACAGAATATTCTCCTTCATTGAGGATGCACACAGCATGAACAGTATAAAAATTTTTTTTAAAAATATGTAAAATAGATTGAGGGTGTTTTAAGAATTCCCAGAAGCATTGTACCACCCACCCACCCCCTTTTGATAATTTATTTGGGAAAATACTCACACATAATAATCAGGTTATTCTATAATGCATTTTCCTCATGAAAGAGGAAAATGGATGCATCATCATTTAGTAAGTCTATCGATATACATGGCAAAACAAAATCTAGACACTATAGTAATAGGCAGCTAGATAAATAAGCACATAAGTGTGCTTTTCCAAGCTTACAGATGAGAATGTAGAGAATCTCTAAACAGAGACAGAAATTGAAAGCGTGAGAGCATGATTGCAGAAGTAATTGTGAAAGTTTTCAATTGGTAATAACGTATCGTTATCAGCTGATGTAAAATTATGCTCACTGGACTATGGTATCATCCAAAATTACTTAATTGAAGCCTCAGAATCATTTGCCACAATACATCCAAACATGATACTTACATAACACAATTAATCATCAACTGCAAGGTGAAAATGGCTGATGCTTATTGTCGAGTATTAACATATACTGAAGTTATTAAATATATGAAATATTAAGATATGTCCTCTTGGTAGTGAACTATCTTCAGAATAGCTCTTTTATCAGTTAGTTACAATTGCATACAAGGAAAAATAACCTTCTTCAGGGAGAGGAATGAAGAAACCATGAGGAGACCTGAAGTCTTTGACATTGCTCTTGAAATAACCTCTGGAAATGTGGAAGAATCTGTACTTTGAAAACAGGTAATGACTGACAAGAATCATATAAAACCATAAAGTAGTATACCATTTGTAATTTAGTCTGTGTCATTCATTTACATCCATTCCACAGATTCTTAATCAATAGTGTGTGGCTGAGTTTGATGCCATGTGGAAAGCAGTGGGTGAAATAGTAACTTGTTTTAGCCTCCAATTACACAAGAAGGTTAAGTGGCAGTTCGGAATCTGTTAACCTGGATGCCACAGAAAACACAATGACGTGTACCATTGTTATATATATATATATATATATATATATATATATATATATATATATGTGTGTGTGTGTATATATACGTATATATATATACACACACACATATATGTGTGTGTGTATATATATGTGTGTATATATATGTATATATATGTATATATATATATATTTTTTTTTAAATTTATTCAGAGAAAATATGTCCAACATTGGTGCAGCAGTTCAACAGTGTCATTAATAAACCATGATCTTCCATGTTTGTGTTCTGTGACTCTTGGAAAGTTGGCCTTTCTCCCCACAGTGAAGATGGCTGCCACACTCTGGTCAGTAGTAAGGGACAGAAAGATGAAGAAGTTTCTCTTTTAGAAACAATGGTACTGGTCAGAACTTGGTCATGTGGCTAAGGAAAAGAAATTACCATGACTAGTAAAGATCAATCATAAAATAACCCTTGAGGCTGGTGTGTAGGCCATGCCCTCCCTCCTATCAAGGGTTCTCCCCCTATTACCTAGGCCGTTGTATGAAGTAGGCATTTATTCTTAACTCAATGGGAAGAATTAAATTGTTTCTCACTGTGAAGTTACACAATCTAATTTTCCTTTTTAACAGTTATTCTAGGTTCCAGGTAGAAAATGAATTGTCAAGTTTCTACAGTCTAAGAAGATAGAAGTTAGAAAAAGTCTGAGTAACTTTAGGAAGAGGTAGGAATGCCCAGCCTCTGTAAGTTGCAGTCACAATGGAACAAAGTATGAAAGAGATTTTTTTGTGATAATGTTTATTTGCCACAATCATGGTTGAATTTCATCTTAGGCTCACCAAGCTGGAGAAGATCTATTGTACATTCAAAGACTCCCTTTGGCATGCCTTTCTCCCAACTTCTGAATACTACAGTCGACTTCACTGGGATTTTTTTAATCTTCATAGTCTCAAGTCCTATATGTAAACTGTTAAAAGCAACTCTGAGGCACTCATTGAAGTCCTTTGTACAGTATGTGCTCTCAAGGCCACACTTCCCTTTGAAACATTTGTGCGCTATGTCCCTGTAGTCCAAGCACCATGTAAACCATGCTAGGAGCAGAAGTTCTATGAATGAAAAACTCTGCAGTAATCTATTTTCTCCATTCTCCTGGTTCCATTGGGAAAAAAACAAAAAACAAACAAACAAAAAAAACAAACAAAAAGAAAAACTTCTCTGCCCAAACAATATGCACAGCATTCCAGTTAGAACATATCTTATACTTCCATGATGAAAGATAGATGTTTTCACAAAAGGGCTTCTACTTGGACTAAATCCTTATCAGTATAATGTTTGCTTTGATCAGGAGACAACAGTGGGAGGGTATTCTACAAGAAAATATTATGATGCAAGTTGGAAAACTCCCCATGTGGCATATGCAACGTTATGATTTGGAAAATTCTTAGATTTTCCTTATCATTTCTTCTTTCAGCTTCGTACCTGCCAAAGTCCACTTTCTCCAATTCTCTATCCACGATCCTTCAAGTTCAGTGCTCAGTCTTGACCCAATAAAATATGTAACCAAATGTTGTATGACTTATCATATTACTCCTTTTATTGCTAAATTATGCAAATACATTTCTTATCACTTTTTTCTTTCTTTCTTTCTTCCTTTCTTTCTTTCTTTCTTTCTTACTTTTTTTTCTTTTCTTTTTTTCTTTTTTTGGTGAATAGCGTCTAGTTTAGGGATTTTACATTAAAACAATGTTTTCTTACATCCTAGAATTTGCCTTATTTGGCCTCGTCATCTTCCTACCTAACTAGGTCTTAGTGCCCAACTATAGTCAGGTGAGAGAAGCCATTATATCTGTTACCAAACTTACTTGATTCATGCTACCGATCTGTTTGTGTGGATATTTAAAGACTGACCATGTTTTGATTTGTGGTTGTCAATTTGCACTTCTTTCTGAAATATGTGGTTATTATTATTATTATTATTATTATCAGTGGATGTCACAATGTTAATGCAATCTATACCCACTAGATACTTCTCTTTTTGACCGGGACTTCTTCCTATCACTGTCAATGGGTCAATTATTTTTCCTACCCAGGATCCAAGATAGACAAAGCAGTTCTGTAGTATAAGACCTTTTCCTCTCTAGGAAAATGATTCTAATTATGAAACTTAAGGAATAAAATAAAACAACAAACAACAACACAAAAAGCCACAATGCTTGTTCCTCTCCTGGCAATAAGAGACTTAAAAAATTCCACAAAAAAGTGTATCTAAGTATTAGGTAAAATACTAGTATTGATGATGTTATTATGGAAAAGTTTTAGACCTTATAATTGACTTGCAAAATATTATAATTCTATCCAAGGTCCTTTATGTGTAGGATTAAAGTAAGAATGAAAACATTCCATATATTTGCTACTAAGAAATACACTTAACCAATATCCTTTTGTGTATATATAACAAAATGCAGCCAATTTATCATATATTCTATTCCACTGCTCAGCAATAGCATGTGAAAAGATTTTCATTGTCTGTTACTAATAACTGCATTGCCATTTTTTTTTCTTTCAAATGGGGACAAATGTTTTTGTTTGTTTTTTTAAGCTCAGGCGAAAGTTTTTAGACCACCAGGAAAGCTATATTGCCACAACCTCAGAGTAACTCATGGTGGTTAAGATACAGAAGGATAATGGGAACAAAACAATAAAATATAATGCTTTGTCATCTGGTGTGTATTTTAGACACATGGGATAAATCAGGATAGACAACTGTGATCAGAGACAGAGCTCGTCTCCTGGGTTTCTCTTCATGATTTTCCTCAAGTTGGGTTTCATGACTCTTATAATCTGAGACCTAATTAGAAATATCAGAATAAAATAACTACTAAGAAGAGAATTATCTAAACAGTAAATTCTATTCCCCACATTAAAGTTTTTTAATAGCCTAAGAGAAGAAGAAAAGAAAAAAAAATTAAATGGATTAGGAAAAACTTTTTGAATTCTGAAATATCTTCAAGAATCCTAAAAGCAGCTCAAAAAATATTTGTTATAGAGACAAATGTGTCCTCCCACAAAATGCATATGTGGAAGACAAACCCCCAATATCTTAGGAAATATTTTTGTGTGTAAATTTGGAGATAAAGTCTTTAAAAAGTTAATTAAATAATTAAGGGTAAGAGTCTTAATCCAATAGGATTTATGTCTGTGTAAGAATACTTATAGCAGAGGGGTGTCTGGTGTCTCAATCAGTTAAGCATCCGATTTCAGCTCACGTCATGATCTCATGGTTCATTAGTTCGAGCCCTGTGTGGGGATCTGTGCTGATGGCTCAGAGCCTGGAGCCTGATTTGGATTCTCTGTCTCCCTCACTGTCTGCCCCTCCTACATTCATGCCTTCTCTCTCTCTCTAAAAAAAAAATAAATAAATACACATTTAAAAAATTTTTAAAAAGAATACTTACATTAGATTATTCATAATTTCCAAAAATTGGAAGTAAATAGAATACCCTTTAAAAAGTGAATATTTAAACAGGTGGTGTTACTTTCACCTAACGGAATATTATTCTGCTACTAGAAGGAATGAGTTATAAGGTCACAGGAAGACATGAATGAATCTTTAATGCATATGAAAGATGTCATTCTAAAAAGTTACAAACTTTTTAGAACATTCTTTCAGTAAAAAGAACTAGAGACAGTAAAAATAAATCAGTTGTTTCTACAGTTTTGGGGAAGAGCGGCTTGAAAAGGTGAATAACAGTATTTTTAAGGTCAGTAAATCTGTTCTGTATAATAATGTAATGTTGGATCCCTGATGCTATGCATTTGTCAAAATCTTTAGATTTTAAACCCTAAAGGTGAAACAACATAAGCAAAATGAAAATTAGAAAAAAAAAAAAAAGGGAGATTGAGGAATCCCAGGATGGAATGATTCAGCCTATGACAAAAATACATAACACTATGACATGTATGAAACCATTTATTGAAAGAAGTGAAGGAAAACGTACTGACCTAAGAACATTTGGAAACCAAAGCTGGTGTTTTGAAAACTAAATGCAAAGGGAGTTGTGCCTGACATCCGCAATTGTTGACAGTCGTTTCCCATGTGCGTACCAAGCATGTTAAGATGTAAGAGGATAGAAAGGGTCTCTGCTAGCCAGGCTTTTGTGTTGAAGCTGGAAGAGATAAGCGAAGGGAGAAGGTGGCAATGAGCCAAGCGCTACCAGAGTCGGCAACATCGATATAAACACAGGTAGCTTAGTGTACATACTTAATATGCATGTAATATACATACATCACATGTAGAAGTATTTATAGACATGTCTATACAAGTAGGTTAGTGTACCTATTTGTAGAATATAAAGAAAAGTTTCTTTGCTCTGTTAGCTGAATGAGACTGGTAGCAATGCCATCCCAGTAGCAATAAACTTCTTCATTACCCGGATCTTGCATTCAATTCTACTCAGCAATAAAAGAAACTGAAGATCCTTACAAGAATGTCTAAATCTAGTATTGAGACAGAGAATATATATAAGCCTAGAACCTCTTATATACAGAAAATTTAAAAACTCCTAAAAAACAAAACGAAACAAACCCACGAATATTTAATATATATATATATATATATATATATATATATATATATATATATATATATACATATTCGCCAAATAATCCCCAGTGATCAAACTGGAAACAGTTTGAAGAGATAAATAAAGCAAATAATATTCGATTATAACTGAAAATGTAAAATAAATGTCCATGCATCCATAGACATATAAATAAATAATTGAATAAATAGACAAACTAACAAATAAATTTGACAGAAAAGATAAGTCTCCTATGTGAAAGAATTTCAAATAGTGTATCGAGATACTTTGCCATTAAGAAAGGGTGAGATAAGTCCCCACACTTTAAGTGTGAACTGTTCATAGGGACTTCCAAAAGGAATAGGTTGGAAAGGGGAAAAAGACTAACTCTGCAGTACAGAAATTTGACAAATATTGCTTCAGTCAGTGAGTAAGATAAACATCAAGAAAGGTAAGTCATGTTGATAGCATGTACATGTAATATGTTGACAAGAATGGTACTACTTACCTCTGTGATCTTCCCCTCAATAACCCATATGTATGAACTAATCCTGAGAATAAAAACCTCAAACAAGCCCCAATTTTACTATCTATCTCTCTCTATATATATATGCCAATACTCCTCAAAATTATCAAGCTATTTACAAGGTAAATGTGTATATATATATATATATATATATATACACATACATATATATATATATATATATATTACATGCCATAAATATATAAGCCATATTTACTCTATATATATAAAGTATATATATATATATATATATATATATATATATATACACACACACACACACTCTATATATATGGTAAATATATATATATATACTTTATATATATATGGTAAATATATATATACATTTACCTTATATATATAAATATATATATTTACCTTATATATATAAATATATATATTTACCTTATATATGTAAATATATATATATTTACAAAATTGTCAAGGTATTGACAAGGTAATTATATATATATATCTGTAATATATATTACATTACATAATATATATTATATATGTTCTCTCTCTCCATATATATATATACAGATATATATACATACATATACACACACACACATATATATATATATATATATATATGTAAATAGGTCAATATCGATACTGTATTATTAACTAAAGTTCTTACTTAAGACGATATTCCTGAGTGCTCATTAAATGCACTTCTACTCTAGAATCCCACCCAGGAAAGCACAATACATTTAGTTGTCTTTTCTACTTAGTCCACTCCTACTCTTGAATGAACCCATTCCTTAGACTTCCCTAGTTTTGATGGGTTCATTCAAGAGTAGGAGTGGACTAAGTAGAAAAGACAACTAAATGTATTGTGCTTTCCTGGGTGGGATTCTAGAGTAGAAGTGCATTTAATGAGCACTCAGGAATATCGTCTTAAGTAAGAACTTTAGTTAATAATACAGTATCGATATTGACCTATTTACTGTGGCAAATATGCTAATGTAAAAAGTGAGCAATAGGGAAACTGCTTGTGAGGTGTTTGGTAACTGTATTATCTTCCTATTTATTCTGCTAATCTAAAATTGTTCTAAAATAAAATGCTCATTAATACTTAGAATACCATTACAATATTTTAAAAAATATTAGTTCTCTACAAATTGACCTATAGTATAGATCCAATAAGCTTTCAACCAAAACTTCAGCAGATGTTTCACCTTTGTAGAAATTTGCGAACTAGTTCAGGCTATCAACCTGACTTACGTCTCTTGATATTTATATTAGTCACCAAGTGAAATAATTTTTGTCAAATTTCTGCACTGGAGAGTTAGTCTTTTTCCCCTTTCCAACATATTCCTTTTGGAAGTCCCTATGCACAGCTCACACTTAAAGTGTGGGACTTATCTCCCCCTTTCTTAATGGCATAATATCTACATACATTATTTGGAATTTACTCTAAATTAATTCTTTTTTTAATTCTTTTTTCAACGTTTATTTATTTTGGAGAGAGAGAGAGAGAGCGAGAGAGAGAGCCAGCAAAGGGCATACAGAGAGGAAGAAACAGAATCTGAAGCAGGCAGGCTCCAGGCTCTGAGCTGTCAGCACAGAGCCGGACACAGAGATCAAACCCTCTAACTGTGAGATCATGACCTAGGCTGAAGTCGGACGCCCAACTGACTGAGGCACCTAAATTAATTCTAAAATTTATATGGAAATGGCCAACAACCTGGAATACCCTAAGCAACTTTGAGAAAGAGAACATAGTTTGAGCACTATATGGACTACCTTATTTTAAGACTTATTACAAAGTAACAGAAATCAATACAATGTAGTGCTGGCTTCAAGATAAGCAAATAGGTCAGTGGAACAGAATAAGATGTTGAAAAATAGAACTACCGTCAGAGGAGAATGAATAGCATTTTTAACCAAATGCTATATATTGCTTCCTGTGCTGAGGGCCTACAGAAGGTAATCTTTTGTGAAAGTAAGGTGATTGGTTGGTTTAAATGAAATACTAAATTTTGCAGTTAACATAGGCATATGAAGCCATATGTTCAGTAACCCACCATCATGGTTAACCCTGAAATCGACTCTTAAGAAAAATAACATGATTAAGATTGTGCTTTTATGGGGGACCCTGCGGGTACCTGGGTGGCTCAGTCAGTTGAGTGTTGGATTCTTGATTTTGACTTACATCATTATCCCAGGGTCAAGAGATCCAGACCCATGTTGGGCTCCACGTTGAACATGGAGTCTCTCTCTCTCTCTCTCTCTCTCTCTCTCTCTCTCTCTCTGCCTCTACCCCTCTCCCCTGTTCATGGTCACTGTCTCTCTTTTTTTTTTTTTCAATTGTGTTTTATGAGTTAAAAAATCTAAATGTCCATATCCTCAATAACAGCAACCATATCGTAGATGGTATCACAGCCATGAAGTTGGCCAATTCAGAACCAAGGAGACAGCAGGAGACAGCGCACATTATTTCTTTCCCATTCTCTACATTCAATTTGTCACTACATCCCATCAAATGGGCCTTCTAATATCTCTCCCAAAGTCTGTATATCTATGGCTATGGTTTTGCCTGAAACATCCATCCTCAGATCATTATATTGTTATTCAGTTCACACACTGTTTTCGTTTTTACTCCCTACCTAATTGCATGAGTTTCAGAGTGGTCTTTGTCACGCAAATATGACATCCCTTTAATAGTTTCATAAACACCTGAACAACCAGTTGTTCTAGGGACCTGTGGTGGTGCAATGCTGGCTGCTGAGGAGAATTGAGAGAAGCAGACGTACATAAGAGCACCCATTAGAAACTCTTATTATATGCCATTATATCAACATATATCATTATATGTTATTATATCAGATCACATGGTCCCCTCCACCCAGAGTTTGATGTCCTTTATCCACCACCTGATACCATCATAATATGTGAAATATTGTACTTAAATATTTTATAAAACTGTTGTCAACCACATCATATTCACTGATTTCAGAAAAGGTATTTTGTACTTATACATTTTGATAAAATTTTACAACTTCTATAATTCTATACTTTTTTCTCACTTAGACATGCAGTCATAATTGACAAAATCTCATATTTGGCATGCTTTCTCTATTTTTACTAAAATTTTCATTTACATGGTAGAAGTTAACATTATATTCATTTAGAGGATCTGAGGGTATATATTCTGTTGATTTCCTAGAGAAAGCCCTTTTGAGAAATTAAGAGTAGATATAGGCTGTAAATCTTTGAAACATATTAGTAAAGATGACCATTCATTTACTATTTTAGCTCATTTGTGCACAAAGACCCAGAGCATGCCAAGACACTTAGGAAAGTAAAATAACTAAGTCAGAAACGTTTTAGAAGGCTGATCAGAGAAACAACTCGCTAGTTATCCCCAAAAGGAAAGGCCAGCAGACTAAAATAAAATGTTCAAAGAACAGCCCTCATCTAGGACTTTCCAGGGGATGAATATGATGAGAAGATTGTGGTGGTTACAATGTTTTAAACCAGAAAAAAATGAGCAGCATCAAAGCAAGGATGTGTGTGTGTGTGTGTGTGTGTGTGTGTGTGTGTGTGTGGCCTGTTTGTCATTGAGATACAATTGACGTTGTATACATTGTGATATTGTGTAAGTTTAGAATGGGTTAATAGATTTATATGTTGCAATGTCATTTCCCCAGTAGTATTAGCTAACATCTTCATTATTCTTTCTTTGTGGTTAGAACACTGTATTGTATGTTTCAAAGTTGCTAAGAGATGCAATCTTACAGGCAAAGATTCTTGAAACAGGACCCTCTCCTAGATGATAAAAAGACAGAAGGTACTAGGGTGAAGATTAGAGACTAATTTGAATAATTAGTCTGGGCAGGAAAAAAGGGTAAGAGGAGGTTTTAACTCATGTGGAAACTCATGGTCATGTTCACTCCAGACCTCTCAGATCTTGGGAAACAAAAGAGATGATTTCAGGTTTCAATTGACCACTGAAGAAAAAATTGCTTTTACTAGACAGGGGCTCCAGCAAAGAGCTATACATGCAAAGATATGAGAATCACATCTGGTTCGGATTAGGATAGGCCAGAGAATGTTGTCTCTGCCCTTGAAGTCTAATAGGAGATAAGGCTGTGAATAGAACACTGAGAATGAAATGTGTTATATTTAATGATAGAGTTATTAAAAATTCCTCGGCAGTACAGAAAATAGACTAATGTATTCATTTTCACCAAATTACTCGATTTGTTCAAAGTTTTATTAATCCTGTGGACCGTCTGAAATTCTCATCCTGATAGACCCAAAGTGATTGTTCAGATAACTCATTATACATGCCTTTTCTCTAAGGAAAATCTTCACTTTTTCCAGATACTGAATCACTATAATTAAATAGCATTTCTCCATAATGAGCTACATTATGTTCTGTTAAGTGACTTTCCACCTTAAAAATGAATTTATGAGAGGAAGTATTCATTTGAAATCCAATAATTGTCTCTTTCTGATATTTAATTGGGAATTTATCTTTTTAGTTTATAAGAGTAGTTTCCTTAAGAAGATATGGGTATTTTTGGGGAAAAAAATGAATAAATCAGTAAGATATCATCCTCCATGATAAATTATTCTTAGATTATGTATATTAAATTAATGATTGTATATTATTTTTACTAGATTGATATAAAATACATTCTAATATTCAATCCTTAATTTGAATTAAAGATTCCTGATTTCTAATTTCTGATTAGAAATTTCTAATTTCTGATTCCTAATTTCTTGCTCTCTTTCATTCTTTTTCTTCTTTTTTTTTCTATCTTACTTCCTTTATTTATATTTTTAAGTAATAGTGTCATTTTATTGGTGTCGCCATGTTGCCCTTCCATTTCCATAAACTACTCTTGGGTGAAGACTGCATACTCCTGGAGCCAATCACCTAGGAATGGAACATTTTTTTAATCTGCAGTTAAAAATGCAAAAAATTTTCCTAAATTTAATAGAGAATATGGAAAGTTATGACTCATCCAACCTTAATATTCAGCAACATAAAGCAACTTCCATAGATTATACTCAAACTAAAGCTTTACAAAACTTTGTTTTACAAAGGTGAGAATAAAAACATGCAAAAAGTCAAAATAAATTCAGTATGTGTAATGTAGCATCCCTTAGTCTGCTATTGAATGTAGTTTTTACCTTGTATTCTCAAACTGTTGCCACATCTGTTGTGTTGTCCACATTTTATTTATGTAAACTGTGATTCAAGCATCTTCAGTATCTAATGTATTTCTTTTACTCTAATCTACACGCTGCTAATTTCCTGTCTCTATAAGCCTACTTCTTGAATATTAACATATATTTTAATTTTTTTTTATATTTCTTGATTAAAGTGACAAATGACTATTGCCTTATACACTATTCACAAGCCACATTTTCCGCACAGAATACCATTTCCAAATCAGAGGTCACTAAAGAAATACATAGAAAATTTTCAAGAAAAGAAATTGCTTATTTATTTACTGAGAAACCAAGTAGAGAAAATAAAGTAGGACAAAATATTCTTTTGGTGTCCCACGTATAGGACATTTCATGGAGGCAATTACCAGTTCTTTCCTTAGCCCTTTAACGGGCACACAAGCAACCTGATACAAGTAATATGAGCACACTTCATGTTGTTACAATATTACTAAGCTCACGCAGGGTCACATGGGCAATATCCCTGAGTCACATGATATACTATAGAAAGGAAAGGGAGTGGTTTTAAAATTCTAAAATAATTTTTAAAATAGCTGAATTATCATAGCTACAGATAAGGAAATTAAGGAAAAAAATACACATCAAAGTGATGATAGACGGAGATATTCTTTAACAGTGCAGAAACAGCACCAAAACATACTTTTCATAATTCCACCATAGTTTTAATGGCTAAGAACCAAAAATAGATTAATAAGATATTGCTTTACATTCATTGACGTATTAAATCTCTAACTACCCTTCCGACGTAAATGCGACCTGACAGAACGCGCAGACACAAAGTGGCAACAATAGATTTCAAACCCTTTGTTTGTTTATTTCTTTTAGATTAGAATTTATTTCATCATACTCTTCAAGTCCTATTTTATGAAGCAGATTTTACTTAGAGACTTTAAGTGTATTTATTTATTTTTGAGAGAGAGAAAGAGAGAGGCATGCAAATGCATGAGAAGCGGATGGACAGAGAGGGGGAGAGAGGAAGAGAGAATTCCAAGCAGGCTCCGTGCTCAAAGTGAGGCTGGGTCCATGACCACGAGATCGTGACCTGAGCCAAATCAAGAGCCTGATGCTCAACTGACTGAGCCACCCAGGCACCCCTAGAGACTTTTTAATAACATTTTTCAAACATTATGTTTATTGGTACATAATTTATGCCTTTATTATGGTACATAATTATGATCCATAATTATTGCCTTAATGTTCTATTTTGAATGTATTATTTTTTTTTAATTTTTATTTGTAAATAATCTGCAAAATCCTGAAAATACTTATGTATTCTGTTTGTATAAAGCATATGAAATATATGATAAATTAGACAGCTAGCTAGATAGATAGATACATACATAAAACTAACAACTGAGAAAGTGAAAGAGAAATACAGGCATACTTTGTAGATATTGTGGAATCCATTCCAGACCACCACAGGGAAGCAAATACTGCAATAAAATGAGTCAAATGATATTTTAATTTTGGGGTTTCAGTGCATGTGTAAGTTATATTAATTCTATATAGCAGTCTATTAAGTGTGCAATGACATTATGTCTAAAAAACACAATACACGTCTTTATTAAAAAATACTTTACTGCTCACAATACACGTCTTTATTAAAAAATACTTTACTGCTAAAAAGTATTAACTGTCCTCTGAGCTTTCACCAAGTCATGATCACTGATCAGAAATTACCCTAACAAATATAATAACATTGACACATTATGTCCCAAAGTTATAAATGTTAAGAGAAAATATGCTATTCCTGGATGCCAAGAGGTAGATTCATTAGTTTGGACTAAGTAAGTCATTCTTCACTGACCACAGCGAAGGATAGCCCCACTCAAAGCTCTTTTCATGAACGATTGGGAAGGATGTTCCTGCTTGGCGCCTCTGGAACGGATGAGAAGATATTGAAATGGATGTTAAGTAAGCAACACTAGCAATGTGCACCGTAGTATCACTCAACAAATGTTTACTGAGTGACTAGTACGTTTTTCACACTCTTGTAGGCTTTAAACATCATTAAATATTCTAGCCTAGTTTTCCACAGGGCAGAACCTGAAGTCTATTAAAGAATATAATCTCAGGGGAGCCTGCGTGGCTCAGTTGGTTAAGCGTCCAACTCTCAGTCTCGGCTCAGGTCATGATCTCATGGTTCGTGAGTCTGAGCCCCACATTGGACTCTGTGCTGACAGCACAGAGCCTGCTTGGGATTCTCTCTCTTTCCTCTCTCTCTCTCTCTGCCTCTTCCCCCCACTTACACACACTCTCTCAAAATAAATAAATAAACATTAAAAAATGTAATCTTAGAAAACAGAAGGACAGAGAAATACATGAACTTATGTGAAGATGATCCCCATGTTGTATCAAGCATCTGAACACTATTCAAACAACTGTTTCTCAGTACTTTCCTGCGACATTAGAAAGGAAGATCCCTTCTACCATTAGAACCAGATTTCTTCCCTTCACTTCACTTCACTTCACTTCACTTCACTGTACCACTCTGTATAATCCCACACTTACAGGCAACCAACCATTTTGGAAATGTAGCAATAGGGACGCTCTGGGGAAGGACATGACAAGAGTGTGGCATGGACAAAGTGCGTCACTATCAATTTGTATGCAAGTGAAGTTGGTTGGAGGCCACACAGAATAGGTTGCGGCTAGCACTGGATCAAGTCCAGTGCTCGGATACACTCGGATACAGTGAGGCAAAGAGGATATGAAATAGGGCCTCAGTTCCATCCCTACTCACATGGAACTGATTGTCTCCAGGATAGACACCATTCAGTAAATATGATAATACATTCTATAATATGCCACTATGTGTTTGCTGAGAGAATCAAACACATTTATATTTGGCCATGATTTGGGTTATGTCTTCTAAGTTTTCAAATAGCAAACTATTTAATGATGTTTAGTTTTTTCAAGTTGTTTGCATTGTGAAGTTTATGCACAACCTTTGCTGTCAGGAAATTTCAATGTGAGTGTTAACTTCACAGTATGCCTTTTTAAGTTTGGACAGAAGTCTTCTTGCCCTAGGCTTCTTAGGCTAAATAGATAGGTCTCTCTGTATTTGCACTCTACCTTTTCTGACACTTCACATCTAATAATTTTATGCAATTTGCCCCCTAATGTTCACCGTCATCTGTCTTTTCAAATCTTTTTGATGAAAATAAATTGAATGAAATATCTAGTTGTGTGACAGGAGAACAAATTCCTTTTCATTGGCAATAATTAGAAGTGAAAACCTATTATTTTTATGTATTTATGTAATAAGAAGTTGTATGACTTATGGTCTAGAATGTACTGGGATTGTGTTTGTGCACTGTTGGTAATCACCTTGCATTTATAAAGTTGAAAAAACATCCCATGGCTCAGCTAAAATGTTACAAAGGGATGCAAGGTGATATCAAGACATTTATAATGGTTTACAAAATGAAACCTATCCTCGATGAACTATTTTTGTACCAAATTAGCTATCCAGATAATACAATGTATTTTAGGGGAATCATGGGTACTTTTGCTCATTGCATTATTAACCCTGACTAAAAACTTTTATTAGTGACTCTTTTTTTTTTTAATTTTTTTTTCCAATATTTATTTTTGGGACAGAGAGAGACAGAGCATGAACAGGGGAGGGGCAGAGAGAGAGGGAGACACAGAATCGGAAACAGGCTCCATCCAGGCTCCGAGCCATCAGCCCAGAGCCTGACGCGGGGCTCGAACTCACGGACCGCGAGATCGTGACCTGGCTGAAGTCGGACGCTTAACCGACTGCGCCACCCAGGCGCCCCATATTAGTGACTCTTAAGAGAATGCAAAACATTGTAGAAAAAATTAATTTCTCTGATTTTTGTGAGTAAATCAAAATTTAGTTTCAGGAAGTGGAGAAAAAAGCTTGGTTCTTATAATCTTAACTATTCCTATACTAACATACACACGAAACATTAGGTCATTGCTAGTCTATTATTGATACAGGGGTGTTACAAAAAACTTCAGGTTAGAACTACTCTTTATGTCTTTAAACTAACATTTTATTTTGCATAGACAAGGTACATGACTCAAGTGTTCCAATAAAAGAGGTCATTGTTAATATACATACTATTCAAAACTAGGCAGCATTCTGAGTGATTTTTTTTTAAACTTACCAAAGCTCAAATTTACTTAACATGAAAAATAAAATGCTACTGTATGATAGAGATATGTCATTATACATTTGTCCAAACTCATAAAATGTAAAAAGAGTGAATTCTAAAGTAAACTATAGAGTATGGGTGATGATGTAACAAAGTAGATTAATCAATTGTATCAAATGTACCACTCTGGTGGGGGGTGATGACCATGTGATGGCTATGCATGTTTGGGGCAGGGAACTGATAGGAAATCCTTGTACATTCCCCTCAGCTTTACTGTGATTTTGAAACTGCCCTAAAAAATTAATGTCTTAAAAATAAATAAAATGCTAATCTTTCAATACCATCTCTGTATAGATTCTGATGTTTTCCCCAGGGAACAACGAAGAATAGTATCCATAATCTGAAGGAAAAACATAAGTGAAGCCAAACAAATTCAGAAGAAAAGTAAAGTAAGAATTAATAAAAAGATAACAAAAATTAAAGTAACTAAAAAGATAGCTTCTCAAACTATTTTAATGGCTTACAATTCCCTAAACACCTGTTTCTATTTTATTTATTTATTTATGTATTTATTTATGTATTTATTTATTTATTTGACAGAGAAAGAGCACATGAACAGGGGAGAGGATGAGAGAGAGAGAGAGAGAGAGGGAGAGAGAATCACAACCAGGGCTCCATGCTTAGTATGGAGCCGACATGGGGCTCAGTCCCATGACTGTGGGATCATGACCTGAGACGAAATCAAGAGTCCGACACTCAGCCAACTGAACCACTCAGGTACCCACTACTGTCTTCTTTATAAGGTTAAAACCATCCTTCAAAATTCTAGTTTATTTTCTGTATTTTATATTCGTAAACATTTCTGTTTGTATACTTGATTCTTCTCCTGAACGCCTTGCCATGATTTCATAAATATCTTATCAGGGACAGTCCTAACATGCATAAACTTACAGGTAGAAAGTGGCAAATACTGGATTAAAAGCCTAGGCTTCAGTCCAAATCCAGTTTCTTCTCTGGCAAATCACAAACATCTTTTGCCAATTTCTTCAACTTCTACTTCTAAATCTTTCTTCCATTGGATTTCAGATAAAATTCTAAATAAAATATTCTGAATCTACACACAACCATGATCTAAACACAATTGTATCTCTAAAAATCTCAAATAAAAATAACTCACTTTAGCTACCCACACCTTGATTCATCAATTTCCAACATGATTTAGTCTCTTGTCCTGCTGGCCTTCTATCCTGTCTAGCACAACCACAACTCTAGCACAGTTGGACTATCTGAATTCTTTGCATTAACACCCAGGAGTCTGAGTACTTCTAGGGAAAATCTCAAGTCATGCAGGCTTGGTCCAAGTACATGCACTTCTGTTACCAAAGCCCTCAGTACAGCCTGGGCATTTTTCTTCCATTTCCTACTCACTATTGTAAACCAATTGCACTTCAATCCAAACATGCCTACTCAATCTGAGCCAATGGTCTTGCCTTTTACTTCACAGAGAAAATAGAAACTACTTGAAAATAATCTCTCAACTTATTTTCTCCTGACCCAGGAATAGAAAAAACATGTGTGCTCATCTTGTTTTCTTCCCCATCTGTGTGGAGGAAAGATAGAATCTTCCTACTGTTGAAGATAACTCATTTTACCAGGGCTCTGGGTCCTCTCTTCCAGAAATTGTCAAACCCATTTATTCTATTTTCCATTCCTCTGTCTTCCATTCAATCTCTTCATCTTATCATTTAAATGCGTTTAAGAGTATCTTTTTATACAAGATAAAAATAAATACAAAGAAAATCTCACCCCCATCTGTTTCTCATTCTACCTAATGTCACCCCTGGCTTGTTTTGGTATTCACACTGCTCGAGAGGATGTCTACCAACTATTGTTTTTAGTTTGTCATCTCACTTTTACACTTCAGCCAGGTTCAAGATGGCTGCCACCAATATCAGTCTATTAAAAAAGCTCTCATACTGGACACTCATGATCTCTGTAAGGCTAAATCCAAGGTCTGTCTGGAAACATCTGATTCTGTTGCCCTACCCTGTTTTTCTGATATGGTCTCTTCCTTCAGTTCTATAGTATAAATTGTGGGGAATAAGCTTAGGAATCCCCTGGGCTTACATGAACAGGTTAACAAGGCATAAAGAAATACAAAACTAGGGGCGCCTGGGTGGCTCAGTTGGTTGGGCGTCCAACTTCGGCTCAGGTCATGATCTCGTGGTCTGTGAGTTCGAGCCCTGCGTTGGGCTCTGTGCTGACAGCTCAGAGCCTGGAGCCTGTTTCAGATTCTGTGTCTCCCTCTCTCTCTGCTCCTCCCCAGTTCATGCTCTGTCTCTCTCTGTCTCAAAAATAAATAAACGTTAAAAAAAAAATTAAAAAAAAACAAGAAATACAAAACCATAGGATGCTCACAACCGAGTTGGGGAAACAAGATTGGCACCCAAAAATATGTAGGTGCAAAGGCACCCCAGAATGGAGAAGGGGTGCAGAGTCCCCAGAATAGAGAGGGAGGGACAAAGGCCCCAAAATAGTGGTGCAAAGGTACCTGATACATAGGTATATGAAATAAGCAAGATTAGATATTCAAGGTGGAAGCACCCCCAATTTAGTACTATGGCAGAAAGATGTTTTCACAGGAGGAAAGGATCAAGTTAGGTTAAACAGATAAATTTGACTATAGACCACTGGGCTGCAGGTGAAGAAGCCCAGAGTGGAGATAACAAAAGAAATAAGTTTTGTTAACTCTGAGGTTATTCCACCAATAGGCTTTATCTCCTAAGCTAGCTAAGATAAACAGACATGGCATCTTCTGTCTGCCTTTAACAACCATATTCCCATGTGCCCAGCAACGGGATTTTGTTTTATATTGACCCAAACCCCAAACACTGTATATCTTCAATACCCTCTTTTCCCTCATGTCCCCAAGTTAATGTTCCCAGTTTTTTTTGTCTCTTTGTGCACACCCATCACATTTTCAAGCCTTCTGATCTTAATAAATACGGGCAAGGACCCTTCTTTGGGGCTCTTGTCTTTTCCCAGCCATTAGCTACCTCTCATTTTTTATCTTGCATCCAACTGTCTTGCTAGACAAGAAAGAACTTTAGACCCGGAGTCTATGGCATAAAATCTAATATTTTTTTCTTCTACCACTAGGTTTGCTCTATAGTCTTTTTGTGAGTGCCTTTTTATTCTAGCTATTATTTAAATTCGGGTGTTTTTCACACTATTTATTTCTCCTTGCATGGCTAAATTTACACATGTATAGGGGCGCCTGGGTGGCGCAGTCGGTTAAGCGTCCGACTTCAGCCAGGTCACGATCTCGCGGTCCGTGAGTTCGAGCCCCGCGTCAGGCTCTGGGCTGATGGCTCGGAGCCTGGAGCCTGTTTCCGATTCTGTGTCTCCCTCTCTCTCTGCCCCTCCCCCGTTCATGCTCTGTCTCTCTCTGTCCCAAAAATAAATAAAAAACGTTGAAAAAAATTTAAAAAAAAAAATAAATAAATAAATTTACACATGTATAAATCTTATCTTATTTCTCCCTGCTGCCCCATCATGTCTCAAGTGTCTCCTAAGTTACTTTTTCTCTATGGACAGTTTCAACATTCACCCCATTCCACAGCCATAAATATAGATATTACATTTGATTCCATTCTCTTGTTCCTCACATTCAACAAGTTACTTTATTTCATTTAATTTTACATTCAGGTAGGTCTGCTGCTTTCCTGTAGTCTTTGCTGAAAAATGTTGTATGTGTCTGCTTGATATTCAAATTAATCTTCAAATAAGATCAGGAAGTGATGTCCTCAAGATAGTTCCATTGATAGTTCCTACTTTGCTTCCTCTCACAAGGAGATCAACTAACATCTATTCAAGTACAAGATGCTACTGAGAGAATATAACACATAGGTGAGGCTAAAACATCATCACCACTTCCACTGGGCACCTGAGAAACCAAGACAGACAGCATTAGAAGGAAAACAGTGGCTACATATTGACTGCATTGCTCCTACCGCAGGCCAGTGCAGCACCACACAGAGAGGCCCCCCATGAACCTTTTGTTTCTCTAGGGAGGAAAGACAAGCCAAGAGGGACAGCCATTTTGTGGTAGCCCGTATTCTGATCCCACACCACTGGGATTGCAGGGGAATCTGCAAAACAAACCCAAACATTTATCAGCAAGTAATATTTGACAAGGGATCCAAGAATACTCAGTAGAGAAAAAAAACATCCCTTCAATAAATGGTGCTGGGATAATTGAATATTCATACATACAAGAATGAAATGGAACCCATATCTTATACCACTTGCAAAAATTAACTCGAAGTGGATTAAAGCGACAAAACTAAGACATGAAACCACGAAACCCTAGAAAACATAGAAACAAAACTTCTTGACAGGGGTCTTGTAATAATTTTTGGATATGACACTTAAGGCACAGGCAACAAAATTATAAATAAACGACTGAGACTACATCAAACTAAAAAATCTCTGTATAGCAAAGAAAAAAAAGCTATCAAGAGAGTAAAAGACAACCTATGAAATGGAAAAAAAATATTTGCAAATCATATATCTGGTAAGGATTTAATATCTAAACCTAAAAAAAGACAGCACAATAGCAAAATAAATAAAATAAAATAAAATAAAATAAAATAAAATAAACAGCAACAAAACGCACACACACACACACATACTACCCACGTGCACACACACACGGACACAATTAAAAAGGTTGCAAAGAAACTTAAGGGACATTTTTGCAAAGAAGAAATGCAAAGATATGGCCTACTAGAATGGCCATCACCAAAAAGATAAGGGATAACAAATGCTGGCATGGATGTGGAGAAAAGAGAACATGTGTGCAATACTGGTGGGATTGAAAATTGGTACAACCACTATGGAAAAGAGTATGAAGAATGCTCAACGAATTAAAAATAGAAATACCACATGCTCCAGCAATTCCACTTCTAGGAATAGATCCAAAGGTAATGAAAATCCTAGCTGGAAAAGATATCTGCATGTTCATGTTCATAGCAACATTATTTACAATAGACAAGACATGGAACAACCTAAATATTCTATGATGGATGAATGCATAAAGCTGTGGTATATACAGATAGATATCTTTTTCTCAATTTACAATGAGCTTATGTCCTGATGAACTCATGGTAAGTTAAAAATATCACTAGTAAAAAATTTATTTAATACACCTAACCTAACAGACATCATAGTTTAGAGTAGCCTACCTTAAACGTGCTCAAAATACTTATATCAGCCTATAGGTGGGCAAAATCATCTAACACAAAACCTATTTTATACTAAAGTATTGAATATGTCATGTATTGAATACTGCGTGAAAGTGAACAGAATGGTTGTTAAGTATATTGGTTGTTTACTTTTTTTAAGGTTTATTTATTTATTTATTTAGAGAGTGCACAAGCAAAGGAGAGGCAGAGAGAAGGAGAGACAGAATCCCAAGCAGGCTCCGCTTCATCAGTGCAGAGCATGATGTGGGGCTCGAACTCATGAACTGTGAGATCATGACGTGAGCCAGGATCAAGATTTGGATGCTTAACCAACTGAGACACCCAGGTGCCCTGGTTGTTTGCTTTTGTGGTCACTGTAGTAGACTGCCACTGCTCAGCATTGTGAAAGATTATTGAGAGTATTATACCTTATGTCAACAGCCAGAGAAAAGACCACAATTCAAAATTGGAACTATCGTTTTTACTGAATGTATGTCACTTTCACACCATCATAAAGTCAATTATAAGTCAAACCATTAGAAGTTTGCGACCATCTGTATATATGGAATATTATCCAGCCACAAAATAATCAGGAAATTCTACCATTTGTGACAACATGGATACAACTTGAAGGCATTATGCCATGTGAAATAAGTCAGAGAAAGATCAATGCTATATGGTGTTACTAATATGTAAGATCTAACAACAACAACAACAACCAAACACAAAAATCCCTCAAAGGAAAAGAGATTAAATTTATTTATTACCAGAGATGTTGAGAGGGGAAATAGCAGGAAGGTGGTCAAAAGGTACAAGCTTTCAGTTATAAGATACATAAATATTACAATATAATATACAATATGATGACTATAGCTTAAATTGCTGTATGTATGTAGAAAATTGTTAGGAGAGTAAATTCTAAGAATTACTGTCACAAATACATAGATACATACAAGGATACATACACGCATAATGAAATTAAAAAACCAAGCTGGATGTTCAAATGACCCACATTGCAAGGAATATTCTCATCTATTCCAGATATAGACGTACAACTTCAGTTTCCAGTAATAACCAGTAAAGGAAGAGACTCTAACCTAAGAAATCTGGCTCGGAAAATATATTGTTTATACAAAGACAAAAATCATGACATTTCAGGGAGGCCTGGGTAGCTCAGTCCATTATGCGGCCATCTTTGACTCAGGTCATGATTTCACAGTGCGTGGGTTTAAGCCCCATGTTGGGCTCTGTGCTGACAGCTCAGAGCCTGGAGCCTGTTTTGTATTCTCCCTCCCTCTCTCTCTCTCTCTGCCCTTCCCCTTCTCTCCCTCAAAAATTAACATTAAAAAAATCATGGCATTTCAGCCTAATAGTGTTCTCTGAGTTTCCTTACAGCAATGTTCTCCTGTAATTTTACTTAGAAGCTCTGATGCCAACACGAAGATACAGATATTTCTTCCTAAATATTCATTCTCTAAACTGTTGTTAGTCCCACATTAAAAATGGCCTTAATGTCAATGAGAAAAAATGAAATATGGCCTTTTGTAGCAACGTGGATGGAACTGGAGAGTGTGATGCTAAGTGAAATAAGCCATACAGAGAAAGACAGATACCATATGGTTTCACTCTTATGTGGATCCTGAGAAACGTAACAGAAACCCATGGGGGAGGGGAAGGAAAAAAAAAAAAAGAGGTTAGAGTGGGAGAGAGCCAAAGCATAAGAGACTGTTAAAAACTGAGAACAAACTGAGGGTTGATGGGGGGTGGGAGGGAGGGCAGGGTGGGTGATGGGTATTGAGGAGGGCACCTTTTGGGATGAGCACTGGGTGTTGTATGGAAACCAATTTGACAGTAAATTTCATATATTAAAAAATAAATAAATAAATAAATAAATAAAAATAAATAAATAAATAAATAACATAAAAAATTTAAAAAAAAGAATATTTCAGATATATATTTAATATGTTTGAGAGATTTAGTAAGTTCCTATTATACACAAAGATGTATAAGTTCCTGAGTGGATTGAAACATGTTGAGAAGGGGAAAAGCAAACTTTCAGATGATATCACTGAAAATCAAAGAGAGAAAAAAATTATGCTTTGTCCCCTCTTTTAAAAAGACTTTGGGACAACAGCTTACAGAGTTTGATAGACCACTTTAGCTAGAAGAAGCAAAGTAAATTTAGCAATATGATCATTTAAAGGACAGGAAATAGCACCTCATGTCTCAGAAAGATGAATTCCAGTAAAAAATGAGAGGGATTTCCCAGTTCTCCAGTCACAGATACAGAATATCACTGAGATTTAAGAATCAATGACCTAGGCATGGAGTTGCTGTGGTAAGGAGACAATAACCACACAACACAGGTTGTGAGATACACAGTCTAGACCAGGGATCAAATGGAGGATGTGACTGAAATGGAGTGGGTTAGTGGTGATTCTGTTCACTTCAGATGAGTACTCCTTTAGGTCTTACAAGATTGAAGAGACCACCAGGGCTTGATGGCACTCAAAAGACTGAACAGGAAGTACACCGGACCTTCAGTAACAGAGTCAGTGAGGAAAGAGGTTGCTGCCCAACAACCAAGTGAAATGAGTTAGACTCAACTGAAAGATATTAGGTAATATAAATATAAATAAATAAATAAATACATGCATACATACATACATACATACATTTACATTAACAATCACATGTAGTTCATTACGCAAATGCACTACAAAATTGTATCCTTTATGCCATTAAATTAGTAGATTTTATATATATATCATCATTTAAGAGTTTACTCATGTAATTTGAGTAAATAGTAATTATTAGTTGCTCATTGAAAAATATACTCCATATATAATTTTCATATATGGATGGAGCACTGAATTCACAGTTTGTACCTAATTGAATGAAAAAGAATTATGTAACAGGTTTATATCTCTAATAGATATAAAATAATGTTAGGCAGTTTTCCTTTAAGAAATCCATTTATAACATGTCCAAAAAAAAAAAAATATTATTGTAAGTATACTAACCATACAGATACACAAAGTGCAGACTTCTTTGAATTTAAATCATACACACACACACACATGCACACATGCACACACACACACACACACACACACACACACAAAGGAATCTTCCAAATAAGGTAAAATGCATATACAGATACTTAAATAAATGTTTATAAATGCCATTGAATATAACCAAGATTATATTATTCATCCCTTCATATACATAAATTATGAAGACATGGTTTATAACGTTGGGAAATAATTTTCTATGCATCTCTCTCATTCTGAACATCTTTCAATAAAATTTACTGACAATTTTTGTTCTGGAAAAAAAAATAAAAAAATAAAAAATAAAATAAAAATGGCCTTAATGTAACTAGGTTTCAGTGGACTTCATGTTATGTTGAGTAAAGTCTCCTTGATTTCTGCAAGATAAGTTACTTTTATCTGTTCCAATTCCTAAACTACTCTGTGGAAGAAATATTTGAATTCGTCAATTTTAGAGAGATATTGAATCATCCTTCAAGCAATATATGATGACATTTTGAGCACAAATATCAAGATTATTATTTTTAAAATTAAATATTACCTGAGTGTTTAAAGTGGCTGAGGAGCATATTAATATTAAATATTATTTCTGACATTTTAAAAAGGTCAAATATGCTGCTGTTATACAAAAACTATTAGCAGAAACATCAAATTATTATAATCATTCCAAACACTAATTTGGTTCAAAAGTTAACATTTAGAGAGTTTGGACTCAATATTTCTTCTCAATGAAGGTCAACATAATTTCATTGCTCAAGTTTTAGCCAAAAAAATTTCACTCTTCTTGAAAAAACTAATTTAATATCAACATCGACTTTCGCTCTAATTCTAAGTCAACATTTTAATTTTTTTCTGGCTGATTACAGTTGCCAGAGGGGGAAAAAACCTGAACTTTTTCAATAGGTTTTTCAACTTCTGGCTAACTCTTCTACAAATCATAATCATTGAGCATCGAATGTAACTAAAAATCTATGAGGTGGAGAAGGATGTTTGCTTCTTTGTAACTGAAAAGAACAATTTCTGTTCCTCTATTCACCAGCGACTGAATAGAAGACTAGACCTTGAGCAAAAAATTGGATTTTAGCTTCAGAGAATCAGATGCCTAATATTTCAAAATCATCCTAGTTATGGTCCTTAATAGAATAAAATGTCTTTCAGAATTAAAGCGACAATCATTACAAGAAGACTTTGGATGAACTTTCTCCACTTCTCTCTTTTCTATATAAATATTGAGTCAATATTTACCTTACTGGTTACCAATTTTTTCATGCTTTCTCTTTGTAAGTTTTCACTCTCTTATTCACTTTTTTTTTCTTCAGAAAGAGTTTTTCACTTGTGGTTCAGCACACCCATAAAAGGACTTCCTAACTGTACAGTCTTGAAAAATCTACACGTGACCAACTGCATTTCAGTTCAGATAAAGCAGATGATGGGGCTATTTTTATGATTGGAATCTTTGGCTATATAAGAATATTTAACAGGTTTTTCTTCTTTTATGTGTCTTCTTTTTTTCATTCTCTCTCTCTCTCTCTCTTTAAAAGATGACAGTGCTTTTTAGAGCCTTCCAGAAACTATTGAAGTCTGGTTAATAAAATCACTGAGGATTTTCAATATGATAATTACGTCTATACATCTTTTCTGGAAAACATGTAAGTGTCTTTGACTTGCTTTATAGTACTTAATACTGACAGCATACTCATATAATAGGAAGTATCCGCATCTCCCATATTTTAATGAAGAAAGCGAGTCTCCAACAGATCACGTATCTTCTTCAAATTCAAAGAGCTAATAAGTGTCTGAACTAGGCCTGGAAGAGGAACCATGAAACACTATCTTTTCAAATCCTCCTTAGAAATGATTATTTGGAAATTTACATGCCATATTCATGCAATCTGCTTGGATTCAAGTATTGATAAATTCAAGTAGGCTATACAACAAGTACCTGGAATCATTTCACGCTGGTGAAAAGGAAATTTAGAAAGCCTGCTGATCTTGGGACCATTCCGCCATTAGACTAAATTAGCCAAAATATGTTATTGTTGTAACCCATGAAAATAAAAAAGGAGAGGCGTTCTGATTTCCACATGCCAGTGTAATTATTTTTATATATTTAAGAAACTCCTACAAATGGAATAGACTGTTTCATCCATGACTCTGATTCACCATATATAGAAAAAATTGTCTTCAAATAGTGACATATGTGAAATGATGGCAGTGAAAAAAAAAAAACCTGTTATTGAACAGTACGTTTTTTCCTGATTATTTTCTGTTTCTCTAGTTGCCAATAGCCTTGTGAGGTTATACAATCTATTTCCAGAGTTTCTGCAGTCTCATCTAACTTTCCTTTGCCTTTATGATATAACTGCCTCATTTGAGAGCCTCTTTTCTCTCCTTAATATTGCTCAGTCCTGGCCTCTCTAATCGTTATAACACAACACGAGTGAGCCTCAGTAATTTCCACTTCTTCATCTATAAAATCGGGAGAATGATAGTACTTAAAATGTCAAGAATAATGTTTAGTGCTTATTAATAATTTTCAAATAGTTTATATTGTTTTTGTTACTATGTAGATCATAGATTAGTTGTTTTGTTGTTGTTTTTTTTTTGTTTTTGTTTTTTTTTACATTTATTTATTTTTGAGAGACAGAGAGACACAGCATGAGAAGCAGGCTCCAGGCTCTGAGCTGTCAGCACAGAGCCCGACCAGGGGCTCTAACCCATGAACCATGAAATCATGACCTGAGCTGAAGTCGGTCGTTCAACGGACTGAGCCACCCAGGCGCTCCTGTTGTTGTTTTTTAATTTATTTCTTGAGAGAGAGAGAGAGAGAGAAAGATAGAAAGCATGAGTGGGGGAGGGGCAGAGAACAAGAGGGAAAGAGAACTTCCCAACCCGGCTCTGTGCTATCAGTGCAGAACCCAAAGTGGTTCTTAATCCGACAAACCTTGAAATCATGACCTGAGCTGAAACAAAGACTTGGATGGTTCACCAACTGAGCCACTCAGGCACCCCAAAATTTATAATTTTGATTTCAAAATCCCTCATATATTTTTTGGCTTCTCTTCTTTATTTTATGAACTATTTTTTTTTTTTTAAGAGCTCTTAAGATTTGCTGTAAGATTGCAAGGGTCACATCTTCTCTATGGTTCTATCAGAAAGGAGGGCAGACGGAGGGAAAGGCAATCAGATTCTTCTGGTCAGGGGTAATGGACTTCATCACCATTGGGGTTTGTGATTATTTAGGGACAGATATTTCCTTAAAATCTCCAAATCAATATGAGAATCTGTCACCTTTAAAGTTTCAACCCTTTTGAAATGAAACAGGTATTCTCAGATACTCTGTTGCTCATTCACACGTATATTTCTCTCCTTTCCTATAACCCATATTGAGCCTAACTGAAAATAAATACCCTTGTTGTTGTTGTTTTTTTTTCTGAGTGTGCCTGAGGGAGTAGTCTTTACAGCATGAACGTCATATTCAACTTTCCTGCTAAGTTCAATCCATCTAGGGTTAACCAGAATTTACCTATTTACAGAGAATGGAATGGATATTGGGTATTTGATCAAGGGCAGTCCTCAGGCCTGGTAGTTTCTTCTGTTTGTTGAAATTTAATGTCATTTAACCTCTGGGAGCAGAACACAAGCTTTCTTCTAGATCGGGTTTCTCTAATTCATAAAGGATGCCTTTTGAATGAGATGGAGCTGCAAGGCTGATTTTTATTTGTTTTGGCTCAAAATGTTTGAGTTTTATATCACTTGCTTGTCCCAGGGGCTCTGCAGAATGGGTGATTTTTACAGATCTGAAAAATAAATCAATCGATATGAGAATTTGTTGGTTTGTATTTGCTATTAGTATTACAATCGCTTCTCTCCTGGGACATCTTCTACAAACCCAGTTAATAAAAGAGAAGGCCTTGCAGTATTTTAAGTCATGGCTATACTACAGATAAATAAATATACTCAACAACCTTACATCAGTCTTATTTTAATAAAGCATGGGAATGAACAGTGGAGGCTAAAAAGCTCATAGTAAAGCCCACATAGTCTTAACTAGTATGTGTTTTGTGTGTGTGTATGTGTGTGTGTGACTGTTATTAATATCGCTAAGCTTATCATGGTTAAAAGATTTTCTCAATCTGTCACATCTTTGCATTAGTGGAGTAATCTGGGAGGATGTATTTGAGGGGATATAAAAGGACAAGAAGAAAGAAAAATGGAGGAAGAGAAGGCATGATATATAGTGTAAAAAAAGAAAGATACATTTCAGGTAAGAAGTAGATTCCTTTATGGAATTTCACTAAGCAACACACAGCATTTCTTTTTCTTTCTTTTTTTTTTTTTACAGCATTTCTTATAATAAAAGTCTAAAGAAAAATTTGACTGAAAAAACTGAGTCCAAGAATAATAAATAATGCTGCTTTGCATTAATGCTTAAAATATTTAAATGCAAATAGTCAATTACCTTTTGTAATTAAAATTGACATAATATCTGGTGAAACTAAAAGGTCTTTGATTAACATATAAATAATATTTAAATTTGAACATCATTAAGATTTTAAGACATTAAGTTAAATAAGGAAGGTAAATACATATAGCACTGGGATTGGCACACAGTAGGTATGCAATAATTGTGAAGTGAATGTTTCAGGAATAAAAATTAAAGATAACATATGAAAAGGGAAAGAATGTTCAATATGAACCAGGAAAGAAATGTCTTACAGTTCTGTTTTAGCACTTATAACTCATATAACTGAATACAAAGCACACAATTTTCTGGCTCCTAGTTTCTTGATCTAAAAGAAATTGGGATATTAGTGCAAACCTTGGCAACCTTTCAAAGTTATTGTGACAATAAAGCTAACAATTAACTTATTGATAAATGCATACTTTCAACTAATTTGTATTGGACATGTATGAACTTTGTTCTGGTAATGAACTAGCTACTAGGGAAATAATAAAATAATAAATAGGGAAATAATAAAACCTTGCCATCAAAGAGGTGGGTGATGTTTACTTAGAGATCAAATAAACAAATGGACAGAGACTAGAACAATTTGTATAAGTGGAACTCTGACCTATAATCTTTGCAGCAAGCAGCTCAGGAAGCCAAAAGAAAACTTCTGCAGCAATTGACCCAAGTGGTCGGGACTTGGCCATCAACTGTCAACTTCCCTCATTTTTGCCCTACTTCTAATGGAGGAGCAAACAGGCAAAGCCAAATAATGTTCCTGAAACTAGTCAGGTAGGATGTTCCATGTGCTATCCTGTCTCTAACTTCCTCATGCTAACAACCTCTAATCAGAGCTCAACTGAAATCTTCTCTTTTTCTCCATGAAGATGTCACACTTCTCTTTCTGCTTCTGAGACTGCCAAATGGAAGTGACAGAAATTAACTCCCTTGTGAGCTCCGAATACATAGCTGCTGCTTATTCTCATGTGGGCAGTCTTTGTCTATTACCATATTAAATAAAAAAGCACATCTTATTATATCAATAAAGTACAAGTGCAATGCATTCTGCTAGGAGGAATTTGTGTATATTAATGGTAAGGGAACCCATACTGGATAGTGACCTTTACTAGAGAACCTTTGCTCCTAGAGGAAGTTTAAGGATAATGTGGACTTCTAGGTTAAAACCAAATGTATAAGGAGCTTACTCCTCATTACCCTTATCATTACAGTGTGAAAAACAACTGGACAAATTAAAAATTAATAACTTTTCTTGGACCCATCAGAGAACTGATATTGCAGGAAAACTACCCTCCGTAAATCTGGAGAGTCTGATACATGGAGAAAGATTTGGCATCCAAAATTAGCTTACCAGGACCAAAAGCCACTGGATACCTTAGGCAGTAGGGACACTTAAATGGCCATTTTGGTAAACTACTGAAGACTGTGTGTGAGCCAACTTGAGAGAGGGAAACTCTTGGGGACCCATAGTCCCCAAGTCTGATCTGGTTGGGATTTGAAGAAGATCCTGTGATCCTAGGAAGGGGAAGGAAGAATGATCATTATAAAACATGCTCAGAGTCTTCATGTTGCCTACTCTCCAATGGTAAGGTTTTACTAAAGAGCGAAAGGAGAAGAGTACTTTATCCAAGATGGTGGAAAGGGCATCTCTCCTCACTTCCTCTTCCTCCAGTCTTCCTTTCTTACCTAAGAGAAAGAGGAAAAAAAAAAAAAAAAGCAACGTAGTCGACCAAGAATAGGGCTTCTAGGAAGTACAAATTCTGTAGCAAGGAAACAGTGTAGGGACATTGAGAAAAAGCTACACTACACAGGGAGAGGCAGTAACACTTGCGAAGGTCACCTTTGCAAGACAACGGATCTCTAAAACACTGGGGATCAGAATATTATAGAACCCTTCCTTACTCCACACCTTAAGACTACAGCAAAAAGAGCTCCATTGTAATAACTGGATTATAGCAAAAAAGAGATTCAAGACATAGTCTATCTAGATAGCATTGCATAGGGAGGTCCAAAGCCATGAAGGTAGACAAAATTGAGGATGCCAGGGAAACATAGAGCCTGTGGTTCTTGTAGTTAAAACTCTTAAACCTAGCCCAGCACATAGCCAGATCAAAATTGATTCTCATACTAAACACCTCCTTATCTCAGTTCCTATTATCTGATACGACATATATAGATTTCAACAAATATTTATAAGGTATCACAAAAGGCCAGACAAATACAGTCAGAAAAGACAAAGCAGTAGTCAAAACCAGACTCACATATGACACAGATGATCAGATAGGGATTGTACAATAACTGTTGTGCTTAACGACGTTAGGGTCTCAAAAGGAAAAAGTAGACAACATACAAAAGCAGAGATATGGAGATTGTACGAGTCAAAAGGAAATGCTAGAAATCAAAAACCGCAGTAAGAAAAATGAAGGATGCCTTAGTGGGCACAGCAGTAGATGCAGCAGGACCAGGGAAAGCATCAGTTAACTTGAAGGTAAGTCAATAGTAACATCCAAAACAGAAATTTTTAAAAAAGGAACAGAAGAAAAAAAAAAAAAACAGACAAGAAACAGAATAGAACAGAACATGCAACAATTGAGGGATGATGTGAAAACGTGTTACATGCAACTTTGAATTGTTATTGTAAAAAGTCAGTAAAGTTATCAAAAAAAAAAAAAAAAACAGTCAGAACTTTCCAAGCAGGGAAAAATAGAAAGAACATTCCAGACAGACTGATCAGCATCCATGCAAAAAAAAAGCATGGAATTAGGCATGGGATTAGGCATAGAAGATGACACACTTGTGGAGGAATTGGAAGTTTAATGCGACCACAACACAGGACACTTGGAAAGAGTGGAAAATGATGCTAAGAATCAGGTTGTAAATAGTTCCTACACCATCTTCTTAAGTTTAGACTTAACTCCAGAGTTATTAATGGAGCTAGTACTGGTCTTAAAGCAGGCATGCAACATAAATTGAGTTGAATTTTTTGAAATAAATTTTGGAGGCAGCTGAACTGTGGTAGAAAATAGAATAATCTGAGCATAAAGCTTTTTTTTTTTTTTAAATAAATTTCATTTAGTTCCTTAGGGAGGAGGAGGGATCCAGCTGTATGAAGATGTATGGACTGTTTTCTATTTCATTTACGCTCCTCCCACAACCCCACTTTAATTTTTTTTTAAATGTCTATTTATTTTTAAGAAAGAAAGAGAGACAGAGCATGAGCAGGGGAGGGACAGAGAGAGAAGGGGACAGAGAATCCAAAGCAGGCTCCGTGCTGCCAGAGGAAAGCCGGATGTGGGTCTGAAACTCACCCACAGTGAGATCATGACCTGAGCCAAAGTCGGACTTTCAACCAACTGAGGCACTCATGCACCTCAACCCCACTTTATATGCCAAGATCTCCAGAATTGGGGAGGGTGTCCTGGGTGGGTATCATCCTGTCCATAAACCCCTTCAACAGGAGTGTACAATTTCAAATTCATGTAAGCTTGTGGAATTTTCAGGGGGAAAATAGCTTTTAAGACCCTCCAAAGATTTAGTGATCTACAGGAAAGTTAGTAAAAATCATCATGTAATAGTACTTTCATTACAAAATACAAGAAACCATGAAATCTGTTTACTATTGCTGTTATTCTAGTTTGTAACTGTATGTGAAATTACTGTTTCCTCATGAAAATGCATCCCAATTTCATTGTTGTGATCTCTCCAAATGGAGTTAATTATTCTCTTTGCTGGGTTACCTCTGTTTATAGATTTCTTTCTATTCTACTTTTTACAGTGTACTGAAATAAAAACTATCTTCCCAATTAGAATAAGAGTAATGTGAGATCAGTTTCAGAACCTATCAAAGCCCAGTAAAAAAGTTGACCCTTAAAATGTTGGTTGGAAATTATAATTATGTATTATAAATATTTGTTATAATTATATTGTATATATTAATTATAAATATTTAAATAAAATCCTATCGAAATCCAGTAGGTCTCTTGGATATTTAATTATAGTTTTTGTTTGATTACAAGCTAACTTTTAACCTGATTAAATATACTGGTTTATTAAGAATTGATCAAAGTACCAGGTAGGTGATGGGGACATAAATGCCAGAGAAACAGGACTGAAGTAACTATGCAATGCCCTCTATAGGTATTAACATCTAAAAGAAAAGTGTAGGAAAGATGTCTGTATATTTTTATGCAGATTTGTGCACGGGTGTGCCCATCATCAAATATTTCTCTGATCTGATACAGAAATCTGTGTAATTTCTGGCATTCCAGCTGTGGCTTCATTTTTCTTCCATTCAAAAAAGCATATCAGAATACAAATGAAGAAGTGTGAGGTTGTTATAGGCATAAAGCTATTTCTGTTCTAATTTATATTGTTAACATCAAATTGCTAGAGAAATTTAGACATTTAATTAATAGTAGTAACAAATAAATTACAACATTGTAACACTAATGGTGCCACACAAGTATAAAACACCATTCTTTTTTTATTATTTATTAATTTTTTTTTAATCTTTATTCACTTTTGAGAGACAGAGAGAGACAGAGCATGAGCAGGGAAGGGGCACAGAGAGAGGGGAGACGCAGAATACGAAGCAGGCTCCAGGCTCTGAGCTGTCAGTACAGAGCCAGACGTGGGGCTCAAACCCACGAACCCACGAACCATGAGATCGTGACTTGAGTCTAAGTCGGACGCTCAACCGACTGAGCCACCCAGGCGCCCATAAAACACCGTTCTTGAAAAACTCTATATTAGAGAAATTTCTGTTCAATACTGGAAGAACTATGAGTATTATACACACTAATTGCAATTAGAGAGAAACGTCATCTGTAAAAAAAGGGTGATTTAACAGATTCTTTCAACGTCATAGAATTTTATTTTTATTATTTTTTAATATTTCTTTATTTTTGAGAGACAGAAACAGCGTGGGCGGGAGAGGTGCAGAGAGGGAAGGAGACAGAATCCGAAGCAGCACAGAGCCCGACAAGGGGCTTGAACCCAGGAACCGTGAGATCATGACCTGAGTCAAAGTGGACACTTAACCCACTGAGCCACCCAGGTGTCTCCATAGTGTTGTTTTATTTAATGAAATTAATATATAATGATTTTCAGTGTACCTGGTATGCTATGTGGGATTAGAAAATATTTACCATTATAACTAATTGTTAATATGAGCAATTACATGTACTTTAAGATGTTAAGATGTCCTTTTACATGCATTATTTCAACTTGGAGGGATAGGTAAGGCTGTTTTTAATGTTTTAAATCTTTGATTTACTTATAAGAAAATGAAATGTTACAAAAATATTTGTTGGAGTTCTTTATCTACTTAGGTTAGAGACAACGTAGCATAGTGAATTACAGACTCATTCCAAAGGCGGGCTATCTCGGCTTCCCAGCTTTGCCACCCGTTGGAGGTGTGTCCTTTTCTACTTTACTTAAAATCTTAATTTCTTGTGTTCCTTATTAAGTAAGTTCATATTTATCAAGTACTTATGAAAGGAAGTCATTTTTATGTTCGTTAAATAAACGAAAAACAAATCAGTAATTTTGGACACTTGTTGAGAATCCACGTTTACTTCTTGCCTGAACTTGTTACTGAATCTGTTTCCTTCAAGATGCCATAAGTTATGCATTTTAATAGCTAATAATTTGTTTTGTTTTGTTTCAACTGAAACTACAGAGAACCCTTTTTGTCTAAGTCTCTGAGGTATAGCTCTAAAGAACTGTAGTACACATGGGGAGAGCTTTAAGCTTGCATGAGAACCAATATGGAAGTCATACACATCTAAAGGACCATATTCCCAGACAACTTCTCTGGGTCCTGAGCTTCCCAGAGAACACGGTGCTCTGTATGACACTGTCTCTTTCCAAGAAGCACACAATCACTCCCTACCCAATGGAGAATTGACTGGATTCTACAGGAAAAATTTCTCATATCCTGGGATCCTTCTTTGCACAATGTCATTAAAATCCTCTTCTCGGGGTGCCTGGGTGGCATAGTCGGTGAGCATCCCACTCTTGATTTTAGCACAGGTCATGATCCCAGGATAGTAGGATTGAACCATGTTCTTTCTCTCTCTCTCTCCCTCCCTCTGCCCCTCTCCCCTGCTCACACACTGTTTCTCTAAATCAAAAAATAAAATAATAAAATTAAATTAAAATAAAATAAATTAAAATTAAATAAAATATAATATAAAAATAAAATATAAAAATACAATACAATACAATCCTCATCTTATTGAGAGTCACTGTGGATCTTAGAAACATTATTCAAAATCACCATTCCTTTAATTTTGCCTGGATCTTACTTGTATCTCCAAGGTGTTGAAAATGTTCAATCTGCTTTTATTTTATTTTATTTTTAAAGTTTTCCTTTATTATTTTTTGAGAGAGACAGAGAGAGAAAGAAAAAGAGAGAGAGAGCACAAGCTGGGGAAGGGCAAAGAGAGAGGGAGAATGAGAATCCCAAGCAGGCTCCATGCTGTCAGCATAAAGCCTGATGTGGGGCTTTATCTCACAAACTGTGAAATCATTAGCCGATCAGTTTCGTAACCAATTAGTGGTTTAATTGGTTAAGACCCTCTAGGTCAGCTTTTAAATGCAACTCATAATCATTTCTCTCAATATTATTTATTGTTCCTATTAAGACAGATTAGTGCTGTAGTCATTAATAGGCAACTTTAGTCAAAACGTTTTCTGACAAACTTGGACATTTCAGGATAACGTTGGGGCCAGGAAAGGACATTGTGAACATCTTTTTTGATGATAAGGGAAAAGGAAAGGTAATGGAACACGAATAAGAGTTCTGAGAACAGAAGCTCTGTGGGTCATGGATTTTGACTATTCTACTCAGTTGCAGCAACATCAATTACTTTGACTAAGTTTAGGATGACTCAAAATTGTTATATTATTTTTTGTGGTGTGTTCCAAACACTGGGATTTAATTATCCCAAAGAATGTCTTGTAACTTATAAATATTTATATTACCATAATAACTAAGAGAGAATGTGTTACTCATTAAGGTTTACTTTTAACGGGTAAACATCTAAGAGGAATATATAGTCTTTAATTTAAAATGTGATTATAACATACTATTCCTAAGCTTCTAAACCTAATAAAAATTTTAAAAAATATTCTCTAAAAATTTAAGATTGAAGAATCCTCTTTAAAAATTACCTTTTCAGGGCACCTGGGTGGCTCGGTTGGTTAAGTGTCCAACTCTTGACTTCAGCTCACATCATGATCTCATGGTTTATGGGATCGAACCCCGCATGGGGATCTGTACTGATAGTGCAAAGCCTGCTTGAGAGTCTCTCCCTCTCCTCTCTGTCCTTCCCCCACTCATGTTCTCACTCTCTAAATAAATAAATAAATAAACAAACACTAAAATAGATGAAACTTATCTTCTCTACATAGGTAAAGAATAATTCTTATGTTATGATGGTTCTATGAACTAAAGTCAGTCTATTTCTTCCCTGTAGGATTTCTAAAAACACACTCCAAAGACTCTGCACATGTTATAAAATAGTTACTTTATTATAGAAGAAAGAATTACTTTACTTTGCAATTTTTTAACTGCAATAAAGTTATTCAGAACCATTAAGTAAAGCCAGAAAGCCACATTAAATGTACTATTAGGGCTATAAAGGAAGTGTGCTAATGTTGATATCTGCCCTTCACCAGAGGCAAACTGCATGGTTTTGAAAATACAGTGACAATTTGTATTGGGATTTGTGAGGCTAAATCCCATTTCCTGGAGAAGATCCAGATTAGATCACTTCATTCTTTTTCCTTATGTCTCCATAATAATTTTATTTGAATAGTATGATACCTCATCTACTTGTCCATTTCTTTCTAATTTTTATCCATCTAGCTATTGAATTTAAGAAGACTCTGCTAACCTAATTCATCTTGGTTTTCTTCTGTGTAGCCAGGGATTCAACTAGTCAAATGGGGGTGATTGGAGAGCAACAGACGTATTCTTGATGACCATGGCAATAACAAAACCTGCTGTCCGAGAGACATTTTATCCAGCATGGACCGTTTAACCAGAGTGGACACAAGGAGACATTTTATTAAGTAGGAACTGAGATTACAATTCAGGATAAACAATTCAAACTTTATAACTGGTTGTCTGTCATGTCATGTGTTACACTAGAACCACAAATAAGCCTGTCAATTTATTTTTGTTATTTGCAAAATGATAGCAAGGAGCCATGCTACGCAGTGAATTCCCCGGTCATTATTGCAGTTCAGGTGAGAAATGGTAACCTTTTCTTCTGACTTCTGCTTTACAACTTCACCAGAGGCGTGCTGGACTCATCTGGACCCGCATCACCTACAGTGTCTTATCGCTGCCCGATAGAATAGGAAGTAACAACTGAGCAATCCATGAGCTAATTAGAGTTCTGAGGAGCTCAGCTAATACTGATCATCCCCTTTGTCACATGGAATCACTCTTGCCTCTGAGCCCAAGGGTTGAAGATTCAACATGTTACAACCTTACCTTGATGAAAAGTTTGTTTACTTTTGCAGTAACAGAGCTTAAGCAGTTCTGCAAAATGCATCTTGCTTTGCATAGAAATGTTTGTAAGGTTTCAAATAAAAACAGAAAATAAATGAAAGCATAATAATGCCAGTGTTCCCTCTTTTGCTAAATTATGTCTATGGTAAAAAGGACTCCGCAGGAGACTTAACCATCCCTGTTAGAACCAGAAACCTGAACACGTTGGGCACTTAAGTCTTACTACCAATTCATTTAACATTTGTTGTATTTTCATACAGATAATTTGTAAGTTATCACTAACACTTTGGTAAACTCATTGTAACAAGCACTCAAATTCAGACACCTAAATGAAGAGAGAGACACCAGGGGTCAGTGAAAGGAGAAAGGTGAATCAGTCCCCAATTCCTATGAGTTTTCAGCACCTTCTTTTGATTATCTGTTTCCTCCTGTGGGTATTATTGCCATTGAGGATGGTGGACATACCCACCTGGGTAAAAGAAATAGCTGCAGAACTTTCCCAATCTGACATGCAACTTATCTGTATTTATTTCTCCACGTTGCAGTGGAATATTAACGCCATTGGTGACATAAGGACCTATGCTAATAAACGTGCCTGAAATTTCTGCCTTTGCTTATTTCCATTCACCATTTCCCATTTCTCTTCACTTTCCCATCAATTCGCAATTCGATTTCAAGAAAATCTTCCCAGATTGCTCCTCTTTTATTCATCCAGCTTGAAAATGAGAAAAGTAAAAAATAGCATGATCAATGCATATCTATCTTCATGACCTAGCTTTAAATTTTAATTTTAATATTTCATGTATGATTTCAGTTTAAAATAATCCTCCCCCTCTATTTCTGTGTGTATGTGTGTGTGTGTGTGATTGTTACACAATCGGTACAGTCCTCAGGTAAAGAATTTGGTCCTTGATTCGTGTATATATTGGTGCAATCCTGGATTCCTGTCTTCGGCTTTGAAAGCCTCGGTTTCCTTTGAAACAATAATTTAAATAGTACCTGCCTCACCAGGATGCTCTGATGATTAAATAAAATAGTGTATGTTCAGAAAAGCATGATTTCGTTTTAGGGTATTTTCTTTGTTTCTTTCTTTTTTAATGTTTATTTTTTGAGAGAGAGAAAGAGTGCGAGCAAAGGAGGGGCAGAGATAGAGGGAGACACAGAATCCAAAGCATGCTCCAGGCTCCAAGCTGTCAGCACAGAACCCCACACAAGACTCAAATCCACAAACCGCAGGGCCATGACCTGAGCAGAAGTCAGACTTTTAACAGACTGAGCCACCCAGGTGCCCCTAGGGTAAGTATTATAGAAGATTATGGACATAGTTTATAGTTACTATTGATAGCAATTACATGTCGGTATTGAGTTCCTTCATGAAGATCATAAATACCTCACTTATTATGCTTTTTATAACAATTTCAATATGAAATTAAATTTTAAAAATCATTGCTTATTTTATGACTTTATTTTAAAACATATAAAAATATGGAATCGCTATTAGTAAAGTAAGTGTCAAATGACTGAAAAAGAAATATTTGACTCTTGTCTTTAAACAAGTTATAATTTAGTGGTGAATGGATTTTATGCATGAATACACACACACACACACACACACACACAACCAAATAACATTAGAAACACAAGCAAGTTAATAGCAGTAATCATTTTTGAAAACAATAAAAGGCACTGAGTAACAAGGAAATAATTAATGGAGGGATTCTTGAGGTGAATTTCAATACTTCTGTCAACTAGACACTTTATGCTCACTCTAAGGTTCTAGTTATACAAAGAGAAACACTTAGAAGCTGACATAAAACACACTTTCAACAGAGAGTTGGTGAAATTTGTTCAATCAGTGCCCCTTATTATTGGGCACAGGATTAAAGATTTTCACCTGAAAATCTATATTAGTTTGTTAGAGGGTTACATGACACATTCTTCTATTGTTTTGGTCCATCTTATTGAAAGGTTACAGAGGGCAGTGTAGAAAGCCCTTTGCAGCTCATACTTGAACTTGAAAGTAAGCCAGCTGAATCTACTATCTTGGTCCACTCCCTTAAACTCATTCAGGGTGAAAGTTGTTGAGATTATTTGAAGTTCATTTTCCTGACAAAGGTTCTGAAATAGAGTATGCATTATGCATCACAATGAATCCAACTTAGCAGTACTTAATCATTTACTTTTTATTTGGGTGTGGGTCTTGAACATGACAACTGATATCTTGAATAGTGCCACTGAAGGAACAACATGAATATGGATTAAGTTCCCATTTTATTACAAACTCTTTCCTAGATAACAAAGAGTAAAACAATAAATAATCTATCTGGCCTTCTTAGAAGGTAAGAGTTTACCACACATCCTTAAATTCAGTCAGTTCCATGGTCAGTGAAATATGAATAGACGTGGTCATTGTAGATACTTACCATGCTTCAAAACTAAGTGATCCCAGAAGCAGACTTTTTATGATACAATATTGATTTTTAGTTACAAACAATGGGCTAACAATGAAAAGCAGTGGAGCTCATTTACTGTTAGCATCTAAAATACCAACCATGGGGCGCCTGGGTGGCGCAGTCGGTTAAGCGTCCGACTTCAGCCAGGTCACGATCTCGCGGTCCGTGAGTTCGAGCCCTGCGTCAGGCTCTGGGCCGATGGCTCGGAGCCTGGAGCCTGTTTCAGATTCTGTGTCTCCCTCTCTCTCTGCCCCTCCCCCGTTCATGCTCTGTCTCTCTCTGTCCCAAAAATAAATAAAAAATGTTGAAAAAAAAAAAATTTTTAAAATACCAACCAGGTGTCAGAAATGACTCATTGACATGAAATTGTTTAGGGTTCAGATGAAAGAATTGTAGCAACTTCCACTTTGAAAAGATCTTGAAAATTTTGAGAACACTGCCTACTCCTGGTATTAGTACAGAATAGTGGACAAAAGCTGGCTTTGCAGTCAAATCTGACTAGGGTGAAATGTCTGCTCAAACCCTTACTCTTGACCTTAAGAAAGCACCTCATTTTTCACTCTTACATTTGTGAAATGGAGGAAGTCCCTTCCTTATAAATGTATTTTTATTGCTTGATTTAAAAGATGCAAAGAGTAAACGACATTGACTCACATATACTGATCACACAATAAAATTTGGATAGTATGAAAATTATAAAGAGTGTCTCCATTATAGTCAGGGAAGGCCATTTTTGTGTGTGTGTAAAGGAGCAGATTTCCAACATTACAAGCTTTGCAGGCCATGTAATTTCCCTTCCAAATGCTCAAATCTGCCATTGCAGCATGAAAAGAGCCATAGAAAATGTTTAAGTGAAAGATAAGTGTTTTATAGTATAAAGTATAAAGTTTTATACTATAAAACTTTACTTATGAACACTGAAATTTGAATTTTATATAATTTCATGTGTCTCAAAACATTATTATTCTACTGACACATTTCAACCATTTAAAAATGTAAAAATCAGTCCTAGGTTGTGACCTATACAAAAGTAGACAGCAGGTTGGATTTTCTCCATGAACTACAGTTCTCTGACTCTCCTCAGGTCATTTCATATAGGTCTTTTGGGCAACTTCAGGTTGTTGGCCTTATGTATAAAATGAAGACTGTAGGGAGGGTCTCCTTACCTGATGCAATGCTGTTGCAATATGGCAATGGGAAAACATGCAAAAAATAGCAAATAATTGGGGCACCTGGCTGGCTCTGTTGGTATAGTGTGCAATTTTTGATGTTGGTGTCGTGAATTCTAGCCTCACCTCAGAGGCAAAGAGTACTTAAAAATAAAAAAAAGAAGAAGATGAAGAAGAAGACAAAGAAGAGAAGAAGAAGAAGAAGAAGGAGGAGGAGGAGGAGGAGGAGGAGAAGGAGGAGAAGGAGGAGAAGAAGGAGAAGAAGAAGAAGAAGAAGAAGAAGAAGAAGAAGAAGAAGAAGAAAGTAGAATCATAAAGAAAAAGGAAAAAGGGAAAAAAAGAAAATGGTGAATAATTGGTCAATCACAAGCAAATAACGATGTTATTGTAAAATTGCAAGTTCAACCAGAAAGTCATACATTAAACTATATCTTTATTCCTTCTCATTTTAATTTTTTTTAACGTTTTATTTATTTTTGAGACAGAGAGAGAGACACAGCATGAATGGGGGAGGGGCAGAGAGAGAGGGAGACACAGAATCGGAAGCAGTCTCCAGGCTCTGAGCCATCAGCCCAGAGCCTGACGCGGGGCTCGAATTCACAGACCGCGAGATCGTGACCTGAGCTGAAGTCGGCCGCTTAACCGACTGAGCCACCCAGGCGCCCCTCCTTCTCATTTTAAACAATTTTCACACTTATAATTAGTAGAAGAGTACCTTTATCTTTGGACTGTAAACTCCTAAAGGTAAAAACTGCCTATTCTATTTATCCTCATCTGTGTCCATGAGAGTGTGTGCTGCATGATAAGATGTCAATTATATTAATTGAATAAATAAATGCATAGAAGTAAAACAATGTATATTCCATTATCTAATCCTATCTCTTACATGTTATAAGAATTTAAACTTAAATATACTGAAATAAGTGGAAGACGATTTGGGTTACAAGCTAGTGGATTATTACTGAATGATCACTATTGTTCTCTTCTAGAGATGTGTTGATGCATCTGTCGGCCATGACCTTGAGTATGTGACTCTACCATAAATTGTCTAGAAGCCCACAAACTAGTTTCATCACTTTCCTACTTTACATTTTGAGACACTTCCAATTATTTTGGTTATTTTAATTTTTCATCCAAATTGATTGTTGAATATTGGAAAGTAATTGACTTTTTAAACTCTACTTTGTAACTAAAAATAATTAAATTAACACATCTATAAAATCTGACAGGCTATAAACAAATTTAATAGACAATATACAGTTTGTTGACAATATTTTATGGAGAAAATTAACAGTCTGTATTGCTACCATTTAAAAAGTTTTTCTCCTCTTTTCACTCTCTCTTCCATTTTCCAATTCTCTAACTGATATCTTACTTATTTGTTCTACACGTTTTTCCAGCAACTGTTTTTCTAAAGATTAAGTTTATATATTTTCTTCTTCCAACATTTTTCAATTTCTCTCTTCTAATAGATCTTCTTTATTGCCTACCTCTCTGAGATACTTTTGATGGATTCTTATTCTTATTAAGCCACTCATGTTTCTGAAATCTCAGTTAACAGCCACAGGAATGGCCTCCTTCAAAAAATGGAAGATGAGATTCCAAACTTTTTCTTAAATGCAACAAAGAAAGAAAAGTTTCTTTTTATTTGTAGCCCTTAGAATCATCTGGCATTTCCCCCATAGAATTACAACAGGAAAGTGATTTGGTGTTTCCACCAGTATAGCCCCCAAAGCTCCTTGTAGGTACAGTAAAGAGCTTTGAGGGTGTGAGATCATTTCCCACATCATTTTAACTTCCCTACTCTTCCCCACTGGATTCATCATTCTTATCTAAGAAGGAGGAAAGATTCTTATTTTCCATGCTTTTACTCTACCACAGTGTCCTCAAGGGAGTGATTTGTGGGATTATGGGCTCTGGAGTGCCTTTAAATTTTCTAGTAAGTGGAATCAGCACCCCCACTGGAAGGCATACCATATTTTGCTACACCAGAGGTTAGGCAGTTGGCATTTTGCCACTTGCTTAACATGCTAAGAGTACAAAGTAATTTATTTTATGTCATTTGTTATTTTTAAGTAATACACCTCCATCATTTTGCCTTCAGTTGAAAGACTCTATTATATTTAAACATTAGATTCTGTACATTTGAACTTTATGAACTGAACGTTAGACTACATTTCTGTTCAATGTACATACTAATTTCTAGACTTTGTGGTTTATTAACAGTATTATTCCCATTAGCATTGTATCACTGCAAAGACACTCTAAAATATACACTTAATGTATATGCTCTCCAATGTTCAGATCAGTGTCACAGGTCAAGTGTTGCGCTAGGATGAAGCTATGATTACACTGTATCAATGTAAAAGGCTGAATTTGACATGACCAATAAAAGCTCCTATAATGTAATTACAAGGAGCAAAAGAAATGCAGTTACTTTTTATTTAGCATAGTAAATGGGGAGAAAATTACTTCTTTTTATTTCAAAGGGTCCATATTCAGTGCAAACCTTTAAATTATATACTTCAGTTTTTACATTTACAGTATTTCCAATTTCAAAGAAATGATTCCATGAATCATTTGAAAGTATACTAACATTTCAACTGTATGTCTTGTTAAAATTAAATGTATTTATCTCACACTTGTTTTTCGGAAACTTATATTTTCAGCGGCACAGATTTATTTGAATATTTTGCCATTCAAGCCCAGTTGCCTGTCTTCAGAATCTTTACATAGGGCGTCATAGAATATTTCTATCCTCTGATGGCTGCTTTAGTCTTATCTTCTTGGCTGGTATCCTTTCTTAGTTCTAATTGTTGTCTGTCTTTCTCTTTCTCTCTCTGACACACACACACACACACACACATACACACACAGTTTACTGCTGTCACTAGTTCTCTGTCATTCCTTTCTATCTTGCATATTTTACCCTTTATTTGATATTAGAAAGGTCCATTGTTGAAAAGCAATAGTAGAAAAGAAAAAGCAATGTTTTTATTGTGTATTAATTCGATTTCCTCGGTCATCTTTGATGTAAAACATTGTGCATAATTATGGTAGACCTAGAATTATATGACCATAATTGTGGCTGTGCATGGCGAAAGCGGAGGTGATCACCAGGATGAAATAAGGCTAATCTGGTGTAAAACCAAGGTTAAAGGGGTATTTTAACATAATAAAGTGAAAAGCAGAATCCATGTTTTAAGTCTGTCAAACAAGAGGCAAAAAAGAAAGAAGTCACTATATTTCTTCTTAATCAGAACTGAGCAAATCTATGTAATAAGTTGTGAAGTGTAGTTTTTGATTCATTATAATCATTCTATGAGATACATAATATTTAGTTACACCATCAAAATGTCAACTCTCTGAAAAACTCTAAATTTCCTCCATTGGTAACACAGTTTGTTGCTGTAAATTACCTCGTTTTAAAAAAATCAATTGCTCTTATTTTGCAGAAAAGTTTGAAAAGTTTCTTGATCTTTCATGCTGAAACCAACCCAGAACAGCACACAGATGTTTCCATTTAAATGTCTAGTTTGTGGTTAGCTCACCTGTAGAGATGTGTAGCTACAATTTTAAAAGTTAAAATGGACAAATGATTTTTTTTCATTGCTTACAAGTTATTTTAAGTTATTTATACAAAGGTGATATTTCACCTCACATCACTATGAAAAATTATTTATGGGGAAGATTGAGAGTTTGATTATAGTCTGAAGTTAATAATGGACAAATGTAAAGACTGAGAACAGGTGACAGAGTTTCTTGGCCCTGGGTAGAAGATTATGACATAAATTCAGGAAAAAAAAGAAGGGATCTAGGAAGTAAAAGTGTGTAATTCAGTGTCAACTATTTAGGTTAAGAAGGATAAAATATGAAAATGAGCATCACCTTTGGCAACATGTTCTGCACATATTATACGGAAGATTTTGAGTTCTAACAAAAGTTATTTGAGACCTTAACAAGTTTAGAAGTAAATGGAAAATGCTTCTATAATTTGGGGTGCGTGGAAAATGAAAAGTTTACAAGGGAAACATAATAAGTGGCAGAAAAAAATTTTCATAAGTATCCATCACCCCCTCTTTCATTTAGTTTCAGATTCCCCCTGAGGTTTAGTTAGCCATATGGCTACTCAGCTAGAAAAACATATTCCATATTCTTTTGCAACCTGAAAAAGCCATATTTTGACTTAAGCAATGTGAGCAGAAATGAAACATGCCGTTTGCAGATTGCCCTCTACTTCGAATTATCTTTTTCCTGAGTTTTGGAGCAGCTGCTTTGGACCCAGAAATGTAAATCCCTTGCTACGGAGTCTCAGCAGTCTACTACCTCTGTTCCACTTAGTTCTGCACTGTTCCTTGCTAGAGAAATTCACTTCACGTTCATGCAAGCTGCTGAAGGTTGACCTCTCTTTGTGGTAATAAACAAGAACAGTTCACTTAACTAATGTACTTAACAAGGAATGAGCTCATTCATTATCCTTTAAGACTGAAGAGTAAAGCTTGTTCAGTGAAAAGTCAAAGGGTATGTTTTATTCACAACAGAGTTGCAAGCCCATGGAGCTCAGTAGGAAAGGAAGGTGGACACGATACTTTAAAGGAATAGTACAAATATGTAAGAAAGAACAGAACAGGTGACACAGCTTCTTGGATTTTAGGGGACAGGCGGGAGAGAAGCTTGCAGAATGGACACATGGTGGGTTTTTATGTCACCATTTTGGCAGAAACATTAAGTTTCATCTTTGTATTTGCACTGGAGGGGTCCTGGTAGTATTTCTGGTCTTAAAATAGTTCATACAATCAGCAACCAATGCCATTTATCAGAACTCTGACCATTGCCAAATATAAACTGAGGTACAAAAGGTGGTGATATATGAGGTTCAAATGAGGATATGAGGAGTCAACGTTTGACAGGATTAACTATATTTTGATATCTGTGTTTTCTTCTACTCAGTTTGGATTTTCAGGTCAAAGTGTTAGAATTCTTTTATTGTAGCTTACAAAAAGAAGTGAACAGGCATGAAAGCGTTAAGTAAACATTTATTAATGCCCAGAGGTCTTGCAAATAAATAGTGCACAGACGTTGGCCATACAAGTGGTGACAGCTGAGAGAATGCAGAGAGAAGAAAATGATGTGAACTAAAGCTCAAAAGTGGAACAAGCGATAGATAGGAATACTCTGTACATCAGATGGGCAAATATATGGAAACCAAAACAGAGAGAGTATTAAGAGTGAATTATAGAATATTAGAGAACCTGTAGACTAAATCTTCTTTTAGATAAAATTGAGAACAAAAGATGATAACTTACATGATTCAAATTATATAATATGCAATATTAGAATCTTTGGTTACTTGATTTCTCAATCCATTATTTCTGAAGACATGAGCGTAGGTTTGCATGAATGTGCATGTCAGGGGCAAAGAGAGGCATGCACACTTTTGTACATTGTAATGTCAAGAACTTGTTGGGATAAGAGATTTTTTTTTTAGGCAAATAGATGATATCTTATGATTTTTCAATAGCAGCAGCAGGATTTATATTAATACAGCCAGCAGCTAGTCAGTGATTTTGCCTTCCAACACAAAATATTGCATCACTGTCAATGTGTTTATTTTCTTAAGGGTAGCCATCTATACAGGCACAAAAGTACAATACTGGAGAAAGTCCCAGAGTATGACCTTGCTTTTTCTTTTTTCCATTTCCTTTTCTTTTCCTTCCCTCCCTTTTTCTTTCTTTCTTCTTTCTTTCTTTCTTTCTTTCTTTCTTTCTTTCTTTCTTTCTTTCTTTCTTTCCCACTCTCTTCCT